>NC_092788.1:12714321-13016821 GCF_047496795.1 Chiloscyllium punctatum
TGCTGCTCTGTCAGTGATGCAGACATCCCATGAAAGGTAGAGGAAAAAAATGCCTCTAGAGATCAGAAACAAAAGGAACGAGTAAATGCCAGAGAAACTGAACAGATTTGGCAGCCTCAGGTCTAGGGAAAAATAGAAGTGAAGTTTTGCGTCCAATCACCATATATCAGACTGAATGCAGCTGGGAAATAGTGTGTTTGATGTTGATGACAGGGATGGCTGTTGTGAAAGGGAGAAGGAGTGAGTGGAATAGATAGAGAAAGAGAGAGGTAGAGAGAAAGAAACAAACAGAGGGACTGTTGATGATTAGCTGGAGTCGAAATAATAGTCCAGACTAATCTTATTTATTTTTCTCATGTTCCCATATTACTGAAATGCATGCCCATGTGAGGTGTACATCAAAGTCCCAGTTTGAAGTGAGCTATGTCCCTTTGTCTCTCTTCCTTGAGTGTCATCATCTTCCTTTATTCAGTAATGGGATGTTGGGCCAGTAATTAATTCCTTTCCTGATTGTCCTTGAGAAGGTGTTGGTGAGCCGCCTCCCTGACCCACTGCAGCCTGTGAGCTGTAAGTAGTCAGTGTTGAGGTCCGCCCGGTTTCATTTCTTTGAAAATTTTAGTGAGTGATATAACGGAGCGGCTGGCTTGGCCATTTCAAACTACAGCTGTGTGTTAACCACAGTGCTGTGGTCTGGAGTTGCATGTAAGTCCGACCGGGTGAAGACAGTACATTTCCTACTCTGAAGTGCATTGGTGTTCCAGGTAGGACAAACACAATGGTTTCATTAGATTCTCAATTCCTGATATTTTATTGAATGCAAATTCCAACATTTGCCGTGGTGGGATTCGAAACCGGGGTCTCGGTTATCACCTGAGTCTCTGGGTTATTATTCCAGAGAAAATACAGCTAGGCCATCACCTCCGCAGCATCTGCAACCATCTCCAATGGCAATAGTGGTGTTGTTGTTGGCGTGGCTGTGCTTAAAGCATGGCGTTTTTCAAGGCAACAAAATGATTTGGCAAAACATACCATCCTTCCCAGTTTGTATTTACGTGAAGGTGAGATGATGGCAAGTGTTCTTGGTGAAAAGGAGGTGGGTGTCCTTGGTCATGAGCCACTGATAGAATTCATACGGAGCAGTAGTAAATGTATAGTGTCCTTCATTGCAAAATGATGGAAGTATAAGTATGAAGACACCTTACTGAATTTCTAAAGTGTTATTGAAACAGTACTTGGGACGCTGTGAACAGATTTTCTCTCCTTTATGAGGAATGATCTCCTTGCCACAATGAGACAGAATACAGTCAATGCGCCAGAGTAATCCCTGCGTTGAAGGTACCACAAGGAGAGTGTGAAGGAAATGAGTGTTTAATCTGTAATGCGAAAAAAGAATAAAATGTGATTGCAATAAAACTTGAGTGTTATGGACCAATATTCATTATTTTCAAAACTACGCATTGACACCATGAAATATTACGTGTTTCCCGCAATTTATGTTTTCTCATTTGGACAAATATATGAAAGGGAATGTTAAGAAGGACATGGGCCAAGTACAGGAAAATGGAGTTAGCATGGATGGACATTTTAGTCTGAATGGTCCAGTTTGGGCTAAAGGGCACGTTGAACTCTATGACTCTGTGATCGTTTACATGTCCCTGTGGAGCCCCCATGTTGTTGAGAGACAGTTCCAGGCTCTGACCAAACTCTCTCCGTCTCAACGCAAGGTTGGAGTGAGACCCTGCACTGAGCATCATGTTGTTCACAAACTTCTCAGCAGCCACATTCTGACAGGGTTGGTTATTCTCAAAGGCTTCTGACATCCATACAGAAGACTAGCCCTGTCTTCTCGGAGATGGAAGATGCCTCCTTGAGATGTGCCACAAACCATCCGGTGTGCCTCCTTACCATCAGCAAACCATGTTAATGTAACACGTGTGAAACATTAGCAAAGGAGCCAGGAGGCACAACATGGAGCAATCTGTCTGTGCAGCCTCTGCTTCATTAGTTTGTAGTGTTGCAGCATCAATTACATCCTCCAGTTTCAGTGTAACTGTTTGGACGGGCTGAATGGCTTCTTCTGTTCATTTGTCAATGTCTCGGGTGGCTGAATGTCCTCTTCCTCGTTCCAGGGAAGAGGTCCACTATTGGGTGACGCGTGGCAGCTGCTTACCTGCGTGTTGTGCTGACTAGATTCCTTATCTTCCTGTGTAACATTAAACAAACAGGAGGCTGGAAGAAACAGCAAGCCAGGCCGCATCAGGAGGTGGAGAAGTCAACACTTCAAATATACCCGTTCTTCAGGACTGCGAGTGGGGGTAGGGGGAACTGCAGATAAAGAGGGGATTGAGTGGTTGGAGTGGGGAGAGCAGCAGGATGGTGAGGTAGCAGAAAGGTGGACACAAGTGGTGGGTGCAACCTTGTTGGTCGATGGGAGGGATGAATCCGGTTGGGAGCTAGAAGGTGGGTCATTTGGTGCAATGGAAGGGAGAAGGCGGGACTGGAAAGGGAGTAGGGCCATGGCTGGGAAGTTTATTCCAAATTGGAGAACCCAATGTTGAGTCCTCCAGGTTGTAGGCTAACCAGGCAGAAGGTAAGATGTTGTTCATCCAATTTGCGGTCTGACTCACTGTGGCAACAGAGGAGGCCAAGGAGGTCATGTTGGAAAGGAATTGGGAAGGGGAATTGAAATGGGTGGTGCCTGGGAGTTCAGGTCGGCCGCTGTGGGCCCTGTCGTGATTCTCGGCGAAATGAGCCCTTAGTTTACGTTGCTCTCCCCGATGTAGAGAAGACCACATCAGGTGCACCTGATGGAGTAATCTAGGTTGAAGGAGAGGCATGTGACCTATGATTAACATGGAAGGACTGTTTGGGGCCTTGGATGAGATGAGGGAGGTGGTGTTCCAGCAGGTGATGCATTATTTTCATCTGCAGGGTCAGTTGCCAGTGAGGATTGGCGGGTTTGGTGGGGAGTGTGGCACGAACCAAAATTAGTGAAGTGATTGGTCCTTGTGGAAGATGTGTCAGGTGATGGGATCCAACCTCGTTAACTGTATCTGGTGCTACTGATGTGGTCTTCTCTATATCAGGGAGACCAAATGTAAACTAAATGGAATGCTTTGCTGAGCATCTCAGCTGGGCCTGTAAGGGCTGATTTGACCTCCCAATCACGTCCGATTTCAATTCCCCCTCCCACTCCATTTCCGACATGGTCATCCTTGACCTCCTCCATTGCCACAACGAACCAAAGCACATCTGGAGGAACATTGAATATTCAACCGGTGCAGCCTACAGCCCGGGAGACTCAACATTGAGTTTTCCAATTTCTAATAACCTCCCTTCCAATACCCCGACTCCCTTCCCAGCCTCTCCTCCTTCCTTTCCTCTCATCAACCAATCTTCCAGCTGTCAACTGGATTCATTCCTCCCATTGACCAACCCGGTGGTACCCTCTACCTGTGTTCCCCACCTCACCACACCGCCTCCTCCTACTCTTGCACCTCGACTATTTATCTGTACACACCGTTACCCCCACCCCAGTCATGAAGAAAGCTTATGCCCAAGGAGTGGACTTCTTCTCCTGATGCTGCCTGGCCTATTGCGTTCTTCCAGTCTCCTGCATTCCAACATTTGTAGTTTTTTAAAAACTCTTCTTGTGCAATAGGTAAGAGATAGTAAATGGTCTGTGCCTCTTCTTATCCAATAGCTTCAATGGGCTGAATGGTGCTCTCACATTTCTGTGACACCAGATTGAGATACAGAATGAGCTGCTCTTTTTTAGTTCTTTGGAAATGTTCAGGGTCCAGTAGTACTGTTACATTAATGTTACCTAGACGTTAACAGCATGAGCTTGAACGTTGACCAGGTTTTGATGTTTTATGTGATATTTTCTGAGCTTCCTCACTTCTGATCTAATGATGGAGGGTAAGACGTTGATGAACCAGCTGAAGATGTTTGTGCCGAGGAAGCTACCTTGAAGATCGCCAACATAGATATCTAGGGACTGAGAGGATTGATCTGCACCAGCCACATGGTGTCCTGAATGGCCCAACCACTTGGTAGTTTACAACTGA
The DNA here is from genome assembly GCF_047496795.1 of Chiloscyllium punctatum. Taxonomy (NCBI): domain Eukaryota; kingdom Metazoa; phylum Chordata; class Chondrichthyes; order Orectolobiformes; family Hemiscylliidae; genus Chiloscyllium; species Chiloscyllium punctatum. The sequence goes on from NC_092788.1 coordinate 12,718,392, forward strand.
TTCCCATTAGGTTCAATGTTATTCAGTTTCCTTGACACATTCCTCAGTCACGCCCTGCCGTGATGTCAGGGCCAGTCACTCTGATACTGTGCTCATATCTTTTGTTCATGTCAAAAGTCAAGGTAGATCCGTGGGGACTGTTTCCTTCTCTCAGAGGGTAGTGACTATTCTGGCCTCTCTATCTCAGATATCTACATCTCTGAAAGTTTGGGGAGCAGAATGGTGTTAATGGATCTTGACACATCAGGGAGTTAGGGCTACAAAGAATTGGGCAGAGAAGAGAAATTAATGCCGGGAGAGATCAGCCCTGACCTTATTGAAGGCTTTACAGGCTATATAGCCTGGTGTTATTCCAGTGTACCCCATAGGCCAGTCATTTTGTTGCCTCTTCCATTTCCTGTGTTATTGACTTCAAGTAGCTGAATAGCCTGATCATGTTGCTGCATGATCTAGAATGGGTCTAGTTCTATTGACTTGAGGGCTGATTGGCCTCCTCCTGTAACTGTATATCATACTCCAGGGGCTGAAAAGCCTCATCCTGTTCTGGTGTAACTGAAATCCATATAGTCCAGATCTACCACCGTTGGAGAAAGTGAACACTGCAGATGCTGGAGATCAGAGTTGCAAAGTGTGGCACTGGAAGTGCCTAGCTGGTCAGGCAGCATTCAAGAAGCAGGAGTATCGAAATCTTGGACATTCCTGATGATAGGCATATGCCAAAACATCGATTTTCCTTCCCCTCCAATGCTGCCTGACCTGCTGTTCTTGTCCAGCACCTCACATTTGGACGTCTACTGGCCCGCCCTAGTCAACCTTCCTGGTCATGTCATCAAAGAGAATTAACAAATTCTTCAGGCATGAACTTCCACTCAAAAAGCCATGCTTACTATTCCTAATCAAACTGTTTTCCGAATGCATGTACATCTTATCCTTCAGAATCTTCTCAAGTAATTTACCTACCACAGATGTTAAGCTGACTGGTCTGTATTTCCCATGCTTAATTTTTTCAGTCCTTCTTGATTAAGTGCACATTTGCTATCCTTCAGTCTTCTGGGATCTCATCCGTGATAAGTGATGATCAAAATTATCAGCCACGGCCCCGCAAATTCTTCTCTAGCCCCTTTCAGTGTTCTTGGATATATCTGGTAAGGACCATGAGATTTCTCCAACTTCAAAGATTCTAGTACATCAATTACCTCCTCTACTGTGATACAGACTGTCTCTAAGATATCACCACTAATTTCCCCAAATTCACATATATTCATATCTTTCTCCACTGTAAATATAGAGGAGAGATATTTGTTGAGGACATCGCCTATCTCTTATGGTACTACACATGCATGTCCACTTTGGTCTTTGAGGGGTCTTATTCTCTCTTTAGTTAATGATTTTCCTTTAATATACTTAAAGTGCCTCTTTTGATTCACCCTGATCTTCTCAGTCAAGGTTATCTCATACCCCCTTTTCGCACTCCTAATTTCCTTCTTCAGTAAACTCCGATATCCCCTGTACACCTCCAGGGATTTCCGTGATCCAAGCTGCCTCTACCTGAGCCACGCCTCCACAATTTGTTTGGTCAAAGCCTTAACATTTCTTGTTATCCAGTGTTCCTCATTCCTGTCAACGTTCCTTTCATCCTCACAGGAACATATAGATCTTAAGCTCCCGCTTGCTGGAGGTCCCTTTGCTTGCAAACAGACTACTCTGATCAACTCCTGCAAACGCCTGTCTGAGTCTATCAAAATTAACCTTGCCCCAATTTCGAACTTGAATCTATGGACCAATTTCTTCCCTCTCCATAACTTTTTGCAAATTAACAGAACTATGGTCACTGGTCCCAAAGGGCACATCTACTGTCACCTCACTCACCTATCCTGATATATTTCGTAAGAGTAGGTCAAATATTGCCCCTTCCCGATTAGGACCCTCTATATACTGCTGGAGGAAACTTTCCTGACACATCCCATCAAATCCCTTAATGCTCTGGCAGTTCCAGTCTGTGTTATAAAAATTAAAACCCCTATTATGACAACCTGAATGTTCCCTGCAAGTCTCCCCAAACTCGCTAGATAGTTTTGTTACTGTAATTCCTGTCGACAGTTTGGGAGCCTATATTACAACCCCAATAAAGTCACCATCCGCTTCTTATTTCTTAGTTCCACCCACAAAGCCTGACTGGATGATTCATCAGTTATTTTATCTCTGATCAGTGCTTTCTACACCCCTTGATTAGAAATGCTACTCACCTCCCACTTTCCACCATCTCTGTCCCTCCTAATGCATTTATCCGTTTACATTAAAGGTCAGTCCTACCCATCCCTCAGCCATGTTTCTGTAATAGCTAGACTATCCAGTGCCGAGTATCTATCCACACCCTGAATTCATTGGCCTTACCTGTCAGCTCTTTCACATTGAAATAAATGCAATTTAATCAACAGGCATTCCTTGCTCCCTATCGTGTTCCAGTCTGGTCTGTCTCCTCAACGTACTATTTCTGAATACTGTATTTCCTTCCAGCCTCACACTTGCCTCCCTGCTCTCGAGGGTCCCACCTCCTGCCAATCTCGTTTAAACACTCCCTTGTCGCACGAGCAAAACTGGCTGCCAAGATATTGGTCCCCCGTCCAGTGCATGTGCCACCAGTCCCTCTTGAACAGGTCAACTCTGTCACAGAAAAGCTCCTAATGATCAAAAAATATGAATCCTACCCCCTGCACCAATTCTTTAGTCACATACGTATCCGCCATATCTCCCTGTTCTTACCTACACTCGCTCATGACAATGGAAGTCATCAGGTGACTGTCAAGGTCCTGTTTTTTAACTTTTCTTCGAGCTCTCAGGAATCACTCTGAAGGACCACATTCCTATGTCTACCTGTGTCATTTGTGCCAACGTGCACAATGACTTCTAACAGTTCACACCACCCCCCACGCCCCCCAACTCCAGCAGACACTCAGAGACATCCTGGACACTGACAACTGAGAAGCAACACACCATCCTGGTTTGCCGTTTGAGGCCACAGAATCTCTCATTTCTAAGACCCTGTTTACCTTTATCCTTTCCCATTGCTCCCCAGACCCAGTCGTAATGCAACTATGCTGGCTACTGCTGCTTTCCCCTAAACGGTCATTTCCTAACACCCATTTCCCAACACCACAATGTCAGTATCAAAAATGGTATACTTGTTTTCGAGAGGAATGCCACAGGGGATTCCTGCACTCTCTGCCTACTCCCTTCCCCATTCCTGGTTGTCGTCCAGCTACTTTCTGCCTGGAACACGACAGGAAGCAAGGAACACCTGTTGGATTAAATTGCGTTTATTTAAATGCAACACGGCTGACAGGTAACGATGACGAACTCATGAATTAGATCTTTACATGGGACTGGGATATGACAGTCTTTAAAGAAACACGGCTAAGGGAGGGACTTGGGTGTGACCACCTCACTAAAGCTCTTACCTCTGAAGTGCTCTGTATCTGGATGATCCGGAGAACAGCCAACTCCAGATCCTGAACACTGTCTCCCAGGAACTGCAGCTGGTTGCACTGCCCACGCGTGTAGTCATCAGGGACAAAGGAAATCTCCCTGAGCTCCACATCCCGCAGGTGGAACGTGCAACTGCCCTAACTGCCATCTCAACTGTTGTCAAACTAGCATTAAAAAGACTTTACGTGAGCTTATCTGTACCTTTTGCTGAGCCTATGCTCACCAAAGCCTCTGGAACCAAAGCATTACTACCTATTCTGCCACTAACAGCACGTCAATAGACCACTCCACATTTAGTTTTGGTTAAGACAGGAGGGAAACACTGCAGTGATGCATTGTTTGGGACTTAAGCACCCCTTGACACCAGACCCATACTTGGACTTGGAGAGTGTCTTGCTGAGGTTTTCTTTCTCGTCGTGGTGACTGCGCAGATGCAATGATTCACCCTGACAGCCAATCATCGTTGTCGCAGTCCTCTGATCTTTTCTGTCTATTAATACTGCATTTGTGAATTCCTTGAATCTATTGATTGCTTTCCAAACTGTGTCTCATTCTGGAGGGAGAGATGCTGGTGTTCCAGTGAATACAGGCCTATTTGAAAAGGTTTACCATTAGTCATATGAGCGATATAATGCCCATCCGCTCGCTGACTCTATTTTTCCTTTCAATTAGGGTACATTTATTCTGATAACCTTCAATTCCATTTTCCAGCATTTTCCCTGTAACCCTTGTTTAAAACTCTGTCCATCTCAGCCTTGAACATATTTAGTGATCATTCCTCAACAGCTATCTCAATTTTCTACAATTGTTTCCCTCCCACTGATGTGAGACTTGGTGGTCTTTAATCCCATGGCTTTTTTTCTCGCACTCTGTGTGGAAGTTAAACCTACATTAGGTGTTATCATGTTCGATAATACCAACTTTGTGGCCAGAGGCAAAACTAAAAAAAAAAGAAACACAACGGTTAAGAACCTGTAATCTCCTCCCTCATCTTCCACATCAGTCTAAGATACAGTTCATCCGGATCAAGGGATTTGGCCACATTTTATCATACACCAACTTCCAATTCTTCCTCAGCTTCTGTGTCAATTTGCTCAAGGTCACACTGTCAGGAACAGACATTGAATACAGTAACTGCTCCTCCAAATTGAAGACCAATATGTAATAGGTCTTTGACATATTCTCTGGCTCGATGCACAGGTTGCCTCCTCGGATCCTAATGCTCCCTATTCTTTCTCTAGTTATCCCTCTTACCCTTAATAAACCGATAAAATGTCTTTGGAGTCTTGAAAATACTGCCCACTAATATTTTTATCACCGCTGCACCCCCACCCTCTTTTTGCTCTTTTACTTACTTTCTTGAGTTTAGACCTTCACGTTCTCTCCTCTTCTGGGACCTCCATTGACCTGCTCCCTTTATGCCTGTTTTAAGCTTCTCTTTCATTGTTAATTCCATTCTGAATATGTGTAGATATCCCAGGCTCTCCGGGCTGGTTTTCCTACATTTCATCTTTGGTGTAACATGTTGTGGTGACACGCTCATCAATTCCATTGTGAGCATGTGATCCCACCCACCACTCACACCTATACGCTGTTCTGTTACAGTTTCACCCAGAAGTAACTGTACTGTGGCCAGATCCTGTCTTTCTCTTGGTAAGATCTGCCTCCATCATCCAAATTACTTTTAATTTTCAAACCTTTTTCTTTTGGTCTTTTCCTTAACAAGCTAAAAATGCTTGAGTCACGGTCACTGGTCCTGCAATGCTCTCCCAAACCTGCCTGGCACCTGACTGGCTTCGCTCCCCACAGTCACGCCTATGCACTGCCCCGCCCATCGTTGTATCTGCTCCATGTTGATATAAGAGTCTCTCTGGAATAAATGTCAAGTCATCTTCCCCTCTTTAAAAAAAATCACTGTCCTAATGAATATTTGGAATTGAAATGTCTAAATATAAAAATCCTATTATTGTTTTTACACACCTCAGTGAATTGGTTATATATCTGCTGCTGTATTTTCTTTTATCTGAGAGTCGGTAATATATCCCCAGCAGTGCATTTGTCATCGTTTTGATCCTAACCTCAACCCACAAAGCGTCATTTGAATACCCTTCCAAGATATGATGCTAGCTAACTGCAGTCATTGACTCCGTAATTAATAAGGCAACGCCACCTTCTCTTTTACCCTTCTCCTGTGCTGTCCATATTTCTTGTACCACAGAATATTGAGTTGTCAGCCCTGACCACCCTCAAACACATCTCTGTGATGGCAAAAATGTCACACTGCAAAAATGTCATCTCATTCGCTTATGACACCTGTCGGTCTGATAATATTCCCAACATTAAGGTAAAGGACATCCAGCCTGGAATATAGCACACGGAATACTCTGTACCTCGCATTCTTCAGTCATTTGCTGTTTGTTATCAAACTGCCTTTCCATGAACTAAAACTGTTACTCTGGGACTGAATGAATAATTGTTGAATTGTAATTTCTTTTTTAATTTATGTGTTAATCAAATGCAATGTTCCAGAACTGAACAGTCAGCTCCAAATACCTTACTTTGCTTCGTGTGCAGAGGGGTCAGTAATGGAAAAAGTGAGGACTGCAGATGCTGGAGATCAGAGTCGAAAAGTATGGTGCTGGTAAAGCACAGCGAGTCAGGCAGCATCCGAGGAGCAGGAGAGTGAAAACTTTGAGCACAGACCCTTCATCAGGAAGACATTGGTGCATTCACATTTTTTCCATTCCATGGGAAATTTGGAACTGTACTTGCTCAGGAGGGCAGCACTGTATATAGCCCTGAAATGGAAAGCAGTCAATCAGTTGTTTGGACAGGGGGTAGACAAAGTAAGGTGAGTACAGACTGATTGAAGTACAAACATAAGGATAGATAAGTCCCCTGGACCAGGCAGGAGGCACCCGAGGTTACCAGAGGAAGTGAGGGAAGAGATTGCTGCGCCTTTGGAGATGATCCTTGCGTCCCCACTGTCGACTGAAGTATTGCCTGATGATTGGAGGGTGGCAAAAGTTATTCCCTTGTTCAGGAAAGGCAATAGGGATAATCCTGCGAAATACTGGCCAGTCAGTCTTACTTCTGTATTGGGAAAAGTATTGGAGAGGATTCTGAGAAACAGAATTTATGATTACTTGGAAAGTGATAGTTTGATTAGAGATAGTCAGCATGGCGTTTTGAGGGACAATCATGCCTCAAGGAACTTATTGAATTCTTTCAGGATGGGATCAACCACATTGATGAAGGTAGTGCAGTGGATGTGATGTACATGGATTTTAGCAAGGTGGTTGATAAAGTTACCATGAGATCGGCCCATTCAGAAAGTAAGGAGGCATGGGGTACAAGGAAACGGAAACCTGTGTGTGTGGATACAAATTGTCTGACCTGTAGAAGACTGATGGTGGTAGAACATGGAAAGGATTCATCCTGGAGGTTGGTGACCAGTAGCGTTCTTCAGGAATCGGTTCTGGGACTGCTGTTCTTTGTGATTTTTACAAATGACTTGGATGATAAAGTGAAAGGGTGCTTTAGTAAGTTTTACAATGTAATAAAGATGTTAGAGTTATGGATATTGTTAAGGGCTGTCTTAGGTTGTAATTGGACATTGACAGGATTGGCTGGTAAATGGAAGATGGAGTTCAACTTGGATAAGTGGAAAGCGATTCATTTTTTAAGGTCGAATTTGAATGCAGCATACAGGTTTAAAGGCAGGATTATTGGTAGACTGGAGAACCATAGGGATAGTGTGGTCCATATCATAGGATGCTCAATGTTGTCACCCATGCTGATAAGGTTGTTAAGATGTCTGGCGTTTAAATTAGCCAGGGATTGCGTTTAAGAGCCGCAACGTTACGCTGCAGCGCCAAGAATCTCTCTTGGGACTACACTTGGAATATTGTATTCAGTTCTAGTCGCCTCATTACTGCAAAGATGTTGAGACTTCGGAGAGGGTGCCGGGGAGATTTATCAGGATGCTTACGAGACTGGATGGCATGTCTTACAAAGGAGGATGTCAGAGGTAGGTTCTTTAAACAGAGAGTGGTGGGTGCTTGGAATGCACTGCCAGCAGCGTTAGTGGAGTCAGCTGCATTACGGATATTTAAGTGACTATTGGATAGACACATGAATGATAGTACAATGAAGGGTATGTCAGTTAATCTGAACTTCGAGTAGGATAAAAGTTCGGCAGGACGTCAAGGCTTGAAGGGTTTGCACTAAGCTGTACTGTTCTGTGTTTTATGTTTCACCCAGCCTCTGGATTCTTTTCAATTGTTGAATGTGTGAGGGAGTGATCTGAGTGAGATTCGGAAGCTGGGGAGGGGCGTTAGCCCAAAACTTTCAGTTATGTTGTTCATTGTTCCATTCACCTGAATGCCAGTGCAATATGTGACGTGTCCTACACCAGACAGGCTCCGTCAAGTTCAGTTATTAACGTAATTCTTGACTTGTCATTTGCTGCTGTTTTCTTCAGATACAATCTGTTGGGTGACCCATGTATTAATCCGATGTTTGCTATGTTTCGTGAATTGCGCAAAAATAAGACGTCAACTATGATTATTCGACTGAACTATAATCTCTGAAAAGAATTAGGCTGATTCTATATTTATGGAACAAAACTATAAACTCCTGTCAAGATTTTCTAACACAGAAATAAAGAATGTACATTTTATTTTGTATCAAACAAACAACATGGACGTAACTCTTTTGGTGATCAGAATTACACACACAATGTCAGGATTCAAAACAATGCATTGTCACTCCAACATTTTGAAAGCGGTTGGCTTCTGAATGATTACATGTTCAGGGTGAGCAAACGATTGAATAATCAATAGAATTAGCATTCTTATATATTTATATATAATCAATCAGTTCAATTTCTCACTAAAATGTACAAGCTTCAGCTATTTGTCAGCGAATTAGAAATGGCTATAGTTCAAAATGCTCTGTGAATATTAAACTAACAAAATGATTTGTGCTATCAAATTTTAGTGAACGACAATTTGAAAACGTTTAACTTTTAGAAAGAATGTCATTTGATTTGAAATGCAGTGAACAAAAACGATGAGCATATTATTGTGTAACTGAAAAGTCAAACCTTTTCAAAGAGATTTGTGCCAAAGCAATGACAGATTTGTTTTCGTAATTGGAATTCAACATTTCAAATATTCATATTCTGAGTAATAATTAGATTATTTAATGAAGCTGACCTTGCAGTAGTTGCATTTTAAATGCTTATGCTGCACTAAATAATCAGATATTTGTGAGTATTTACAATGGGAAATAATTGGATCCTGACTTTTATTCGCATCAGACACATGATAGATTGCAAAACCTTAAAGTACAGGAGGAGGCCATTGGCCACTGTGTGTGCATCAGTTCCAGGAATGTCTCCCAAGCCCCTCCCATTTGCCAGCCCTATCTCTGCATCCTGTTAAATTGATATTTCCAAATGCATATCCGGTTCTATTTTTTAATGTTCATCCACAACTCTCCCAGGCAGTTCCATTCCAAATCCTAACAACTCTCTCAATAAAGAAGTGTTTCCTTATTTCATTCCTGGCTCTTTTGCTGACAAGCTTGAAATTAGAACTCCTTGATGCTGTAATGCCAACTAACGGAAACAGAGTATTCCTGTTTTACTCTACAACGTTTTTTCATACTTTTGAGCACTGCAATAAGTTCACATATTTGTCTGTTCTGCTCAAGCAAAAATAATCCTTGCAAGAACTGTTACAAGCACTACATCGGAAAAACAGTCAGAAAACTAGCCACCTGGATACATGAACAACAACTGGCCAGAAGAAAATGACATGACCCACTATCACTAGTATCCTTACTTAGAGATGAGGAAGTACACGATTTAGACTGGGTCTGCATATCCATCTAGGACAAGCCAAACAGAGACACGCACGAGAATTCCTAGAAAAATAGCATTCCAACCTGAACTCTATCAACAAACATATCGATTTTGATTCCATCGAACACTCTCTGACAAAAAGAACTGGCCATAAAATCACCAATACTGGAAATTACATCACTGACTCAAGGAAACCTAAACACATAAATAGCAAATGGGACATAATACCAGCACTTCACCGAAGGCTCACTGATAATGTTCCCTAGTACAGTGATGAACCATCTGAAAATGAACTCTCCAACTCAGCGAGCAAACTGACATCCAGAAGAAGCGCAATTTCTCTCATCCTCCCTTTAACTAAATACTTCATTCCACTTGTCATTCCGATTATTTTAAGGTTATTTGCATTCTTTTGCAAAGTAATATAGTGTCTTTCTGTGTGTGTTTGAATGTGTGTGTGTATATGATAGAGAGAGAGAGACAGCGAGCGAGAAAGAGAAAGAATAATCCTCTGTAATCCCTGGATTACTCCCCGTGCCATGTGGAAAAGAGAGAAGGATGAGGAAGACACTAAAGCTTAACATGTTGTTAAAAATCTAGTTCAGGGGTGAGAGTTCCAGATTGTTGTATCATTGGGATCTCTTCCAGGACAGGTGGGGACCTGCACAAAAAAGACACATTGTATCTTAACTGTACAAGCACCATCATCCTTGTGGGGATGTTTTCTAGTACAAGTCAGATGGATTTGAATAAACCAGGAGAGTGAGAACCAAAGCAGAATATCAGGAACTGAGCAGAAGGTTAGGTGAATAGGACATCAGGCACGGCCAGTCTAATGACCATGCCGAGAGAAGGAATCAAAACAGTGAGTTGGGAGTTGGAATAAATTATAGAGAGGAGGCGCAGGTTTTTCAGAGATTAACAAGTAAGGATGGAGAGTGTGGGGGATGTGAGGAGTGAGGTGTGTGGGATCAGGGAGACAGTGCACAAGAAAATGTTAAATGGGAAAGAGGTTGGGCTGGGAAATTCCATGATAAACGACTGGCAGCAAAACACAGGAAATCTTGCTGCTTGTAAAAGTGAATACCTGGGAAAGAATTTATTATGCTTCAGATAAAGAACACCCTTATTGCTAGAGGTCTGTATTATAATGGAGGAAAAACTGTCTTCATATTATGACTGTAGCTTTACTAATGGTTGCATACAGCTAGAATAGTGTCAGTGTTGTTGTTAGACAGCATCCACTGAGAATATGAATTCCACTGGATGGTCCCAGAGATGGCTGGGCTGCCTTTGGTTGAGTGAGTGCTGAAGCTGCATGATATGATGCTGGTTTGTAATATAACCACTTACTGAGTACAGTCAAAGGAACAAAGCAGCAACTGCCATTGTCAATTGTTTCAGAATATTCCAGAGTGTTCATGGCTGCCACTGCAAAGAATCATGCAATGAAAAACAGGCCTTTCAAGTCTGTGCCAGCAAGTGCATATCCAAAGACATTTTAACCGTTTGTGAGGTTACCTGCCTCAACCACCCATCGAGACAAAGCATTCCAGATTCATACCATCCTCTCAGTTCGAAACACATTCCACAAATCCTCTCTCAATCCCCTGACATTCACTTTAAAAGTGTGTCTCTTTGTTTTTGATCCTTTGACGAAGGAAAACAGCTGCTGTCTGTTCATCCCCTCCATACCCCATTTGCTCTTGTGCAGCTGTACCATATTCCCTCCTTAACTTTCCCTGCTGCAAAGAAAAAAGGAGCAAATTTAGCCCTCCTCTTTCATACTCACTTTTGAGTACTCACTTGTCTGGTTACTTCTGACTTGCATCTTCCCAAATTATCGGTGTTAAATTTCATCAGGCCATTGATCTGGCTATCTGAATAATCTGTTTCTGTTCTTCTGTAGCCTAACACCTCCCTCCTGACTGTGATCCACCCAGCCCATCTTTGTGTCATCCACAACACTGATCACCATTTCACTGCTCCCCACCTCCACATTCTCACAATCGTCATTTCTGAATATCACAAACAACCAGTGATTTCCTTCCTGTTCGCCAGATATTATTTAGATGATGATTGGACAATTACAGTCTCTTGCTTTTCCTATTTTGGTGAATTTATGAGTGATGTAGTTAACGCATTTTATGAGGGATCCACTATTAACATTTTCGACACAGATTTGAATTCACCTTTTACACTCCGCCCCTCTGCATGTTTTGTTTATAAACATTGTAAATAATTTAGGATAAACTAGGATTTGGCATTTTGCGTTAGAAAATTAGCATTTTGCGTGGCACTGTTCTTTGTAACATTCCCTGCAATAGCCAGAGCTGAAGAAATTTTTCATCTGCAGGATGGACATGCACTCATTCATTGTTTGTTTTAATCAGCGTGTGTGATGAGGATAAATATTCAAATAAATTCTATATTATGGGCAAACTGCAGAAGATCAAATCATATTCTCACATCCACCTTGAATTGGAAGGAAATATATACTGTAAAAATAAAATCAAAAATATTGAAACACCACCGTAGGGGAGAAAGAAACATGTCGTCTGTACTTGATGGAGATATAGAAATATATAGTACATGTACAACCTGAACAAGAATCAAGTGATAGAAGAGAAAGTACAAGAAATCCTTTCTTAATTTTGAATGGAAACCAGATCCCGATTTTCTTGTACAGTGATGTTTTCTCATCCAAACTCACTTCCTCAAAAGCAAGCTTTTCCCTGTCACTAAAACTTCATCTGCCTTTCTTCCTCCTCTGTCTTACTCTTTTCTTACAGTCCTACTTCCCTTGCACTGCCCCTCCTGCTGCTACATTCTCTTCCACTGATGATCTCCCTTCACACTCTTCTTCTGCCACTCCCACTGTAAGTTACACCAATTCCCCAGTTACTCCCACTTTCTCTGGCCATTCCTTCCCCATTTTGCTTTCCAACTGGGATGATGGGAGCCGCTGGCTTCTGGGCTGCTATTGAGCATCAGTGAATGATGAGATTGAGATGATCAATGTCCAATAGGAACTGACAATAGTTGTTTCTGTGACTGTCTGATGCACCGTAAACAGGGTGGTTTTGTTCTCCATGGTACAGAGTGGAGTGTCTTTCTGTCTCTCTGTCACAGCGCTTAACCAAACAGCCTCATTACAAATGGGACAAACCTCTCCTCACAGTCAGAAATCCATGCATCAGTTTTACCTTAAACATTGTGAGTAGAGTGAGCACATTGTTCTAACAGGCTGTGTACTGGCCTTTTATTCTTTATTCATTTAACTGATCTTCCAATGTCAGTTGAGTTGAGATCAGAGTAACTTGCATTGCATTAAAGTAGTATTTGACTCCTGTGACATCAGAGATCCTGAGTAAACTGTGGTCACTGGGAATCGCAGGAAATTTTGCGCTGGTAATTTCCTCACTGAACAATAACACCTTCCCCAGAGCTATTGGGAATGCCAAATAAACTCTGCCCTTGCTAGTGCCTTCCAAAACCATTGATAATTTTTTCTTGTTAATAACATCAAGACATATTATATTTTAAAGTTTGGTCTAAAGTCTCCGAAAAAATAAGACCTTGCTGCTTGAGTGTCACTCCATTGAAATAAGGATGTTACAATAAGTATACCTTCCAAATTATAGTCAATCATTTACTTTCTGAGGTCTGATCGTGCGATATCAGTACCACTGAGATCAACGTTTTCTCTGTCCAGCAGAATCGCATTATATTGTCTAAAGACTGCACCACTCTACAATTCTAATTTATTCACCGGCTCATTCGTCATGCTAAACAGATGCACTGGGCACACAATTTGCAACAAGGTAGAGATGCCCTTGACCCTCTGGAACCTTCCTCCCCTCTTATACCTGCCCACTGACTCCATGCCCTCCCCCAACTCCACCTCCTATCGTTTATTCACCGTCCCTCCTTAACTTCCACTCTCTGATGCTGAATGTTCTGTACTCAGCAAATATCTGAACATTACCTCTCTGTGCCCCCACTTTAAGGAATTTTAGGCATGACATTTAGTTGAGCTCTTCCGCTGCGTTCGCCTCAGTGCCCATTTCTTTCAGCAATATTCCTCTCCCTGTTCCAAATACGCCGTTACCCAGCTCCAACACTCTCCCTCCACCTGGACTCCTCCCTCTGGCCTTTACCTGAACTAAATCGGTTCGTTGAGAAATCTCAACTTGACATTGGTTGTCTTAATTTCTCTGCACTTGCCTCACTAAATCCATACTATCAATGTCCGAACAGCCTATACTCCATGTGCTTAGGTCCAACTCTGACTGTGTTATTCAGCCTGTGCTGACAAGGGTGGTGCTGCTATAGTCTGGTGAACTGACCTCGACATTGCAAAGGTTGAACGCCCACTCTCAGGTACTGCCTCTAATCTCCCCCTGGACCATGACCCTACCATGGCACATCAGGCAATTGTATCAACTATGATAACTGACCACATTTCATCTGGAGATTTCTGCCCCACTCGCCCCACGCCCCTAACTGCCCCCGAGCTGATAATCCTCTGATAGCAGAGCTCGCTTCTATCTCCTCTCAAAAGTTCACAAACAGAACAGCCCAGGCAGACCCATTGCTTCAGCCTGCTCCTGCCACACGGCAGAAGTGCACGGATACACACTTGGGCCCCAGTTATGCCTGTTTCTTCCTGGGGAACATCGACCATTCCCTGTTCCAGTTCTACTCCAGCACCCATCCACATCTCTTTGTCCGATACACAGATGATATCATCGCTGCTGCATCTCTCTCTTGTCTGGAATTGGAAAAGTTCACCGATTTCACTTGGAATTTGAAACTCTCCATCACTTTCACCTGGTCGATCTCTGGCTCCTTACTTCCTTTCCTCAACATTCTTGCTTCCATTTCTGGGGATAGCCAGGCAACTGATATCCAGTATTAACCTACCGACTCTCACAGGTTCCTGGAGTATTCATCCTCACATCTGGTTTCCTGTTGTAGACTCAATTCCATTCCCCCAGTTCCTCAATCTCCACCGCATTGCTTCTGATGATACTAAATTCAACAAGGAAGCCTTTGAAATGTCCACCTTGTTCCTCAATCAAGGGATTCCCCATCACTGTTGACAACAGGGTCCTCAACTGAGTCTGATCCATCTCCTGCACTTCTAGCCTGCCCCTCCCCTTCCCTCTCGCAACGGAGTTTCCCTTGCACTTGCCTACTATCCCAGCAGCATTCACATGCAGAGGATCATCAGCCCACATTTCCCCCACCTGCACATATTCACCTCTCCTCCCTTGTCCACCTTCTAGAGGGATTATTCCCTCCAGGATACACTGGTCTACTCTTTATTCACTCCCACCACAGGTCCACTTCACTTTCCCCTGCCGGAGGTATGACACATTCCCATTTAGATTAGATTAGATTAGATGACTTACAGTGTGGAAACAGGCCCTTCGGGCCAACAAGTCCACACCGCCCCGCCGAAGCGTAACCCACCCATACCCCTAGATCTACATCTACCCCTAACCTAACACTACAGGCAATTTAGCATGGTCAATTCACCTGACCTGCACATCTTTGGACTGTGGGAGGAAACCGGAGCACCCGGAGGAAACCCACGCAGACACGGGGAGAACGTGCAAACTCCACACAGTCAGTCGCCTGAGGCGGGAATTGAACCCGGGTCTCTGGTGCTGTGAGGCAGCAGTGCTAACCACTGTGCCACTGTGCCACCGTGCCGCCCATTTACCTCCCTCCTCATCAGTATCAAAGGGCCCAACTATACCTTCGAGGTGAAGCAGCACCTTACCAACATTTCCCACAATCCAGTCTACCTCATGCGCTGCTCACAATGTGGTCTCCTCTACATTGGGGAAATGAAGGGTAGACTGGGTGACCGCTTCACAGAACATCCAAGTTGGACCGCTGCAGATGACTCTGAGCTTTCAGTTGCCTGCCAGTTTAACAGCCCATCCTGTTTCCTGACCAATATCGCTGTGTCAGGCTTGCTGCAGTGTTCCAGGCAAATTCAACGCAAGCTAAAAGAACTACACCTCATTTTCCATGTGCGGACTCTGCAGTCCTTTAGACTCAAAATCAAGTTCAATAATTTTTGGGCCTGAAATCCCCAAAGTCCTAGCCCCCTATCCATACACCAGGCCGAGTTGTCACATAGCCTTCCATTACTCACACCCTATTGTTAGCTACTAACAGTCTCCATTAAGAGCTATCCAGTCTCTTCTGCATATAAAACAACATTTTCCGTGTTACTATCAGTTCTGAGGAAGGGGCACTGGACCTGAAACGTTAACTCTGATTTCTTTGCACAGATGCTGCCAGACCTGCTGAGCGTTTACAGCAACTTCTGTTTTGTTTCAACATTTTCATCGCAAGGTCTCACAATGCAATACGTCATCGATATTTAGAGCCCTGTCAAACATAGGAACTTTGTAATTTCTCATTTAAAATCAATAACAAATTACTCGAGATTCAACTAAGATAACAGCTTTGCTGCTATCATTCAGATCAGACACTTTGTCACAGTTCAGAAAGAAGAAAGAAATCAAAAGAGCTGGAGTGAAACTCAGTAAATCTGGCAACATCTGAACAGAGATGCAAAAAATTAACCTTTGATTCTAATAGGACTTTTCAGAACAGTGTCACATCATATTACATATGTTAATTGTGCTGCTCTCTGCAGACACATCCTCACGTTTTTTGTTTATCCAGGATTTTCTGTTTGCATTTCATGTTTCCATTATCACTTTATTGCATGTTTCTTGACAGGTCTACATGTTGACCTTGGTAATGTTTGGACAATGTGGTACTTTCATGTTTCTATTACTGTTGGTGTGTCTGTGATACCTGAATTACAGCCGAAATCTGTCTCTTCTTTAAGATCAAAAGTAAAAAGAAAATCTCAACATCTTGTAAATCTCAGGAAATCTATTTTGTTTGACAATACATTTTAGAGGCAGCTGAACTTCATGAAATAATAGCAATAGATTTTTGATGATGGAACACTTGTGTCCTTCATTGAACAAGCTTGTCTCCCCAATCTCCAAAAGCTTTCAATGCATAACATAGAATTATTACAGCAAAGGTGGTGAAAACTCAGCCCATTGTCTTTTCCAGTTTGGAATGAGCGATATTTCTACAGTCATTCTCTTGTATTGTCACCACACCCCTGTACAGTTTGTTATTAGCATCTGCTTTTAATTGCAAGCATCCTGCCAGATATGAACAACATGATCAATCTCAAACAAAAACAGACGTTGGAGGGAAAGCTCAGCAGGTCTAGCCGTATCTGTGAAGAGACATCAAAGTTAATGCTTCAGATGCGGTGACACTACTTAATCTGTATTCCCAATGATGAAATGGTGTGTATATAAAATATAGTTCACTTTATCACATTTAAAATTATCCGGTTCACTTCACATTGTCATTGAGCATTACATATCCCAAGCGTTGGTTCATTCCTTGTTGTGAACTATATTTAATTCTATCTGACGTTAAGAGTGATGATGACTGGGGAATATCATTGTACTCCCCATGCAGTCTCCACAGCCACTATCCCCATTCCGCCCGATCTACTCGGTAAGTCTGACTTATTAATTCATAAGTCTTAATGAATAAGTTCACTTTTGGTTTTGGGCTGAGGGGAAAAAAGGTGAAAAATTATTGCTTTACAGCAAATAAAACTGCATTAAGATGTTTGTCAATTTGAATAAATTAATTACTGAAGCATATTCTATATGGAAGATCCAACGTTTCTTTATTAGAGCAGTGAGAGGACCATTCAGAGAAGTCCACACTTCCTGTCTATGTTCAGGGCAATTGTGCCCAGTGACAGTCTGTTGGCTGGGGTTTGTTCCCGTGAAGGAGAGATCAGCACAGTAACAACATCCTGACTGTGTTTCTTTATTTTGTGGTGGGGCAGAGATTCCGGGTACGATGACGACAGCATTGCAAACGTACATCAAGGCAGAGTATTCTAGCCTGCGATCAGAAAACTTCCATCATTCTCCCTCACAACTGACTTCACTCGAGGAATTGGCGATGGGAGATGTGACCAATAGCCAGCAATGTCAGAATCCAGTCCAGTCCAGTCCAGTTATATTGTGAACTGAATGTGCTGTATTGAAAGCTAGACCTGTTTGCTCAGTGACCGCGATTGATGTCAGTCTCCATGCATTGTAACCGTGCCCTATTGGTGAGGGGCTTCACTCAGTGCGCTGTCCCAGCCGAGGAGCCAATGCATCAGCTTCAACAGTAACAGAGATCAGCAGCTGGAGAGACGTGGAGAGGACAGATCTGAATCTGCGAATAATGGACTGGATAATTACACAAATGGAGAGGAGGCTTTCCTTGGGTCTTTACAACATTTCCCTCTGTCGGAAATGTTTACCTTATCGGATATTAGTGGTGCTGATTGGGCGGAGTGGAGAGTGTGTTACTCCTGGTGGAGGAACGACGCTCCGAAATCTAGTGCGCTTCCAATTAAACCTGTTGGACTATAACCTGGTGTTGTGTGATTTTTAACTTTGTACACCCCGGTCTAACAGCGGCATCTCCAAATCATAACCTATTCTCGCTATTGTTGGTGTTCTCTACCTCTGTCCATTCATTAAGCCCATAAACAATTTTGAACTTCATTGCAATTTCTATTATCTATATTTGCCAATGAAAAAAACTTTTATCTTCAATTTCAATTGCAGTTTCCATTCATCTGAATTGCAGACCACTCCCTTACAAACATCTGAGAACAAAACTGTGCACAACCTCGAGATCTCTTATTGCCCTGAACTGATTTATGTATCTTGTTCTCTCTGTCACGAACCCTGTCCACTACCAGGTCATAATATCCCCAGTCTTCATCTCTGCGTCAGTGCTGTGGCTGAACAAACCATTGTCTGCTCGTTGGTAAAATTCAGACTTTATGTTTCAAGCTCTCTTCTGGCCACTTTTCCAGTTACAAGTATTTCAATCACAAAATTGTTCTTGACTCAGACGTTCCTTCATGATTAGGACAATGTATCAGAGTAGGAATGTCGCTGGATGTAATTCAGGAGCAAAGCTTATTAAACGAAAGACATTGTTTCAAGCGATTTGTTTCAAGTCCTACCACAGCTGATGGCAGAACTAAATAAAAATAATAAGAATTGGAATAAAAGTGAATTTCACGAAAAACAACTATAAAACCATATCTTGTCTGAACATCTTCCTGTTTCACTGATGACCTTCGGTAAAGAAATCTAATGTTACTACCCATCTGGGTTAAGTGTGACTTCAGACCCATATCAATGTGCTTGACTTTCTATTGGCTTGTGGAATGTCGTCAGAGTCAGGACAATTAGTGATGCTTAACAAATGTTGCCCTGGGCAGAGATGCCGACTTCCCATGGAATAAAAAATTTGAAGGT
Organism: Chiloscyllium punctatum; assembly: GCF_047496795.1. NCBI lineage: Eukaryota > Metazoa > Chordata > Chondrichthyes > Orectolobiformes > Hemiscylliidae > Chiloscyllium > Chiloscyllium punctatum. The sequence goes on from NC_092788.1 coordinate 12,737,151, forward strand.
TAAACAAATTTGAAAGATGCTGGAGATCTGAAATTGCATAAATAATGCAAGGAACAGATCAGAAAGTTCTGGGAAGCTTTTCTGAACTGAAAGCAGCTGGAAAATAGTGTGAACAATGCTGGTGACAGGGAAGTCAGCTTTGAAGGGCAGGAGGAGTGAGTTGAATCGATAGAGAAAGAGATAGAAGACAAAGAGCAAACAAAGGGAATGATGATCAGCTGGGGTGGAAATAAAATGTGAGAATCACCTCATTTATTTTTAACTTTTCAAATCTTCCTGAATATCACGCCCATGCTGCTACACGTATCCCCCGCTTTTAAAAAATTCGCATTTTGCCATTTCCCTTTCCGAAAAACCTCCATTACGTCCTGTTTTCACTAATCAAAAGAAATCCGAAGAGGATTTTCACTTTTAACAAGAAACGTAAATTTTCCCCACATAAATTAATGATACCTCACTTTATGCCATATCAGCTTATGAAAGGCTTTGTCGGAACACTCTACTTTCAGATACCGAGGGAAATCTCTATCTATCTAAGATCATGTTTAAAGCGATTTGATCCCACCTGTCTGTGTTCCCTGAGTGTCGGCATGTTCTTATATTTATTAATGGGATATAGGTATCGCTGGGTGGGCCAGCATTAGTTCACTTTGTTGATTGCCCTTGAGAAGACCTTGAGCCTCACAGGGCACTTACACAGAGTGAGGCACACAAGGTGACAGTTGCACAGGCACTGTGCGATTCATGATCGAATTTAGCAAGATTAATATTATTTGAAAAGTTAGAGATGTCAATTCGCCAGTGTAATTAGGGTGGGGAAGAAGGTGTTCCTGAGCATACTGGTCCATGTTTTCAAGTCTCTGTATCTTCTCCCTTTTGGAAGAGGTTGTGGGAGATCATTACCAGTTTGGGAGAGATATTTGATGTTGCCAGCCATTCGCTGACAATGAGAAGTATAAATGGATGGAAGGTTGTCCTCCATGATAGTATGGGCTGTGCACAAAACCGTCTGTAGTTTCTTATGGTCCTGGGAAGAGCAGTTACCGTCACACTATTATGCACGTGAATAGAATGCTTTCAGTTGCCAGTATGCAGAGCACTGGGAAAAGGCAGTTCCAAAATATTTAGATGTAACAATTGGTTGTTAAATGGATATCTACATTCTGGTTGCTGTTTTGACAACAATTGAAATTTAACCAATAAATTTAAATTATGTTTAAGATACCAAAACATAATTGAATTTATTGTATTGCCAACATCCAACCAAAGAGCCATCACATGCTTCAAAAGAATAGAGAAGCCATCACCATCACAACGAGAGAGAAAGAGATGGACAGGTAGAAGGAGAGAGAGAACACAGCGAGGCAAACAGAAGGACAGTCAGTAAAACAGAGAAAGGAAACAAAATAAGAAACAGACATTCACGAGAACAGGGAGAAGGGGAGACAGTAAGTTATGGGAAAGAAACAGAAGACAGATAAAAGGAAAATACAAGGAAACAGACAGTGTGAGAGAAATAGTGAGATACAAAGCACACAGGGAGCTGGGGATGGGGTCACAGTGAGCTGGGGGTGGGGAATGGGAGGTTCTGGGGCTGTGGACCAGAGACAGGTGGAAGTGAGCACTGTAGTAACTGGGGGAAGGGAGGTGAGGATTTACTTTGACCTTTACCAAGAAATGCAGACAAAGCATAGTAAACAATGATGTACAGAACAATAGCTCTAAAATATGTTTGAGAGCCATGCAGGTTACGATGCACAGGGCGTGTGCGAGGCGAGATCAGCAGGAACAAGATCAGCATTATCTGAGAATAGGGAGTACACTCATCAGTCTAATAACAGTCAGGAAGAAACTGTTCCTGAACCAGCTGCTCAGTGATTTCAAGGTTTTGTACCTTTTAGTCTGAGGGAAGAGGTTGGAGGAGACCATTACTGGGGTCTGATGGGTCATTGCTAATCTTATAACAAAGAACATTCCAGCACAGAAACAGGCCATTCGGTGGTCCGAGCCTGCGCCGATCCAAATCCTCTATTTAAACCTGTCGCCTATTTTCTAAGGATCTCTATCCCTTTGTTCCCAGCCCATTCATGTTTCTTTCCAGAAACATCTTAAAATAAACCACTGGTCACAGTTCTCCATTTTGAGAAACTCCCTCCCCTTACTATTCTCTGCCTCCTGTTGCCCAGCCAGTTCTTTATCCACCAGCTCGTGCATCATGTGACCTCACTTTCGACATACCTCGACCATGGGGAAACATACCAAACGCCTTCCTGAAGACCATAACATGACATCTACATTGCCTCCTTCGTCAATCAACTTTGTCACTTCCTCAAAGAAATCTATTGATTTGGTAAGACATGACCTTCTCTGCACAAAACCATGTTACCTATCACTGATAAGACTATTTTCATTCAAATAAGAATAATTCCAATCTCTGGACATTGTTTTTGTGGAGTTTATTTACAATCTCCCCGTGTCTGCATTGGGAGAATTAACTCTTTTCTCTCTCCACAGTATGTTTCTATGTTTGTTTCAGGTTTCTGCCATCTGCAGTATATTTACTTGTATTTGATGGAGAATTGATGCAAATATGACGGGTTTATTGTAAAAGTGGCACTGGTGCTCGGGCTCCCCGAGTACATGGGAATCTTGCCCAGCTACTGATGTGAGTGCATGTCTCTGATTACCTACTCCGTCTCTCTCGAGCCCTGAGTCCATCCATTATTGCATGCAGCCTTTCACCGAGCCATCCCGGGGTTCCCCAAACCCCATCGCCTGGCACTGGATGCTCCCTATGCAAGGGGCGCACAAAGACACTGGGCACTTTCTGACACGCTAGGGATCTGGGGTAAAGCCCCAGCCATTAAAAAAGGAACAGAATAGCTAAAATCCAATTGAACAGCAAAGCAAACAGGCTGAATGACAGCCATCTGTTATGACATTTTCAGGTCTTTTAGACTAATTTCTGTTTATCCACGTCCATCTACAAATAGATACTCCATATGTATACCTTGTCACACAGGTTTGGTGAAGGTGTAAATATTAGATCCTATGGTCATTGCGACTGATTCGTTGGGCTCCACTTTCATAGTTAATGAGATCACACTAAGTTTTTATTGTCAAGTCTATCCATTTCAAAGTAAAGATCGTGCCGGAGTTATGCTGAAAGGATTTTTGAATGTTGGAGAGAATAGATTATGCCACGTGCCAGTGAAGTTAGGAATAGGAAGGCAGTATAGTTAAAAACATGGCCAAAGAGCTGGTAGGGTAGGCAGCACTTGCAATATGTGGATCATTGGGATTCCCGGGTCAGTAGGATATAGACAGGAAGGACTGGATGCATCTGAACTGGCAGCAATCTCCGATATGTGGATCATTGGGAATCCTGGGTCAGTATGAAATACACAAGAAGGACGGGATGGACGTGAACTGGCAGCAATCTCCTGGCAGGCAGGTTTGTTATTGTCACTCAGGAGGGTTTAAACTAGTGTGGGGGGGGGGGGTGGTGGTAGGGGGGGAGTACGTCCACAAGCACATGACTGAAGAGTAGGTGGCGACTAATCCCAGTACAGCTAAGACCAGCAACAAACTGGCAGTGTGGAGTGAACACAATGGGACTGGCAGTCGGAAGTATGCTGATTTTAATATGAGCAGTATGACAGGCAAGACAGATGAGCTTGGAGTTTGGAGTTTGAATGAGTATATATAACTATGATATAACTATTACAGAGATTTGGTTGAGAGAGGGAACAGAAAACTGTCAATCCAATGGGTCCAGAGAGAGTTGAAGAATGTGCATTGAGAGGTTGGAGACTGTTGTTTGAAGCATAATAATTATCCAGTAGTTTATTGGAATTGGACAGTGTGTGATGAAATGTTCATATAGAAGGGACAATGGAGGAAACAGAAATTGTCTGTTTGCAATATTTTCTGCTTTACTGACAGTCTTTTCTAATCTCCTAATACCAGAGAATAGACAACGAGAATTTACATCAGGGAAACACAAACCAAATATCAGGTCAGGATCTGATGGAGTTGGGCTGAAGTGTTTTTATTTCAATGGAAGAATTATTATGGTTAAGACCGATGAACTGACAGCCTGAATCCGTGCATTGGACTATAATGTTGCAGCTTTACAGAGACTTGGTTGAGAGAGGGAAAGGACTGGCCATTTAACATTCCAGGGTTGCATTGTTTTATGCGAGATGGAGAGAAAGGTAAAAGAGGTGGACGAGGTGTTTTAATAATCGGGAGAATGCTACATCTGTACTTGAAGAGGACATACAGGAGGGACTATCCACTGCAGCAATATGGTTAAAGCTCAAAAATAAGATGGCTGCAAGCACTGCGTTACTATAATCCCTCCAACAGCCACGGAGGGATTGAGGAACAGAAATGTACGTCGATTAAGGAAAGGTGTATTAAAAACAGAGTGGTCATAGTAAGTGACTTTAATATCTCCAATAATGACTGGGAGCCCCTTGGAGCAAGAGGCTTCGACGGGGCAGAATTTATTAACTGCAACAGTTTGTGGATTGTCCAACCAGAGGAAGCGCCATACTGGACCTCGTATCGGCTAATGAGCCTGGCAAGGTGACTGACCTTTCAGTGGGACATAATTTTAGAAACAGTGGACATTGTGTGAAGCTACTGAATTGGCGGAAGGCAAATTACGTGAGCATCAGGCAGAGCTAGGCCGTCTCAATTGGGAGGAGCTGCTATCAGGCAAATCCACATTTTGTTTTTTTTATGGGGAAATCAAAATTTTGTATGTGGGATCTGCTTGTTAAATCCTGACAGCAAAATCATCTGGTGATCGTCCTCCCGCCTGCACGAATTTCAATCTATTTTGTTTGAACAGATATTTCAAGGCCACTGCACAACAGGCAACAGGAAGAGATAAAGGATGATTCTGCACTGTGTCCTTCGCAGAACCAGCTTGTCTCTCCAGGCACCTGATGTCTTTATTGTGCTGAAGTCTTCATAGTGGTTCAGAGAGCTTCAGAATTAGTGGAGCACTGAACGAAGCCGTTTAGCCAATTGTACAACGATGAGCTCTCCAACATCACAATTTGAAAACAGAGTGAACTGTGTGTGCGTGAGAGAGAGAAAAATTAACAGAGAAAAAGGAAGTGAAGACAGATAAAAGGAATGGAGGGAAAATGGAGCGACAGAGTGAGTGAGAGCAAGGGGTGTCAGACGAGTATGAAGTTAGATCAGAAGACAGCATGAGGACAAACATACAGAAATTTTATTTAGAAATTCCCACAGACTGCAAGCCCTTTGTCTGGTGCCGTACCCTGTGAGCACTATGCTGTCATCCCAGATCATTTATCGCCAATAATTTCACAGAGCCGGGTTGCTGACGCTGAACAAGTTCCAAAATAACAATAGATTGGTTCCAGGGAGAAGGTGAATTAATTTAAAAATTCTGGGCCAACTAGACAATGTGTGAGACAGGGCGAGAGAATCTCAGTAAGGTGGATCACTGACTGGGGGGAAATCAGTACCTCAGCTGTGGGTCAGATAATGACCAATAAAGCTTGAATACCTCGTCCGTGGTTTTGTAATTCACATTTCAATTCATATAGCTCCACATCGTAAGTGAATTTTAACAGACTTGTCTCTTTGTATTTTTCATGTTTTGGTATGTGCTGAAACGCTTGTTTTTTGTCCAAGTATTTTGTGTTGAATAAACACATTTTATTGTTGTGGTTCTGTTCGCCAAGCTGGGAATTTATGTTGCAGACGTTTTGTCCCCTGTCTCAGTGATATCCTCAGTGCTTGGGAGCATCCTGTGAAGCGCGTCTGTGATCTTTCCTCTGGCATTTATAGTGGTTTGAATCTGCCGCTTCCGGTTGTCAGTTCCAGCTGTCCATTGCAGTGGTCGGTATATTGGGTCCAGGTCGATGTGCTTATTGTTTGAATCTGTGGATGAGTGCCATTCCTCTAGGAATTCGCTGGCTGTTCTCTGTTTGGCTTGACCTATAATAGTCGTGTTCTCCCAGTCGAATTCATGTTGCTTGTTATCTGCGTGTATGGCCACTAAGGATAGCTGGTCGTGTCGTTTCGTGGCGAGTTGGTGTTCATGGATGCGGATCGTTAGCTGTCTTCCTGTTTGTCCTATGTAGTGTTTTGTGCAGTCTTTCCATGGGGTTTTGTACACTACATTGGTTTTGCTCATGCTGGGTATCGGGTCCTTCGTCCTGGTGAGTTGTCTGAGAGTGGCTGTTGGTTTGTGTGCTGTTATGAGTCCTAGTGGTCGCAGTAGTCTGGCTGTCAGTTCAGAAATGTTTTTTTATGTGTGGTAGTGTGGCTAGTCCTTTGGGTTGCGGAATGTCCTCGTTCCGTTGTCTTTCCCCTAGGCATCTGTTGTTGAAATTGCACTGGATCATTAACGCCACACTCTCAGGAATCCGATTCACTCGAGAGGAAGAAAAGGGCAACCAACTCCCATTCCTAGACGTGATGGTACAGAGAACACCAAACGGAGAATTCACCACAAAGGTTTACAGGAAAGACACACACACAGACCAAGTCCTGAACTACGAAAGCAACCACCCCAACACACACAAAATAAGTTGCATCAAGACACTATTCAAAAGGGCCAGAACACACTGCAGTACACCAGAACTGCAAAAAGAGGAAGAGGAACACTTATACAAGGTATTCGCCAAAAACGGATGCCCCCGCAATTTCATCAACAGATGTCTAAGGGAAAGACAATGGAACGACGACATGTCACGACCCAAAGGACTAGCCACACTACCATACATCAAGAGCATTTCCGAACTGACAGCCAGACTACTGCGAACACTCGGACTCATAACAGCACACAAACCAACAGCCACTCTCAGACAACAACTCACCAGAACGAAGGACCCGATAGCCAGCATGAGCAAAACCAATGTAGTGTACAAAACCCCATGCAAAGACTGCACAAAACACTACGTAGGACAAAGAGGAAGACAGCTAACGATCCGCATCCATGAACACCAACTAGCCATGAAACGACACGACCAGCTGTCCTGAGTAGCCACACACACAGATGACAAGCAACATGAATTCGACTGGGACAACACTACTATTATAGGACAAACCAAACAGAGAGCAGCCAGGGAATTCCAAGAGGCATGGCACTCATCCACAGATTCAATCAATAAGCACATCGACCTGCACCCAATATACCGACCACTGCAATGGACAGCTGGAACTGACAACCGGAAGCGACAGATTCAAACCACTATAAATGCCGAAGGAAACATCACAGAAGCGCTTCACAGGAGGCTCCAAAGCACTGAGAATGTCACCTGGAGAGGCGATGAAACGTCTGCAACACAAATTCCCAGCTCGGCGAACAGAAATACAACAATGAGCACCCGAGCTACAAATCTTCTCACAAACTTTAAACACATTTTATTACTGAGGAAGAAATAACCTGTTCTGATGGGACAGTCTTCGTCTGAACCGTGCTGGGACCAGAGTCCAAGTGAATCCTAACCAAGGATGTCGACAGAGCTTTAAACTGATTAGGAGTGTGTGTGTGTGCGCGCGCGGGTTAGGGGTTTCCTGAAAGGGTTTAATAAGAAAAGAGGAGGTAAGAGCACAGAGCTCAAGAGAGGTTATTAAAATCTTCAGCATAGACGCAAATAGAACAGAGTGTATGGGAAGTGTAAGCAATCAAACTTCAATCACACTGAACAAACAAATGGCAATAGAAGAGGGAACGTTAACACAAGATTGAAGGGTTATATCTGAATGCGAGCAGTATAAGGAATAGGGCATACGAGCTTGTGGCATAGATTGAAATTGGTAGGTATGACGCAATGGGCATTACAGAGAAGTGGCTGCAAGGGGATCAGGATATTCAAGGACATATATCGTATCGAAAAGATCGAGACAGTGGATTTACATTATTAATAAGAAATGAAATTTAATCAACAATAAGAAAGAAAGTAAGGTCAGATAGTGTGGAATCTGCATGGTAGAATTGAGGAACCACAAAGGTAAGACAACCACAGTTGGAGACTTGCAGAGGCCTCCAAAGAGTAGTCAGGAGCTGGGGCACAAGATACACCAGGAGATAGAAAAGATCTGTAGGAAAGACATCGTTACAGGGATCATGGGGGATTTCAATATGCAAGTGGAATGGGAAACCAAGTTGGTAGTGAATCGCAAGAAAAGGAATTTGAGGAATATCTACGGGATGGCTTTTTGGAGCATCATGTGGTGGAGCCCACTCGGGAACAGATGACACTGGATTTAATGACGCAGGCTAGACAAGGGAGCTTAAGGTGAAGGAAAACTTCAGAAGCATTGATCAGAACATGGTTGAATTTATTCTGAAATTTGAGAGAGAAGATAGAATCAGAGATAACAGTATTTCAGCTGAATAAAGGCAACTGGAGAGGCATAAGGGAGAAGCTGGGTAGAATTGACCTGGACAGGCGTCTAGCCGGAAAGACAGGGTAACAGCAATGGCTGGAGATTCCATGATAATTTAAAAGACACTGCAGAGATGCGTGCTGAGTAATAGAGGTATGGTACAGGGAGGATGAGGCAACCAGGGCTGACAAGGGAAGTCAGGGGTTGCATATAAGCAAAAGAGCAAGCAGAGTGAAGGGCAGTGGGGAACTGGAGAATTGAGGCCAACAGAAGACAAGAAAAAATAAATAAGGAGGGAGAACATTAAGTATGGGGCTAAGCTAACCAGTAATATAAAGGAAACTGCAAGAGATTCTTTAGATATATAAAATGCAAAAGAGACATAAATGTGAATATGGACCACTGGGAAATGATGCTGGAGAGACAGTAGTGGGAAGCAAAGGCATGGCTGAGGAATTTTGCATCAGTCTTCACGGTGGAATACACGAGTAATTACCCAAGAATTGAAGAGAGTGAGAGGGCAGTCCTAAATACAGTTGCCATCACCAAGAAGAACATGTTAGAAAACGGAATGGCCTGAATGTGGATAACTCACCTGGACCAGATGGACTACACCCCAGCCTTGTAAGGGAGATCGCTGAAGAGTTAGTACAAGCGAAAGTGGTAATCTTTCAGGAATGACTAAAATCAGGAAAGGGCCAAGTGGCTGTATAATTGCTAACATGACACCCGGTTTAATAAGGGAGTTAGGCAGAAGATGGAAAACTGCAGACTGATTTGCAGACTTGGTTGTGGGTAACATCATGGAATTAATCGTGAAGAATGGGATTTCTGAATACTTGGAGGTCTTTGGTAAAATAGGACAGAGTCAGCATGGTTTCATCAAGGGGAGGTCATGCCTGACAAACCTGCTAGAATACATTGAGGGAGTAATGTGCAGATTTGATGAAGGAGAACCAATAGATGTTATCCATCTGCACCTCAAGAGTCCTTTGACAAGGTGTCATGCATGAGGCTATTGAGAAAGATATGCGTCCATGGTGTTAGAGGCAAGGTGGAAGTTGAAGTTTGGCTGTCTGACAGAAAGCAGAGAGTGTGGATTAAAGTGTCCTTCTCAGGATGGCAGCCAGTGACAAGTGGTGTTCCACAAGACTCAGTTTTGGGACCACAACTTTTCACTTTGTGCATTCATTATCTATATGACAGAACTGAGGGCATTTGGGTTAAGCTTTCAAACTGTGCAAAGATAGATATAGGGACAGGTAGCATTGAAGAGGTGGTTTGGCTGCAGGAGGGTGCTCTGGCGCATCTCCTCAACTGCCCAAAACTCCGGCCTTGAGCTTCACCCTTCCAACTACAACAAGTTAGAACCTCTCTGGTGCATGCCTTCCATCCCACCAACTTCAGTATACAACGCATCATCCTCCGCCATTTCTGCCACCAACAGTCAGACCGCACCACCAGAGATATACTTCCCTCCCTACCCCTATCATCATACTGCTGAGACCATTCCCTCACAGCTCCCTCGTCAGGTCCACACAACCCCAACAAGCCACCTTCCACTCCCAGCACTTTCCCTTGCCACTACAACAGGTATGAAACCTGTGCCAACACCTCCCTCCACACCTCCACCCAAGGCCCCAAAGGATCCTTCCACATCAGTCAGATAGCATCCTGTGCATCCAAATACCTCTTCTAGTGTGTCCATTGCTCCTGGTCTCCACTACATTGGCGAGACAAGACGTCAACTTGCAGAACAGTTCAGGGAACACTCTCAGACACACACACCCAACAACCCCCCTGACCTGTGGCTAAATACTTCAACTCCCCCTCCGATTCCGCCAAGGCTTTGCAGGTTTGTGGCCTCATCCACTGTCAAATTCTAGCCACCTGACGTCTGAAGGAAGAACGCATCATCTTCTGCCTTGGGACCCTTCCAACACACGGTATCAAGGACAATCTTACCAGTTTCCTCATCTCCCCTCCACCTTATCCCAGATCAAACCCTCCAACTCAGAACCGCCCTCTTGAACTGTCCTAGCTGTCCATCTTCCTTCCCATCTAGCCACTCCACCTTCCACTCTGAACTATCACTATCACCACCCACCTTCATCTAGCTGTCACCTTCCAAGCGACCTTCCTCCCAGCACCAGCCCCTCCCATTTATCTCTCTGGCACCATGTTGCTGTCGGAACTTACCTACACTAACCCACTATCCTCCATATACCTATCCAATGCCCGCTTAAATACCCATAAAGAGGGAGAGTCCACTACTGCTACTGGCAGGGCATTCCATGAGCTTACGACTCGCTGAGTGAAGAACCTACCCCTAACATCAGTCCTATATCTACCACCCCTTAATTTAAAGCTATGCCCCCTTGTAATAGCTGACTCCATACGTGGAAAAAGGTTCTCACTGTCAATCCTATCTAACCTCCTAATCATCTTGTACACCTCTATCAAGTCACCCCTCCTCCCTCACTTTCACCTCGTCTTTCTCTGACTCATCACTTCCTTTCCTCGGTATCTCTGTTTCCATTTCTGGGGATCGACAGGCCACTAATATCCAGTATTAACCAACCGACTGCCACTGCTACCTGGAGTATACACCCTCACAACCTGTTTCTTGCTAATACTCCATTCCATTCCACCAATTTTTCTGTCTCCACCGCATTGCTTCTCATGATGTCAATTTCCAAAATGTCCATCTTCTTCCTCAACTGAGAATATCCCAGCACTGTTTTCGAGAGGGCCCTCAACCAGGTCTTACCCACCTCTTGCATTTCTATTTTCACCGTCTCTCTACCTTCCTGCAACAGCGAGAGAATTCCTCTTGTCCTGGCCGACCATCCCATCTGCATTCACATGAAGTGGATTATCAGCCGCCATTTCCCCCACCTCCAGCAAGATGCCATCACCAGACACATATTTTCCTCCTCAAAATTGTCCACCTTCTGGAGGGACCAGGACACCCTGGTTCACTCTTTATTCACTCCCATTACCCCGCCCTCACCCCCACCGCAGGTCCACTTCACTTGCCCCTGCCGAAAGTGTAACATGTTCGCACTTCTGTCCTCCTTTCTCACTATCCAAGGGCCCAACCACACCGTACCGATGAAGCAGCACCTTACCAACATTTTCCACAATTAGTCTACTCGATTCACTTCTCACAATGTGGTCTTCTCTACATTGGGGAAACTAACGGTAGCCTGGGTGACCGCTTCTCTGAACATCCAAAGTGTATCTATACAAATGGTCCTGAGCTTCCAGTTCCCTGCCAGTTTAATACCGCATCCTGTTCCCTGACCAATATCTCTACGTCAGGCTTGCTGCAGTGTTCCAGGAAAAGTCTATGCAAACTGACACGACAACACCTCATTTACCGTGTGAGGATCCTACAGCCCTTCAGACTCAAAATCAAGTTCAATAATTTTCGGCCCTGAGCTCCACAATGTCCTCGCCCCCGACCAATAATACACCAGGCCTAGTTCTCACATCGCCTTCCATTACACACCCTCTATGTTTAGCCACTAACAATCTCCATTAACAGCTGTCCATCCCCTTCTTCATATCAACCAACATTTTCCTAGCTACCATCATTTCTGATGAAGGGTCACTGAACCCGAAACGTTAACTGTGATTTCTCTTCACAGATTCTGCCAGACCTACTGAGCTTTAAAACCAACTTCAGTTTTTGTTTCAACATTTTCATGGCACGTTTTCACAATCTAATACGTCATCAATATTTAGAGCCTTGTCAAACATAGGAACTTTGTAATTTCTCATTTAATATCAATAACGAATTACTCGAGATCCAAGTGAGACAGGGGCTTTGCTGTTATCGTTCAGATCAGACAATTTGTCACAGCTCAGAAAGAAAAAGAAATTGAAAGAGCTGGAGCAAAACTCAACAAATCTGGCAGAATTTGAGCAGAGTTGCATAGCATTAACCTTTGACTTTTCAGAAATGTCACATCATAATCAATATGTTAACTCTGTTTCTATCTGCAGATACTTCTTCATGTTTTTATTTCGTTTCTCCACCATTTTCAGTTTGTATCTCATGTTTGCATATCATTCTGTCTCATGTTTCTTGACTGGTCCATTTGCTGACCTTGGTTATATGTGGACACTGTGGTCCAATTACAGATGGTGTGTCTGTGACACGTGTATTAAGGCCGAAATCTGTTTCTTTTATAAGATTCAAAGAGAAAAAAAAACGTTTCTGAATATCCTGGAAATCTCAGAAAACCACTTTGTTTTAAAAAAACTTTTCATTGCAACTGAACTTCATGACACAATACGAATCGATTTTTGTTGATGGAACAGTCTGTGTCCTTTATTGAACAAGCTTGTCTCACCCCCCCTCCATAGGCTTTAAATACATATCACAGAATTATTAAAGCAAAGGTTGCGGAAACTCAACCCATTGTCTCTTCCAGCTTAGAATGAGCTGTCTCTCTTATTGTTATTCTGTATACTGGCAACCGAAAGCATTCTATTCATGTGACATGGTAATTGCTCTACCCAGGACCATAAGAAACTACAGACGGTTGTGTGCACAGCACAGACCATCACGGAAGGCAACCTTCCATCCATTTATACTTCTTATTGTCACCGAAAGGCTGATAACATTAAAAAAACTCACTGTGACACTCTCTGATCTTATCTGACACTCTCTGAGACACACCGAGACACTCTCTGAAACCCACTGTGACACTCTCTAACAGACTGTGAAACTCTCTGACACACTCTGCAGCACAATGTGACACACTCTGACAGACTGTGAAACACTGTGACACACTCTGACCCTCTCTGACACTGACTGTGACACTCTCTGACTCTCCCTGACACTCTCTGAGGCACAGCACGACATCTGTGACCCTCTCTGACAGATTTTGACAAACTGTGACACTCTCTGACTCTCTCTGACTCACTCCGAAATATACTGACACCTTCTCTGACAGATTGTGACACACTGTGACACTCTCAGAGACAGGCTGTGACACGTTCCGACTCTCTCTGACTCTCTGAAACACGCTGAGACTCTCTCTTAGACACACTGTGACTCTCTCTGACACTCTTGAACACACTGTGACACTCTCTGATACTCTCTGTGGCACACAGTGACACTCTCAAAAACAGACTGTGACTCTCTCTGACTCTCTGAGACACACTGTGACACTCACTGAGACTCACCGAGACTCACTGTGACACTCTCTGACAGACTGTGACTCTATGACTCTCACTGAGACTCTCTTAGACACACTGTGACACTCGCCGACTCTCTCTGACACTTTGAGATACATTGTGACACTCTTTGGTCCTATCTGGAACTCTCTGAAACACATGGTGACACTCTCTGACTCTCTCTGAAACACAGTGTGACACTCCCTGACGCACTCTGAGACACCCTGTGACTCGATCTGACTCTCTCTGAAACACACTGTGACTCGCTCTGACAGACTCTGACACACTGTGTCACTCTCTGACACTTTCTGAGACACACTGTTACACTTTCTGACTCTCTCTGACTCTCTGGCACACACAGTGACACTCTCTGACCCTCTCTGAGACCGACTGTGTGTCTCTCTCTCTCACTCTCTCTCTGACACTCTCTGAGGCACAGCACGACACACTGTGACACTCGCTGACTTTCTCTGACACGCTCTTAAGCACACTGTGATACTCTCTGATTCTCTCTGACCCTCTCTGAGACACACTGTGACACTCTCTGACTCTCTCTGACACTGTGAGACGCACTGTGACACTCTCTGATCCTAGCTGACACTCTCTGAAACACATTGTGACACTCTCTGATTCTCTCTGAAAGACACTGTGACACTCTCTGACTCACTCTGACTCTCTCTGAAACACACCGTGACACTCTCTGATCCTATCTGACTCTCTGAAACACACTGTGACACTCTCTAACAGACTGTTACACACTCTGACCCACTCTGAGGCACACTGTGACTCGCTCTGACAGACTGTGACACACTGTGTCACTCTATGACACTTTCTGAGACACACTGTTACACTTTCCGACTCTCTCTGACTCTCTGAGACACTGTGACACTCTCTGAGACACACAGTGACACTCTCTGACCCACTCTGAGACCGACTGTGCCTCTCTCTCTCTCTCTCTCTCTCTCTGATACTCTCTGAGGCACAGCATGACACTCTCTGACATGCTCTTAGGCACACTGTGATACTCTCTGACTCTCTCTGACCCTCTCTGAGACACATTGTGACTCTTTCTGAGTTATTCTGTCTTTCTCTGAAACACACCATGACACTCTCTCACAGACTGTGACCCTCTCTGAGACAAATGCTGACCCTCTCTGACACTCTCTGAGACAAAGTACGACTCACTGTGACACTCTCTGATTCTCTCTGACAAACTCTGAAATACATGTAACCATTTCTGACGGACTGTGACACTGTGTGACACTCTCTGAAACACACTGTGACACTCTCTGAGACACACTATAACACTCTATAAGACACACTGTGACACTCTCTGAGACACATTATGACACACTGTGACATTCTCTGACTATCTCTGACTCTCCGAGGCACATTGTGACAATCTCTGACCCTCTCTGAGACAGACTGTGACCCTTTCTGAATGAATGTGACATTCTCTGACAGACGGTTACAGCTGGAGTGAACAAGGTCGGGAACGGGACTGAGGTGTTAGTGGGGGAGCACTTTGGAAAGTTACCACAATTGTATTAGTTTGAAAATAGCGATGGAAAGGGACAGGCCTGGTCCACAAGTTCAAGTTATTCAATGGAGCAAGATAGTATTAGACAGGACTTTTTAAAGTAGATCTGGGGAGGATATTTACAGGTAAAGGGAAGTCTGGCAAGTAGGAATATCTTAAAACCGAGATAAAAGGAGCGTTCAGCGCCAGCGTGTTCCTGTTATTGTGCAGCTCAATGCTGACTGAATTAGGAAACACTGGCTGAGTTTCGAGGCTGTGGTCAAGAAAAAAGGGGTCACATGTCAGATATAACTGGCTGACTCAAGGGAATCCCTTCAGGAGCATCCGGTCTGTTGGAATACACTTAGGATGGAAATCAGGAATGTAAAAAGGGGACACGAGATAGCTTTGGCAGAGAAAGTTAAAGAGAATCAAAAGAGACTCTACAAGGGTATTAAGGGCAAAAGAAGAGCTCGGGACAAATCCGGTCTCCTTAATGATCAATGAAGGCAACGATGTGTGAAACTACAAGATCCAAAACAAATATTTCATTTTGGAACTTACTTTGGATAAAGACTGGGGCGCTCAGGGAACTAAACAGTGTTTGGCCCGACTACTATTCGAATACTGTGTGCAATTCTGTTCTCAATGCCACAGGAAGGATGTCGTGAAACATGAAAGGGTTCAGAAAAAATGAACAAGGATGTTGTCAGGATTGGAGGGTTTGCGCGTTAGGGAAATGCTGAATAAGCTGGGGCTGTTTTCACTTGAATATGGGAAGCTGAGAAGTTAATAGATAAAGGTGTTTAAAATCATGATGATCATCGATCGGGTCAATAGACAAGGTTTTTCCCCAGGAGCTGAAAATCTGCATGAATTCATGTAAAACTCCGTTATCTCAATTTTTAGCTTAGAATCAATCTAAACATCATGGCATAGTCAGAGAACACAGGGGGCCAACACTTTCAACATTTTGTTTTGCTATCACCATTGTTCACAGCTCACCTGAGAATGCAACTTTTTTTTAAAAAAAGGTTTTGGGATTTACACATGAAAGAAGTGAAACTATCATGGTATTCTAACAGATGAAAGGCTTAACAGAGAATCAATTTTTCCATGTATAATTTCAGTTACATCATACTGTAAATTTTTGCACTAAATTCTGTGTTATGATAGAGCCCTCCACTATCACCTGATGAAGGAGCGATGCTCCAAAAGCTAGTGTGCTTCCAATTAAACCCGTTGGACTATAACCTGGTGCTATGTGATTTCTAACTTTGTACACCCCAGTCGCACACCGACATCTCCAAATCAGTACTGTTCTTTGTTCTGTGTTCTATGGAAGTGCTCAATAATACTTGGACATTAAGAAGATTTGAGACTTGGAGCAGGTCAGCCTTAATCTGAGTGAAGGGCAAGGCAGGCTTGGGATGTGAATGCCTTGCCCCTGTTCCTGATGCTCTCCCTTTCTGTTATTGGAAAGTTCGTATGTGTTATTTTCCTGGAAGGTCTTTTATGGAATGTTGCAATCAGGGAGACCCGTGGACTTTGTGAGCCATCACTGGGTGAGATTTGGGGGCTGTATTCACAGTGAATCTGGGTCTACAATATGATCAACAAATGAAGCACAAGATACAGAGAGGGGAAGTTTTGTAAAGAGAAATGAGCAACCTCTTCCATATCCAGCCTGGATCTTCCAATTACATTTTCGAAACCTCCCAAACCGAGTGGGACAGTCTCCAGGGACCGAACTGACTCCTCTATTTCTGTGCACCATGCTATAACAATAAGTGGACTCTAACTGCTCCTGTCTAAAAGGTTAGAGGGGTTGAATGGAACACAGAAACATGGGACTGAGGAGCAGGAGTGGGTCATTAGAGAATTTGAGCCTTCTCCACCAGGCATTAAGATTGTGGCTGATCAGATTGTGGTCTCAGCCTCATCGTCCTGTCTGTGTCCCATTATCTGTGACTCACTTTTCTGTCAAATCTTTTGCTAACTCAGCTGTGAATACTTGTAATCAGAGAGGCACCACAAACTTCCGGGGAAGAGAATTCCCATTCGAATGACCCTTTTAGAATTCTTCCTCATCCCGCTGTGAGAATAAGAGAATCATACAGCGTGGAAAAAGATCCTTTTGTCCAATTTGTCCATGCCGATCAGGCATCTTAATCAGATCTCGTCCCACTTGGCAGCATTTGGCCCACATCACATGATCCATTCCCATTTATGTAACTATCCAGTTACATTTTAAACGTGTAATTGTACCCGCTTTCACTACTTTCTCTGGCAGTACACCCACCAGCCTCTGTATGAAAAGGTTTCCCCTCAGGTCCCTTCTCAGTCTTTGCCCTGTCACCTTCACCCTATGCTGTCTAGTTCTGGACGCCCCTACTCTGGGAAAAAAGATCTTGACCAATCAGACTCTCCATGCCCCTCAGGACTTTATTAAAACTCTGTCATGTCACCATTCAGTCTCTGACAGTCCAGGGGAAAAAGCCTCATCCTGTTCATCATCTCCCTGTAGCTCAAACCCTCAGATTCCAGATAATCTTTGTAAATCTTTTCTGCACCCTTTCAAGCTTAACAACATCCATCCTTTAAATGAGTCAACTGATATGTACGCAGTTTTATTAAAGTGGCCTCACCTCCGTCCTGTCCAAGCCCCTCACGCTACCCCGACTCCAATTCTCAATGTTCTGACCGATTAAGACAAGCATGTCAACCACGTTCCTCACTACTCTACCGACCTAAACTCCACTTTCAAGGAACTATGAATCTTCACCCATAGTTCTCTTTGTTAAGCAACATTTCCCAGGGCACTACCCCGCTTTAACTTACCGAAATGTCAAACCTCACCAATATCTAAATTAAACTCCATCTGCCAGTCCTTGGCTCATTGTTGGTCAAGGATCCCGTTATAATCTGAGATAATCTTCTTCACTGTCCACTGAACCAATTCGGTGATGTTATCTGTAAACTTACTAACCATGCCTCCGATAATCACATCAAAGTTGTTTATATCCGTGATGAAAAGCAGTGAGCTCAGCACTGATTCTTTCAGCACACCGCTGGCCACAGGACTTCAGTTTGGAAAACAATCCATTACCTTCAATCCAATTTTGTATCCAATTGGTTAGCTTTTACTAGATTACATATAATCTAATTTTAGTAATCTGTCTACGATGGGGAACCTTATTATATGCCTTGCTGAAATTTATGTAAAAATTGTACACCACAGTGTATTCTTCAATCTTCTTTGTCATCTCTTTATAATACTCAATCACATTAATTAGACATGATTTCACAAATCCATATTGACTATCCCTAATCATTCCTTGTCTTTCTAAATAAATGCAAATTCTATCCCTCAGAATCCCCTCCAAGGAACTCCTCGTCTCTGACCTTGGCTGATTGAGTCGATAACTCCCTGTGTTGTTTTGGCTCACTTCTCCCTTTTCTGGCCCCACTCCTCCACTGCCCACAAAAAATAATTATAACTATGTTGGTGATATGGCCAAAGATATAGTTCTCAGAGTGTGTCAGGGTCAGTGTTCGGAAGGAGTCAGGCAGATTTCTTTAATCTACTAAAACAACATGTCTATGACCAAAACAAACTATGATGGAAAGTGGAATGACGAGAGGATATTGCAAATATGTACAGTGATATTTCCCTTTGAAAAATACTGAGAAACACACACACACACACACACACACACACAAAGACACACACACAGACACACACGCACACACAGACAGACAGACAGACACACACACACACACACACACACACACACACACACACACACACACACACGTATTGTCGATAACAAACTGAAAAGCAAAATATCTGCAAAGTTAACTTGAAAGAACATTGTCCAAATATGATTCGAACTTATGACCTAAGGAAAAATGAGAGTTTGACCCAAATACTGTTCTATGTGTAGAGTCATCAAGTCCTAGATCATGGAGAGAGGCAGAGAGGCCCTTTGGCTCAAACTCGTCCATGCTGACCCAAATATCCAACCACACTAACCTCATTTCCCAGCACTTGGCCAATAGCATTCTCGTCCTTTCCTGTCCATGTACTTGCCCAAATGCCATTTACGTATCCTTAATATAAATGCATCAACCACTTCTGTTGACAGCTCATTCCCTTTGTGTGCCACTCTCTGTGTAAAACAGTTTCCATCAGTTTCCCTTTTATTCTTTCCCCTCTGACCTTAAACTGATGCTCTCCCCTCCTTGATTCCCCAACTCTAGGAAAAAAAGGTTGGGTCCATTCACCCTATCCATGTAAACTTCTATAGGCCCCTCTCCTGTGCTCTAAAGAAAAAAAGTCCTCGCTTGTCCAACCTCTCCCATTAATTCATACTGTTGAGTCCTGGCAACATTTTTATAAATTCCGTCTGCACACATTCCAAATTAAAAACATCCTTCCGATCGCAATGTGACTAAAACTGAACACAACACGACAAGTGCAGCCTCACCAACATCCTGTATGACTATAACATAACTTCCCAACTGCTCTCCTCCATGTCCTGACCGATGCTTGCTAGTGTGGCAAAAGCCTACTTCACTACCATATCTAACTATGACCCCACTTTCAGAGAACGGTGGACCTAAACTCCATGGTCCCTCTGCTCAACTACACTCCTTAAGGTCCTACCAATCAACATGAAACTCCTACCTTGATCTAACGTTGCCAAAATATTCCTCGGCCCACTTCTCCAGTTTGATCAACGTCCTGCTGCAATTTCTGATATACTTCCTCATTGTCCACGATACCACCTATCTTAGTGTCATCTTCAAGTTTCCTAGCCATGCCTTGTACATTCGCAAGAATATCATTGATACAGATAACAAATAGCAACGGGCCCAGCAGCGACCCCTGAGGCACTTCATGTGTCACAGGCCTCCAGTCCGAGAGAACCCTTCCACTATTACCCTCTGTTTACTACCATGAAGCCAATTGTATATCTAATTTGCCAGGTCCCTCTGGATTCCATGCGATTCTAACCTTCCAGACCAGCCTATCAATGGCAACCTTGTCAAAGGCCTTACTGAAAACCACACACTCTATCACCCTACCCTCATCAACATTCCTGGTCACTTCATCAATGAACTCAAACAAATTTGAGAGGCATGATCTCCCACTCACAAAGCCATGTGATCTTTCCAGTATAAAAACAACTATTAATAATAATTATTAAAATTAATAATATCAAACTAATAAGATATAAAACTAATATCAAACTAATAATAAGATGACACTTTCAGTGGAGAATAAATTTACCATGGTATGTGATATTCGAACGTGCATCATGGGTGAAGGGCAGAATAGATTTTGTACCTGTGTCATTGAACTGTGTTGAAAAAAAGCAAGGGTGACATGGTAGTTCAGTGGCTAGTACTGCTGCCTCATAATGTCATGGATCCGGGTTTGGTTCCAGCTTCGGGTGACGCTCTGTATGGAGTTTGCACATTCTCACTGTGTTTGTGTGTGTTTCCTCTGGGTGCTCCATTTTCCTTACACAATCCAAAGATCTATAGGTCAGGTGAATTGGCCATGCTAAGTTACCTATCGTGTTATGTGCATTCGTCAGGGGTAAATATAGGGTAGAGAAATGGAACTGTTTGGGTGACTGTTTGGAGGGTTAGTGTGGTCTTGTTGTGCCAGACGGTCTGTTTCCATACTGTAGGGAATCTGTCAAAAAAACTATTTCTAAACAAACCTTATATTTCCAAATGCATGCATATCGCACACCTCAGAGTCTTCTCAAGCAACCTTCGTACCATAGATATTAGACTTCCTGGTCTATCGATCCCAGATTTTTCTTTGCTTCCCTTTCTGAATAATGGCACAACATTTGCTAATCTCCAATATTCTGGAACCTAACCTGTTGCTAACGATGATGCAAAAATATCAACCAGGGTCCCCGTAGTTTCTTCTGTAGCCTCTTGCAGTGTTCTTGGATGCATCTGTTTACAACCAGGAGATTTATCCACCTTCATAGTCTAACGCATCCAACACACCTTCTCCTGTGATATTGACTCACCCCAAGATAACACTACGACTTTTGTCAGCCTCCCAAGGTTCATGTATTACTCCACGGTAAAGACAGAGGAGAAATATTCATTGAGAATCTCGCAAATCTTCAGGACATGCACGTCCATTTTGGACTTTGAGGGGTCATATTCTCATTTAGCTATTCTTTTGACTTTAATATACTTAATGAACCTCTTTGGATTCACACTAATCTTATCAGCCAAAGCTATTTTGTGCCCCCTTTTCACCCTCCTGATTTCCTTTTTCAGTAAACTACTGTACCCCGTGTACACCTCCAGGTATTCCCTCGATCCCAGCTGCCTGGACCTGAGCCACGCCTCCTTTTTGCTGGTCAAAGCCTCAATATCTCCTGACATCCGAGGTTCCCTCTTCCTACCAACCTTGCCTTTTACCCTCACAGTAACACATAAACCTTGAACTGTCGACATTTCACTTTTAAAGTCCTCCCACTTGCAGG
This sequence comes from Chiloscyllium punctatum, assembly GCF_047496795.1. Taxonomy (NCBI): domain Eukaryota; kingdom Metazoa; phylum Chordata; class Chondrichthyes; order Orectolobiformes; family Hemiscylliidae; genus Chiloscyllium; species Chiloscyllium punctatum. The sequence continues at coordinate 12,758,772 of NC_092788.1, forward strand.
AGGTCCCTTCGCCTGCAAAGAAACCCCTCCAACCAACCCCTACAAGCTCCTGTCTCATTCCATCAAAATTCGCCTTGCCCCAAGTTTGAACTTGAACATGTGGGCCAATTTTATCCTTCTGCATAACTATTTAAAAATTAATAGAACTATTTTCGCGGGTCCCAGAGGGCTCCCCCACTATCACCTCAGACACCTGTCCTGCCCTAGATCTTAGAGTAGGTCACGCTTCGTCCCTTCCCGATTTGCACCCTCTACTTACTGCTTGAGGAAACTATTCTGAACACACTTAATAAATTCACCCCATCTTAGTCCTTAATTCTATGTCATTCCCAGTCTATGTTAGGAAAATTAAAATCTCCTACTAATGCAATCCTATTGGCCCTGTGCGTCTCCCCAGTCTGTCTACATATTTTTGTTCCACTAATTCCTCGTTTATTATTTGGGGGCCTATAGTACAATCTAAATCCTATCACCATTCCCTTCTTATTTATTAGCTCCCCAGACAAATCCTCACAGGATGATCCATCAGTTATTTTATCTCTGATTACTGCTGTGTTACTCGCCTGAATCAAAAATGAAACTCTCTGTCCCCTCTTTCCACCATCTCTGTCCCGTATAAAGCACCTTTCCCCTGGTACTTTAAGCTGTCAGTGCTGTCCCTCCCTTATCCATGTTTCAGTAATGGCTATAATGTCCCAGTCTCACGCAGCGATCCATGTCCACAGTTCATCAGCCTTACCTGTCAGCCATCTTGCATTGAAACAGTTGCGATTTAATCCAAAAGACATTCCTTGCTCCCTGTCGTTGTCTAGCCTGACCTGTCTCTTCATTTTACTGTTTCTGATTACTGTATCTCCTTCCAGCCTCGCACTTGCCTTCCTGCTGTTGAGGATCTCACCACTCCCCAACCCCAGCCAATCTCGTTGAAACCCTCCCTTGCAGCAGTTGCATACCTGCCTGCCAGGATACTGGTCCCCTTCCAGCTCAGGTACAACTTGTCCTTCCTGAACACGCCACCTTGCCCCACAAAAGATCCCAGTAATCCAAAAATCTCTGCCCCCTGCACCAATTCTTTAGCCACCCCTTCATCTGCCATATCCTCCTATTCTTACCCTCACTAGCACGGAGAACTGGAAGTAAACTGGATATTACCGTGCATTTTATCCTTTTCCGTAGCTCTCCACAATCACTCTGTAGGATGTCATCACTATTTCTACCTGTGTCATTCTGTCCTTTGTACCAATGTGCACAATGACTTCTGTCTGCTTCCCGCTCCCACCACCCTCCCCCTACTCCCGGTGAGAACGTTCTGCAGCCACTCTGAGACATCCTGGACCCTGGGCATGTGGGAGGCTACACACCATTCCGGATTCCCATTTGCTGCCACAGAATCTCCTGTCTGTTCACTATCGAGTCGAATAATTACTTCTGTTGTTATTCTACTTGCACAGCCTTCTGACAATGGTATTTCTTCATGAAACAGTTGAATTTGGCTGAATTGTTTTGCTTCAGGTAATGGGGAGATTCCAATGAATCCTCATCAGGAATCCTCCATTAGTGGGAAAGACGACTGGGCTTTTTTTCACTCCCACACATTGCTGTGATGAGCGATTGGGAAGCAGAAAGGGAGCAATAGAATGTTTCTCCACAGATAGGCTATATTTTCCATCTGTAAGTTAAATCAGTAACGTTTCCAGTCCCACACTGGACTCTGTGAGCTCTTCTTGAACATTGTCCGAACTATATGACTCCATAACATTCTCGACTCCAGGTCAGTGTGTTATTGCAGAATCAATTCATTCACAATAAATGGTCCTACTTGTTTTGAAGATGTATTACTATGTGCTTGTATAATGTAAAAATAAGCGTTTCATGTCTTCACAAAGTCTGTGTTAAAATGAATATTCTTAAACATGTACAGTAATTGCTGGAAAAGCTCAGCTTGTCCGTCAGAATACGTGGGAAGAGAATTCACAGTTCAATTTTACTGTCCAATGACCTTTCCTTTGAAACTGACTTATTCTTAAATTATTTCCCCAGTTTTATTCTCCCACACCATAAGAAATATCCATCCAGTATTCACCAACTACACTCTTCTCCAGATCTTATATGGTCAATAAACCATCCCTCATTCTCAGGCCTAACTGTTAATTCTTCAGAACGTAATGTCTTCATCCCAAGAATGCATAAAGAGAAACATCTTTGAGACATTTCGAAAGCAATTTTTTTTTCAGTTTAGGCAGTTATAACTACACATTATACAACAGATGTAATCTCAGCAATGCCCTGTACTGATGCAAAAAACATCACTAAGATCATACCCAACACCCCTTGCACGAAACAGGATCATGACATTTACCTTCCAAATCACTTGCTACATCTTCAGGTTAATTTGATATGATTCATGTACTACGACCCACAAATCTCTCTGTAACACTGAGTTCTGCATTCTCCTTGCAGTTAAGTATATTTCTGCTGTTTCGTCTTTTCCACAAAACAGAAAATTTCCATCACATATATATTGTACTGTTTTTGTTTTCTGCTGAAGCTTTGATCACAGCCATCCTCTGTCTTTATGCCATTGCTTATTCTGCCTTCCCCTGTCCGTATCCCATTGCAGATGCTCGGCCCTCCCCCTGTCTGTATCCCATTGCTGATGCTCTGCCCTTCACTGTCTGTATCCCATTGCAGATGCTCTGCCCTCCCACTGTCTGTATCCCATTGCAGATGCTCTGCCTCCCCCCGTCTGTATCCCATTGCTGATGCTCTGCCCTCCCCTGTTCTGTATCCCATTGCAGATGCTCGGCCCTCCCCCTGTCGTATCACATTGCTGATGCTCTGCCTCCCCGCGTCTGTATCCCATTGCTGATGCTCTGCCCTCCCCTGTGTGTATCCCATTGCAGATGCTCGGCCCTCCCCCTGTCGTATCACATTGCTAATGCTCTGCCTCCCCGCTTCTGTGTCCCATTGCTGATGCTCTGCCTCCCCCCGTCTGTATCCCATTGCTGATGCTCTGCCCTCCCCTGTCTGTATCCCATTGCAGACGCTCGGCCCTCCCTCTGTCAGTCTCACATTGCAGATGCTCTGCCCTCCCCTGTCTGTATCCCATTGCAGACGCTCTAACCTTCCCCGTCTGTATCCCATTACAGACGCACTGCCTTCAGCTGTCTGTATCGCATTGTAGATGCTCTCCCCTCCCCTGTCTGGATCCCATTGCAGACGCTCTTCTCTCCCCCTGTCTGTATCCCATTGCAGACGCTCTGCTCTTCCCCTGTCTGGATCCCAATGCAGGTGCTCTGCCCACCCCATCTGTATCCCACTGCAGACGTTATGCCACCCCTGCCTATATCCCACTGCAGAAGCTCTGACCTCACCCATCAGTATCCCATTACAGGCACTCTTCCCTCCCCCTGTCTGTATCCCATTGCAGACGCTCTTCCCTCCCCCGACTGTATCCCATTTCAGACGCTCTGCCCCTGCCCTGTCTCTATCCCATTGCAGACGGTCCGACCTCCCCTGTCTATATCCCATTGCAGACGCTCTCCCCTCCCCCTGTCTGTATCCCATTGCAGACGCTCTTCCCTTCCCCTGTCTGTATCCCATTGCAGACGGTCCGACCTCCCCTGTCTGTATCCCATTGCAGACGCTCTCCCTTCCCCTGTCTGTCTCCCATCGCAGACGCTCTTCCCTTCCCCTGTCTGTATCCCATTGCAGACGGTCCGACCTCCCCTGTCTGTATCCCATTGCAGACGCTCTCCCTTCCCCTGTCTGTCTCCCATCGCAGACACTCTGCCCTTCCCCTGTCTGTATCCCATTGCAGACGGTCCGACCTCCCCTGTCTGTATCCCATTGCAGACGCTCTCCCTTCCCCTGTCTGTATCCCATTGCAGACGCTCTACCCTTCCCCTGTCTGTCTCCCATCGCACACGCTCTTCCCTCCCCCTGTCTGTATCCCATTGCAGAGGTGCATATCTCCCCCAGTCCGTCTCCCATTGCAGACACACTGCCCTTCCTTGTCTGTATCCCATTGTAGACGCACTGCCCTCACTCTGCCCTCCGCTGTCTGTATCCCATTGCAGACAGTCTTCCCTCCACTGTCTGTATCCCATTGCAGACGCTCTGCCCTCTCCCCGTCTGTCTCCAATTGCAGGTGATCTGTCCTTCCACTGTCTGCATTCCCTTGTAGACGCTCTACCCTCCCCCTGTCTGTATCCCATTGCAGACGCTCTGTCTCCATTTGACATCTTATTGAATGACTAGCCTGGTGCATGAGCAAATTGAGCTCCATCTCCTTCATCCGGTTCATTAGAATAGATTGTAATTTGTTGATGACCTCATACAGATCCCTGAAGAATTCCACTCGTTACAGCTTTCCAAACACAAAATGAGTAATGATCTATACTCTGCATTTCCTGACAGCTACCTAGGGCTCACCCTCTTCTGCATAACAGCCTGGGATGGTTATAGGGCGTCCCCCTGTGCGGTAATTTACTGAATACTTCATTCTGTTTGGTGGGGTCTGTTTGGTGCAGCCCATTTTGCCGCAGACGCATTTAGGCACAGAACTATTTCAGCGCAGCTCATATTTATTCCTTTTCAGGCTTAGGTAAAAGCATTAATCAAAGCAATAAAAATAAAAATAATGTTTATTGCCTTTAGTAAAAATGTTAAAAAGACACCTGAGTAAGTATAACATTGACTCAGAGTTTTATTTCAGAGCTAAAATGATAATCGGTCTTGCATTTATTCACATTGAAAACATTCATGAAGCTATTGAACATTTGACTGATACGCTTCCAGATGAACTGCAACCGCTGCTGGACTGGTTCGAGGATAACTATGGAGGTAGAAGATTACGCAGTGGAAATGGTCGGCGTCCACGGCTTTTTCCAGTTGGAATGTGGAATTTATATGAAAGAACTTTAAACAATGAGAACAAAACAGACAATAATGCAGAAGCTGCCCACAGGAGATGACAATGCGAACATGATGTGGAACATCCAGTTATTTGGAAATATATTGACAGTTTACCAAAGGTTCAGAGAGGAAGGGACATTTACTATGAGCATTTGATAGCAGGGCACGATAGTCCGTTGAAATTAAAGAAGCAGATGCTAGAATACAAACACTCGTAAGAAGATTTAGTGAGAGAAATGATGTCGAGTATTTACGAGGATTGCCCATAATTTTGAATGAACGTCATGTTTTAGATTTTTCGGAATGAACTTATATCATTTACTTTTTTTCTTTTTAACATTTTTACTGAAGAGAAGAAACATTATTTTTATTTTTAGTCTTTCATTAATGCTGTTAACTAAGCCTGAAAAGTGAGAGAGATTAGATTGGAACTGCCAGCGAGTTTCAATTGAGAATTGCTCTTTACTGAACATTGATACTTACTTGGTTGGTGGGACGTCGATGTTTCACAATCTCCACACAAGGTGTCCTGGTCCTCTCTGGCTTTTTGAAGGATCCTCTCCATATGTCGAGGTAGACAGTGAGGGAACGGATATCGGGCACTCTACTTCGTTACAGCATCTGTAAGCCGCCCTCTCTCTCTCTCTCGCCTCCCTATCCCTCTCTTTCACCCCTCCCTCTCTCTCTCACCCACTCTCTCTCTCGCCCCCATCACTCTCTCGTCCCCCTCCCTCTCTCTCTCGTCCCCCTCCCTCTCTCACTCGTCCCCCTCCCTCTCTCACTCGTCACCTCCCTCTCTCTCTTCCGCCCCCTCCCTCTCTCTCTCCCGCCCCCTCCCTCTCTCGTTCCCGCCCCACTCTCTCTCCCGCCCCCTCCCTCTCTCTCTCACCCACTCTCTCTCTCGCCCCCTTCACTCTCTCGTCCCCCTCCCTCTCTCTCTCGTCCCCCTCCCTCTCTCACTCGTCCCCCTCCCTCTCTCTCTCGTCACCTCCCTCTCTCTCTCCCGCCCCCTCCCTCTCTCTCTCCCGCCCCCTCCCTCTCTCTCTCGCCCCCTCCCTCTCTCTCTCGCCCCCTCCCTCTCTCTCACCCCATCCCTCTCTCTCACACCCTCTCCCTCTCTCTCCCTCTCCCGCCCACCTCTCTCTCTCGCCCCCTGCCTCTCTCTGTATCACCCCACCCTCTCTCGCCCCGCACCCCCCCTCTCTCTCGCCCCTCCCTCTCTCTCTCTCACCCACCCACCTGTCTCTCATGCCCGCCGCCTCTCTCTCTCACCCTTCTCCCTTTCCCTCTCGCACGTCCCTCTCTACCTCGCTCCCCTCTCTCTCTCTTACCTCCTCCTTCTCTCTCTTGCTCCCCCCTCTCTGTCGCCCGCCCTCCCTCTCGCTCTCGCTGCTCCCTCTCTCTCTCTCAACCACCCACCTCTCTCTCTCTTGCCCATCCCCTCTCTCTCTCTCTCATGCCTCTTCCTTTCTCTCTCGCCCCTCTCTCTCACCTCCACTTAGTGGAGCTGCTGGGGATGGTTTGCAGAAGGTTGTGCTGTGAGCTGCCTCAGATATCCCGGAAAACCTGATGATTTGGTGACGCAACTCTGAATGGAACATGGGTACTGTAGTTACAGCATCTGGGTCTGCAACATGAACAACAAATGGAGCAGAGGCTACAGAGAGGGGAAGCTCTGAAACCACAGACTGAGTGTATGTGGGGAAAGGGACATGCCGTATTTGCCTGTGCCTTAGTCTGGACAAGTACACATTCTCACTCTCCCCGTTACATACACTGATGCACACTCTCCCTATCTGCCCCTCACACACATTCACACTGCCCCTCTCTCACGATCCACACATGCACTCCACTCTGTCACACACACGGATGAACACAGACCCGCTCTCTCTCTCCCTCCCCCGCACACACGCACAATCCACCTCACTCTCTCTCACATACAGAATGGGTGTCTCTCACTCCCCTTCACGCAGACACGCCCTCTCTCTCACACATACACATGCGCGCTACTCCTACTTTGTAAATAAAACCAGTCTGACTCCAGGGCAAGACACAGACAGAGTCCAAACAAGGCCTCAAGCTTAGAATACATTATCTGACCGCAACTGTTACTTCATTTACATCGATAGTACCTGAAGGTGTCTCCAGGCAGTGACTTGAAATAAATTCTGTGATTTGCATTTTAATCAATCAAACCCGCCTCTCCATTCTGACTGATTAAGTACTTAAGAGCCATCTTAGGTGTGTACAATTCATGTGCATGACTTGTACAACCCTTTGATCTTGGATAAAGATGGCTGGAAGTGAAGACTTTATGGTGGAACCGTTGATGAACAGTGGAAGGCTTTCAAAACAATTTTTCAACGTTCTCAGCAACAGCATATAATGGTGAAAAGGAAGGACTATAGGAAAAGGGTAATCTGCCATGAATGTCTCAGGAAATAAGGGAGGCTATCAAATTAAAATAAATGGCATAAATAATGGCAAAGACCAGTGGGGAAGTAAAAGATTGGGAAAACTTTAAATGTCGAAATAATGTCAAAACCTTTAAATGTCAAAATAAAGCAACAAAAAAGTTATCAAGTCACATCCGATAGGTTACAAGAGTAAACTACCTCAGAATATAAAGACAGATAGCAAAATATTCTATAAATATACAAAACGAAATGAATGGCTAAGGTAAGCAATTGTCCTTTAGAATGTGAGAAGTGGGATCCAGTAATGAGTTATGAGGAAATGGACAAGGAATTGAAGAGTTATTTAGTTGGTCTACACAATGAAGGACACTAATAACATGTCAGTAATTGTCAAAGACAGGAAGATAATTGAGTACCTGGAAACAACCATTCCCAAGAGAGATATTGTTGGGCAAGCTCATGGAGCCAAAGGTAGATAAGTCTCCTGGCCCTGATGGAATGTATCCCAAGGTACTAACAGAGGTGATGAGAGAAATAACAAATGCACTTTTGGAAATTTTTCTGATTTCACTGGACTCTGACACAATTCCAGCAAATTGGAAAACAGGAGTACAGACACCACTGTTTAAAAAGGGAGATAGACAACATGACGGGAATTATAGACTGGTTAGCCGAACATCTGTAGGAGAAAATATTTCAATCTATAATCAAGGAATAAATGGCAATGCATCTTGATAGAAATTGTCCCGTTGGGGAGACACAGTGTTGGTTAATGAAAGGCAGGCCACGTGTAACTAACCTACTGGAATTCTATGAAGACATTACACGGTGACACAATGGTTAGCACTGCTGCCTCACAGCGCCTGAGACCCGGGTTCAATTCCCGCCTCAGGCGACTGACTGTGTGGAGTTTGCACGTTCTCCCCGTGTCTGCATGGGTTTCCTCCGGGTGCTCCGGTTTCCTCCCACAGTCCAAAGATGTGCAGGCCAGGTGAATTGGCTATGCTAAATTGCCCGTAGTGTTAGGTAAGGGGTAGATGTAGATGTAGGGGTATGGGTGGGTTACGCTTCGGCGGGGCGGTGTGGACTTGTTGGGCCGAAGGGCCTGTTTCCACACTGCAAGTAATCTAATCTAATCTAATCTACAGGAGCCCAGTAGGTGTGGTGTACTGAGATTTCCAAAAGACATTCAATATAGTGACGCCAAAAAGGCTGCTGTGTAAGGTGTGGCATTACGGGCAATGTATTAGCATGGAGAGAGGATTGGTTAACTAACATGAAGCAACGAGTGGGAATACATGATTGTTTTTCTGGTTGCTGATCAGTGACTAGTGGAGTGCCTCAGGGATCGGTGCTGGGACTGCAATTATTCACAGCTTACATAGATAATTTGGAGTCGGGGAGCACGTGTAGTGTCTCAAAGGTTGCAGCCGATACTAACATGACTGGCAGAGTAAAATGTGGAGAGGATGGTTAAACTTTACAAAGGGACATAAAGAGTTGAAGTGAGTGGGTCAAGGTCTGGCAGATGGAGTGCAATTATAATAAATGTAAAATCATCCATTTTGGTAGGACAAATACTAAAGAGGACTCTTATTTGAATTGTTTAAAAATGCAGCATGCTCTTGTGCAGAGGGACCTGGGTGTCCTTGTGCATGAATCACAGAAGCTGGTCTGTAGGGGCAACAGGTAATTAACAAGGCAAATTGAATTTTGTCCTTCATTGCGAAAGGGATTGAGTGTAAAAGTAGGGAGTTATGTTGCAGATTTAAAGGGTGCTGAGGAGACCACACCTGTAGTACGTGCAGTTTTGGTCTCCCTGTCTGAGAAAGGAAATACTCGCACTACAATGTATGCAGAGGAGGCTCGTTAGGTTGGTTACAGAGGTGAGGGGTTTGGTTATGAGGAGAGACTGAATACATTGGAATTATACATTGATTGGAATTTGAAAGATTGAGGGAGGAAGGAATAGAAACATTTATAATTGTGAAGGGAGTAGGTACGATAGAAATATAAAGGATGATTCCAGAAGCATGGGAAATTAGATAACAGGGCAAAGCCTCAAAACTATATGGAGCAGATTTAGGATTGAATTGAGAAGGAACGTCTTGATCAAGAAGCTTGTGAACCTGAAGAATTCTTGAGGATTTGTCATTGAATGTGTTTGAACTCTTATAGATAATTGTTTGAAGATTAAAGGAATGATGGATTATGGTGAGTGGGCGGGTAAGTGGAGCTGAGGCTATGAAATGATCAGCCATTATCTTATTGAATGGTGGCGCAGGCTTGAAGGGCCCGATGGCCTACTCCTGCTCCTAGTTTGTACGTTCTTATGTAATGGGTCAACATGAAATGGGAATTATATTTGACAAACTGACTGGTCGATGCATACAGAAAAGAAATGGATGCAATGCATTTAGATTTTCAGAAAGATCTTGATAAAGACTATGGCTGAGTGTGCAAATTCAAATGTTACGGCATTGGGACTAAAATATGAACATGATTTTAGAATAGGACAACTGACACGAAACAGTGAACAGGAATAAAACAATCTGTTTTGAAGTTGAAGGATCATGGCGTGTCGTAGGGATTAGTGATTGTGACACAGCTATTCTCAATGCTTACCATCATTTAGATGAGGGAATCAAATGCAATATTTCTCAGTCTGCTGACAGCACTAAATGATGTCGGATTGTTAGTGGGTGAGGAGGATTTTTAAAAAAAAGCTCCAAAGTGATTGAGACAAGTGGAGTGAATGGGCAAATATGTGGCAGATGAAGATCAATGGGGGTGGATGTGATGGTGTGTACTTTGATAGGTACAATAGAACAGCAAACTATCATTTCAAAAGGGATTGTATGAAACATGTTGGTCTTTGAAGGGATTTATGTTCTTTCTTTTTTTACCTGTTGCGCAGCCCTCCGAAGTCAGTGCAGGGCAGTGAGTTCTGAACCCAGAAGTCAATACTGGGAATGGTATTGACACGCTGACCAGTGTACATAAACCCACCAAGTGGGGAGCTGGAACATTTTAAAGGATCTGTATTTCCTTGTACACCAGTCACTGAAAGCAATATTGCAAGAGCAGAAAGCAGGCAGGAAGATAAATGGTGTGTTGACCTTAATTTCTAGGGGATTGACTGACAGAAGTAAGGGTGTCTTACTGCAGCTGTACAGGGCCTCGGTGAGAGCCCATCTCGAACATTGTGCAGTATGGTGTGCAGTACTGGTCTCCTTACCTAATAAGTGACAAACCTGACATTGAGGGAGTGCAGTGAAGGATGACCAGACTGATCTCTGGAATGACAGGCTTGTTGTGAGAGCAGAGTTTGGGGCGTTTAGGCCTGTGTTCAATGGGCTTCAGGAAAATGAGTGGAGATCTCAGTGAAACATATAAAACTATAACAGTGTGAGACATATTGGAAGATGATAATTCCCCGGCCTGGGACGTCTAGAACAAGAGGCCACCGTATTAGGTACAGACAGGCCACTCTGCATTGAGATGAGAATAAATGTCTGCACTCAGTGACTGGTGACTCTGGGAATTTCTCTGCCACATAAGCAGTGGAACACAAGGCACTGAATATGAGTAAGGATTTCTCGACACGAAAGGGAGCGGGAGGCATCTGGAGTATGGCGGTCACAAGCTCTCAGACGTTAGGAAGTAGGCCTCTGCAGGGTCAACAGAAATGTGTTTCCCATTCCCTTTTCCGATACTGAGGCTGGTGCCGGGAATTCTGTCAGTTTTATCCTTACAAACTTCAGAGCAGTTTGATACAATTTTGTTTCCTACTTTGCCGTTTTCGAGACCATTGAAAAGTTTATCACATGCATGTGTGTACAGAGTATCGTTTAGGCCAGACCAGGAATGCATGGAATTCACCAGGCCAGTATTCACTTCCTGAATGTACATTGATGAAGCAAATTGGAGTTTACAATCGGCATTGATTTCAGCATCATCATTACTGATACCAGATTTTAGATCTCGATATGTTGTTAATTGCTATTCAATTCCATCAGCTATCCAGGGCATTAGCCTGGACCGGATTAGTAACCCAGTGATATTTCCACAACAGCACCATCTCCACGTAGGGACCTATTGGAAACCACACTGAGCTGGTTATTTCTGTGCGGATTGACAGATCTGTCCAAAAGAATTTCTACCAGTTTAACTATCGTGATGGGACTGAGGGGGTGGCAAATGGTCAGATTGTAATTATTCTCCGCTTCGCGGACTGGACATAGTTGAGTAATTTTCCACATTGCCAAGAAGATGTCAGAGTTGGAGCTGGAATGAAACAGCTTCTCCCAGGGACACGGTTGTTGTGCAGCACAAGACTTCAGTCCTGTTGCAGGAATCGTGTCAGGGCCCTTTGCCCTTGTCGTATCTACTCTGTTCAGCTGTTTCTTCATTTCACTTGAAGCAAATCGAATTGATTGAAGACTGGCATCTGTGATTCTGTGGGCATCATGGCGAGGGTGAGGTGGATCATCCACTCAACACGTCTGGCGGAGTATCTTGCCAAAAATACATCATTATCTTTTACACTGATGTACAGGACTGTTCCATTATTTAGGATGGGGATAATAGTGAGCCCTCTCCTCCATGAAATTGTTTAACCGTCCATCACCATTTATGGCTGGATGTGACAGTACTGTTGGTTTGTTGGTGTTGTGATCATTACACCCTCTCTATCACATGTTATTGCTGCAGTTTGGAATGCAGACAGTTAGTTATGGTAGCTTTAACGGGTTGTCATCAGGTTTAGGTACACAAGATTGGGACACTGGCACGTTCACCTATACATCACTAAACCATAGATCAACTTGGTTGGCATGGTAGACTGAGGGATTATCCCAGGAAAAACGTTAATTTAAACAGAATTTAATTCTGTTTCTGCTTCTGCTGTGGTCTGCAGAACCACATCAATATCAGGAATTCTCTATTTCAGAAGGTTTGGAGAGTTAGATCATTTAAAATATCTACAGATGAGCTTTGACCTGGAAATGAATTGAATGCAATTAAAGACTAGTGATGAAGGAGGCGTGAAAAAGTCATAGACTCTTAGAATAATACAATATTCAAACAGACATTTTGGCTCAACTCGTCCATACTCACCTGGTTTCCTAAACTGAATGATTACTATTTTTCTTCTTTAGACGCACACCCCTCCAAACCTTTGGTATTCATGTACACATCCAATTGTCTTTCAAATGTTGTAACTGTACTCCCCAATGCTACTTCCTCTGAAAGCTCGCTACATATACACGCCACCCTCTGTGAGAAACAACTGTCCCTTAGATCTCTTTTAAATGTCTTCACTCTCACCTTAAACCTATCCTGTCTGGTTCTGGACACACCCACCTGGAGGAAATGATCTTGTCTATTTATCCTATCCATGCATCTCATGATATAATAAAGGTCACCTCTAAGCCTCCAACGCAAAAGGAACAAAATCCCAGCCTATCCTTATATCTTAAAACTTCCCGTCTCTGTCACATAATTTTAAATACTTTTGTCCCCTTCTCAGTTTATAACATTCTTCCAATAACAGGACAACAAGAATTGCTTCAAATGTGGCCTTACCATTCTCTTGTAGAGCCACAACATGATGTGCCAATTCCGATAATCAATCCTCTGACCATTGGAAGTCAGCTTGCCTTCCGCCTTATTCACTGTCCTGTCAATCTGCGACTCAACTTTCACGGAACTATGTACCTGGACCCGAGGTTTCCCTGTTTGGCAACACTCCCCCCAGCGCGCTACCATTTTCTGAATAAATCCTACACACTTTTGTCTAACAAAATGCAAAATCTCGCATTTATCTGCATGAAGATCCATCAGCCAATCCTCAGCCCACTTGTCAAGTAGATCAAGATATCTTTGTTCTCTAAGACAGCCTTCTTCACTGTCCACCATAACTCCAATTTTGGGGGTTTCACCTCCAAATTCCTATCCACGGTTCCAATATGCTCATCCAAACCATTTACAAAAACCATGAACAACAGCAGCCTGGTCCTTGTGGCACAACGCTGGACACAGGCCTCCAATTGGAACTGCAGATCTCTCCCAGCACCCTCTGTCTACTACAGTCAAGTCTGTTTGTATCTAAGTGGATCGCTCTCCCAGATCTCCTGCGATCTAACCTTATTAAACAAACTACCATGTGGAACCTTGTTGGGCCTTAATAAGGTCCACATAGACAACGTATGTTGCTTTACCTTCATCTATCTTCCTGATCACTTCTTCAAAAACTCCAATCCAGTTTGTGAGACATGGATTCCCAGACAAAAAGACGTGCTGAATATCCCTAATCAGTCCTTGCCTTTCCAAATGCATGTAAATCCTGCCTCCCAGAATCTCCTACAAACACTTATTCACCCTTGACATCAAACTCACTGGTCTGTAGTTCCCTGGGTTTTCTTTGCAGCCAAATTACAAATAATGTAACTACATTAGCTGTCTTCCTGTCCTCCAGGACCTCAACCGTGGCTGTCAATGATACACATAAGAAAGTCAAGAGAACTTCAGATTTCGTAAACCAGAAACTAAGACAGAAATGTGCTGGAAAAGCTCTGCAGGTCTGGCAGCATCTGTGCAGAGAAATCCGATTTAATATGTTACAACACGGGGGAAACCTTCCCCCCCTCCCACCATCTCCACCACCCCACGCTAATTTAAACTTGCAACACAGAAAAGATTTAACCCATGCTGTAATTTGTAAAAATTCGGAAGGCCAATAACCATCCTAAAGGTCACTATTTAAAGCAAGAATTAACATTTTTTTAAAAAATGTCTAACAGGGAATAATTACCTAACAACTTTTTGCAACTTCTTTCTCTGACCAATCTTTTACTTACTCTTCTATAATACTGGTCCGATAATCCCCCCACCCCACCCCTCCCCCAATTAAGATATACCAAAACATTCAAATTTCAGAACCAGCTGTCGAATCTTCTCTTTGTATCGTCCTCTGTCTTCGCTTCTTCTCCTTAGAGCTTCTGTTTCACAGGTCATTGATAAATAAAGGTACATTTTGGTGACCTATTCTCCGGTCAGTCTGCCGATGTTGGTGCCGTGGCAGTTCTCCCCGAACTGGTCAAATTCCTTTTCAGCTTTCTATCCCAAATCATCGGGTAATTTCCATTTTTTTATAATATTGCCAAATGCCAAATGTAAACTCGATTGTAGTTTAGCTTCTTGGGACATAATTTAAATGAATTGATCAAATTTGATTTTATTTTTTATCTCATAGTAACCCAGGTACTGCAAGCTGCTGGACCACATGTTACATTGTAAATTTTCCAGAACTCACTGTGCTTGGAAATCCTTCAACTCTCTTAAAGGTACAATACCCTTTACACATTCATAACCCCTTCTCTCTCAAAAAAGAACAATCATAATGAAAACACGGTCTCATTTGTTTTTCTATTCTTTCAACACATTACCATAACACACCGATAACCTAAATCTAAGTTCACCTTAACTTCTTCCCCTTATCCTATATGTAACATTGGATAATTTCAAATCTCGTCTAATCTTTCAGTTAAATCTGTGAGAACGCATCTGAGATTACATACTTACGACACGCTACGTGTACGATTTTTAAATTAAAAGTCTGTAACATAAGACTCCAATGAAATAGCCTTTAAAGCGTTCAAAAAATGTCAGCAGATTGGGGTCCGTGTACACAACCATCTCCAACACTCTGTTTGTGAGTACACATTAAAATGTTATAACTGTAATACCAAACTCAACAGTCCTTTCTCAATCGTGGAATATTTTCTCTGGTGAATGTTGAGCTTCTTTGAAAAGGACGATCCCATCTCATCACAGTGCAGTTCCAACTCCTATGCCACTCACATTGACGGCAACTTTGAAATGTTTTCAAGCATTTGGTGTAGCTGAAACTGATTTGGTGCTCAATATTTCTTTTTAATGGTCGAATGTCTCCTGGCATTGTTCTGTCATCCAATACTTTGTGTTTTTCTTCAGCAAGTCGTTAAACGGTGCTACTACACTGCTGACATTTGGAACAAACTTCCGATAGAATCCGCTGACTCCGAAGGAGCGAAGCACCTTTTTTCTTCGAGGTTGGCCGTGGAAATTCCTCGGTTGCTTTTGTCTTTGCGTTCCATGGTATCAACCTTCCATGACAGATATTTTGTCCCTAGAACATCATGTCTGCTTTCACAAATTGTGTTTTGTTTAATTTTATCAGCAGTTTTGTTTCTCGTATTCGTTCAAAAAGCTCTGCCAACTGTACCAAGTGATCTTTCCAGGACTTAGTGAAGATCACGACATCGCCTAAACGGACTGCACAGTTTATTAATCAGGCTACAACTCTGTTCATGAGTCTTTGGAATGTGTTGGGTGTGTTTGTCATTCCAAAGGGCATCACTTTGAATTGATACAGACCATTTGCTGTTCCAATTCAGAAATTTATTTCACTGTCTCTGATAAAGGTACCTGCCAGAAACCACGCATTAAATCCAACTTCGTGATGTAACTGACTTGTCCAACTTTCTCGATACAGTCCTCCAATGTCGGTATTGGATGTAAGTCTGATTTTGTAACAGTCTCGATCTTCCAATAATCCAAGCAAAATCATTGAGTCCCATCCGGTTTGGGAAGTAAGATGATCGGCGAGCTCCACTCGCTCGGGCTTGGTTCGATGATGTCCTCATTGAGCATAACCTCCACCTCCTTCTGGACCTGTCTGGCTTTGAGGGATAAAGCCGATATGGATTGTTTTATCAGAACAGTACTCTCTACAACAACTTCATATACAATAGTGCCCACCATATGATTCTAACATATGTCCTCATATTGCAATAACAAACCTTTCAACTGTGTTCTATGCTCCTGAGACAGATAGTTTACTAATCTACCCCACTGCTCAAGGACTTCTACGTTTTTGACATATTTTGAGGCACATCAAAATCCACGACATTTGGAATTGATTCTTCACTCTGTGGGGGAGTAAATAACACCTGTTTCTCCAATTCTTTCTCTCCTCTACTTTTCAGGAGGGGACCTGCACACTCATTTATAAGTCACATGAAGTGGTCTTCAAATGTGGGAATTGGCAACAGAGGTGCTAGTTTCATTACTGTCCGTGTCCTACCTACCATATGGCATGAATGACATGTATGCCAAACGTTAACCACATCTTTGTGCATTTCAGGTCAATAAAAATATTTTTGTCCCTTAGCCCGAGTCTTTCGTACCCCTCAGTGACCTCCTTCAGGTAGTTCATATCCTACCTGTAAAACCTCCTGTCTCTATGCTATCAGCAACACAATCTGGTGCACCTCAGCACATTTCTCCTCTGCACTAACCTGATGTGGTCTCTATTTCTGTCTTAAGGTCTATCTTTCAGATAATAACCCTCATGAATATCCTCTGCCTCCTTTTCAGAGTACACATCCACATATATATCTTTTATCGTCTTGTCTGTCTGTTTCAAGTCCTTTAGCCTTTCAGGACAAAACACCTCTGTCTGACCCACTGCCTGTTCAGGTTTTCCCTGCACCATTACGGCAAACAGGGTGTCCATTAACTGAATCTCAACTCCTTCATCTTTGTCTATAGTTTGTCCTTCGTGCTGTGACTTATAATAGTGGAATATGGTTACTGCACAGCCTGGGAAAATACCAGGATATTTCCGATTTAACACTTCCGTTTCTTTGTCTTCCTTGGGCTTCTCCACAACAAGCGATGTCACTCCCAACTTGGACCCTGCTAAACCGTTCCCAAGAACAAACTGCATTCCTGGATGTGACAGTCTGTCAAACTTTCCCGCTATAACTTCCCCAGTCTTGATTAGGCACTCCAACCTGATCTTACATTGGGAAATGCTAAATTTCTGTCCATCCTTCCCATAAATTAATGCATTCCCGGGTAACAGATCAGAAAGACTGCAAATTCATTCATCTCTTCCTATTATCGTCTGGTTAGATCATGTATCTCTCAAAATGGTAACTTCTTGCTCTTCTACCCCCGTTAGTTCTGAGTAAACTTTACTCACAGACGCAAATTCTTTATAGAGATCAGGTACCAACTCCATACCCAGCCCCTGCCTTGGCTGTGCACTTTCCTGCAGCTCTTCGGTCTTGTTGGGGTTTCCTTTAAATCTTTCACTAATGCCACTGGCTTAGCTTCTTTTACCACATCTTTTCCCACAGTCCTTTTCTTAACAATCAGCACTGTGACCATACATTAACCTCCTTATGTTGGTGAAAACACCTTTTCCCAATGCCCTTCGGAAACCACCGGCACTGTAATTTTCTGTGTTCCACTCCATTACAGTGAAAACACCTGAGGCCTTTCACCTCCTTTTCACTCTCTTGGGCAGCTTCTTTAACCTGTGGTAAACTCATATGTTCTACTCTTTCTTTTATAGTGTAGCATCTCCCCTTCTCCCAAACTCTATCCCTCACAGGACAAAATTCTGGCTGGAAGCTTGTCTTATGCAGCAGCATGTATTCATCTATTAATTCTCCTGCCCTTCTCAATTTCTGAACTTTCTTTTCCTCCACATGAATTATTATCATCTCTGGAAGTGAGGTTTTAAACTCCTCCAGCAGAATAATCTCCCTTAGAGCTTCATAGGTCTTATTTTTAGATTAGATTAGATTACTTACAGTGTGGAAACAGGCCCTTCGGCCCAACAAGTCCACACCGCCCCGCCGAAGCGCAACCCACCCATACCCCTACATTTACCCCTTATCTAACACTACGGGCAATTTAGCATGGCCAATTCACCTGCCCTGCACATCTTTGGACTGTGGGAGGAAACCGGAGCACCCGGAGAAAACCCACGCAGACACGGGGAGAACGTGCAAACTCCACACAGTTAGTCGCCTGAGGCGGGAATTGAACCCGGATCTCAACATAAGGCTGATCTTGTTCCTTCTTTATGTTTCTGAATTGCTATCTGTATGCTTCCAGTACCAATTCGTAAGCACATAAAATACCTTGTTTCACGTCTTCATAATCTCTTGACCCCTCAACTGGCAGGGCAGCAAATACCTCACTAATTGTGCCGACCAGCTTAGCCTGAACTACCATTACCCATACATCCTCTCACCACTCTACCTGCCTAGCCATTTTTAAAAAAGAAATAAAGAAGGCTTCAACATCTTTCTCATCAAAATGTGGCAGAATTTTGACATAGTTGCATACATCACTAATGTCCCTTTTACTCTCCAGCCTGTTCACTTGACTTTGCTTACTAAATCACAACTTATCAGGTTTAAATTCACTCTCCCTTTGCTCAGCTGAGAACCTTCTCCTCTCTTTTTAATCCCCTATCTCAAAAGCTTCTGACCTCCATGCAGAAGACTAGACTGTCTTCTCAGAGATGGAAGATGCCTCCTTGAGACATGGCACAAATCATCCGCTGTGCCTCCTTACCATCAGCAAACCACGTTAATGCAACACGCATGAAACATTAGCAATGGAGCCAGAAGGCACAGCATGGAACAGTCTGTTTGTGCATTCTCTGCTTCATTGGTTTGTAAGGTTACAGCATCGATGACAACCTCCTATTTCCGTGTAACAGTTTGGAGGGGCTGAATGGCCTCTTCTGTTCGTGTGTCAGTGTCTCGGGTGGCTGAATGTCCTCTTCCTCGTTCCAGGGAAGAGGCTTATTATTGGGTGACCCGTGGTAGCTGCTTACCTGCGTGCTGTGCTGACTAGATTCCTTATATTCCTGTGTAACATTAGACAAACAGGAGGTTGGAAGAAACAGCAAGTCAGGTAGAATCAGGAGGTGAAGAAGTCAACAGTTCAAGTATACCCATTCTTCAGGATTGCAGGTGGGGGTAGGGGGAACTGCAGATAAAGAGGGAAAGGAGTGGTTGGGGTGTGGAGAGCAGAAGGATGGTGAGGTAGGGGATAGGTGGACACAAGTGGTGGGTGCAACGTGGTTGGTCGATGGGAGGGATGAATATAGTTGGGAACTAGAAGGTGGGGTCATTTGGTGGAATGGAAGGGAGGAGGCGGGGCTGGAATGGTTATTTAAAATTGGAGAACTCAATGTGGAGTCCTCCAGGCTGTAGGCTAACCATGCAGAAGGTAAGATGTTGTTCGTCCAATTTGCGGTCTGACTCACTGTGGCAACAGAGGAAGCCAAGGAGGTCATGTTGGAAAGGAATTGGGAAGGGGAATTGAAATGGGTGGTGACTGGGAGCTCAGGCCAGCCCCTTTGGACCGGGCTGTGATGCTCGGTGAAATGTGCACTTAGTTTACGTTGCTCTCCCCGATGTAGACAAGACCACATCAGGAGAACCTACTGCAGTAAACTACGTTGAAGGAGAGGCAGGTGAACCTCTGTTTCCCCTGGAAGGACTGTTTGGGGCGCTGGATAGAGGTGAGGGAGGTGTGTGCCAGCAGGTGATGTATTTTATTTTTCATCTGCAAGTGTCAGTTGCCCATGGGGATTGACAGGTTTGGTGGGGAGTATGGCACGAAACAAAATTTGTGAAGGGATCAGTCCTTGTGGAAGATGAGCCAGGTAATGGGATCCAACCTAGTTTACTGTGTCTGCCATTCCTGATGTGGTCTTCTCTATATCGGGGAGACCAAATGCAAACTAAGAGGAATGGTTTGCTGAGCATCTCAGCTGGTCCTGTAAGGGCTGACCTGACCTCCCAGTCACTGCCTATTTCAATTACACCTACCAATCCCATTCCGACATGACATCATTGACCTCATCCATTGCCACAAAGAACCAAAGCACAAATTGGAGGAACAACGCTTCATATTCCACCTGTGGAGCCTACAGCCAGGGGTCTCAACACTGAGTTCTCCAATTTCTAGTAACCTCCCTTCCAATCCCCAGATCTCCTGCTTAGCCCCTCCCCTTTCCATTCCTTTGATCAACCCATCTTCCAACTGTCAACTGGATTCATTCTTCCCATTGGCCAACCCGGTGGTACCCTTTACCTGTGTTCGCCACCACAACACGCCGTCTCCTCCTATTTCCCCACCTCGCCTCATTATCAGTACACACCCTTGCCCCCACCCCCAGACATGAAGGAAGGTTATACCCAAGATGTGGACTTTTTCTCCTGATGCTGCCTGGCTTGTTGTGGTCTTCCAGTTTCCTGAATTCCAACATTTGTAGTTTTTTTTAAAAAATCTCTTCTTGTGTAATAGGTAAGAGAGAGTGAATGCGCTGTGCCTCTACTTATCCAATAGCTTCTATGGGCTGAATGGCATTCTCATATTTTCTGTGAAACCAGCTTGAGATGCTGAATGAGCTCCTCATTTTTAGTCATGTGGAAATGTTCAGGGTCCAGCAGTGCTGTTACATGAATGTTGCCTACACATTAAAAGCATGAGCTTGAATGTTGTCCATGTTTTGCTGTTTTATGCGATCTTTTCTGAGCATCCTCACTTTTGATCGAATGACGGAGAGTAAGACGTTGCTGAAGCAGCTGAAGATGTTTGTGCCGAGGAAGCTACCCTGAGGACCGCCAACAGAGATATCCAGGGACTGAGAGGATTGATCTCCATCAGCCACATGGTGCTCCAAATGGCCCAACAGCTTGGGATATTTACAACTGATTCCAATTAGGTGCAATTTTATTCAGCCTCCTTGACATCTTGTTCAGTCATGTCCTTTCAGGGCCAGTCATTCTGACGCTGTGTTCATATCTTTTGATTTGGAGATGGGTGTTGGACTGGGGTGTACAAAATTAAATATCATGGTATTCAAACAGATGAAAGACTCAACAGACTATCAATTTTTCAATGTTATAATTTCATTTACATCACACTAAAGTTTTGCTCTAAATTCTGTGTGTACGATTGAGCCCTCCACCATCAACTAATGAAGGAGCGATGCTCCGAAAGCTAGTGTGCTTCCAATTAACCCTGTTGGACAATAACCTGGTGTTGTGAGATTTTTAAGTTCATAGCTTTTGTTCATGTCAACGGCCAAGGTAAATGTGTGGGGACTGTTTCCTTCTCTCAGAGGGTAGTGACTGTTGGGACCTCTCTATCCCAGACAACTACAGCTCTGAATGTTTGAGGGAGCAGGGTGGTGTTAATGAATGTTGACACATCAGGGAGTTAAGGCTACAAAGAATTGGGCATGAAAGAGAAATTGCGGCCAAGAGAGATCAGCCCTGACCTTACTGAAGGAAGGACAGGCTTGACGGGCTATATAGCCTGGTATTATTACAATAAACCCTATAGCCCAGTCACTTTATTGCCTCTTCCATATCCTGTGGTACTTCAAGTAGCTGAATAGGTTGACATTGTTGCTGCATGATCGAAACTGGGTCTAGTTCTATAGATTGGAGGGGCTGATTGGTCTCTTCCTGTAAATGTATATCATGGTCCAGGGGCTGAGAAGCCACATCCTGTTCTGGTGGAACTGAAATCCATATACACCAGATCGACCACCCTTGGAGAATGTCATCACTGCAGATGCCGGTGATCAGAATTGAGAAGTGTGGCACTGGAAAAGCTCAGCTGGTCAGCCAGCATCCGAGAAGCAGGAATATCGATGTCTTGAACATTCCTGATGATAGAGTTGTGCCCAAAACGTCGATTCTCCGGTCCCTCGAATGCTACCTGACCTGCTGTGCTTTTCCACCACCACACGTTTAGATGTCAACCGGCCCGCCCTACTGAACCTTCCTGGTCACATCATCAAAGAACAGGCATGAACTTCCACTGACAAAGCCATTCTTACTATTACTAATGAAACCCTGTTTTCCCAATGCATATACATTTTATCCCTCAGAATCTTCTCAATTAATTTACCTAACACAGGTATTAAGCTTACTGGTCTATATTTCCCAGACATTATTTTTCAGTCCTTCTTGCTTTCCTCCAGTCTTCTGGGATCTCACTTGTGGTAACTGATGATCAAAATTATCAGCCAGGGCCCCCGTAAGTTCTTCTCTAGCCCCTGCTCTGAGAAATATTTGTTGAGGACATCGCTCATCTCTTATGGTTCCCAACATACATATCCATTGAGGGGTCCTATTCTCTCTCTAGCTACTGCTTTTCCTTTAATATACTTAAAGCATCTCTTTGGATTCACCCTGATCTTCTCAGGCAAAGTTATCTCATACGCCCTTTTCTCCCTTCTGATTTCCTTCTTCAGTAAACTCCTGTATCCCCTGTACACCTTCAGGGATTCGCTTGATCCCAGCTGCCTCTACCTGAGCCACGCCTCCACATATCTTTTGGTAAAAGCCTAAATATCTCTTGTAATTCAGGGTACCTCATTCCTGTAAACTTTCCATTCACACTCACAGGAACATATAGATCGTAAGCTCCCACTTGCTGGAGGTCCCTTTGCTTGCAAACATACTACTCCAATCAACCCCTGCAAACTCCTGCCTGAGTCCATCAAAATTAACCTTGCCCCGATTTAGAACTAGAATCTGTGGACCAATTTCTTCCCTCTCCATAACTATTTTAAAATTAATAGATCTATGGTCACTGGTCCCAAAGTGCACATCTACTGTCACCTCACTCACCTGTCCTGACCTATTTCTTAAGAGTAGGACAAATATTGCTCCTTCCCGATTAGGACCCTCGACATTCTGCTTGGGGAAATTTTCCTGACGCACTTAATTGATTCCATCCCATCAAATCCCTTAATGCTCTGGCAGTGCAAGTCTGTGTTATAAAAAATATTAAAGCCCCCATTATGACAACCAAAATGTTCCTGAAAGTCTCCGCAATCTCTCTACATATTTTTGTTCCTGCAATTTCTGTTTACAATTTGGGGGCCTACCGTACAACCCCAATAATGTCACCATCCCCTTCTTATTTCTTAGTTCCACCCACAAAGCCTCATTGGATGATCCATCAGTTATTTTATCTCTGATCACTGCTGCGATACACCCTTTATTCAGAAATGCAACTCCCCTCCTCTCGTTCCACAATCTCTGTTCCTTCGAATGCATTTAACCCTGATACATTAAGCTGTCAGTCCTATCCATCCCTCAGCCATGTTTCTGTAATAGCTAAACTATCGAGCGCCGATAACCTATCCACACGCTGAATTCATCGGCCTTAACTGTCAGCTCTTTTGCTCTGAAATAAACACAATTTAATCCATCGGCATTTCTTGTTCCCTATCGTGGTCCAGCCTGATATGGCTCCTCAACGTACTATGTTTGATTACTGTATCTCCATCCAGCCTCTCACTTGCCTCCCTGCTGCTGAGGATTCCACCTCCTGCCAATCTCGTTTAAACACTCCCCTGTTGTACTAGCAAAACTGACTGCGAAGATATTGATTCCCCCTCAAGTGGATCTGTCACCAGTCCCTCCTGAACAGGTCAACTCTGTCACAGAAAAGCTCCTAATGGTCTAAAAATATGATTCCCTCCCACCAATTCTTTAGTCATATATTTATCTTGATATCCTCCTATTCTTACCTTCACTAGCTCATGACACTGGAAGTAATCTGGAAATTATCACTACCGACGTCCTGGTTTTTAACTTTTCTCCAAGTTCTCAGTTAATCATTCTACAGAAACACATTCCTATATCTAACCGTGTCATTTGTACCATCGTGCACAATGACTTCTGGCTGCTCACCCGCCCTCTTGAGAACATTCAGCAGCCACTCAGAAACATCCTGGATCCTGAAATCTGAGAGCCAACACAAGATCCTAGTTTCCATTTTGAGGCCACAGAATCTCCGATCTGTGCCCCCTAACAATCAAATCTCCTATCTCTAAGACCCTGTTTACCTTTATCCTTTCCTGCTGCCCCCCAGATCCAGCGCATCCATTTTGGCTACTGCTGCTTTCCCCTGAACAATCATTCCCTGACACCGAGCCCATCTCCCAACATACACAAAATCAGTATCCAGAATGGTATACTTGGTTTCGAGAGGAATAGCCACAGGGGATTCCTGCACTTTCTGCCTACTCCCTTCGCCATTCCTGGTGGTCGCCCAGATACTCTCTGCTTGGAACACGACAGGAAGCAAGGAAAGCCCGTTGGATTAAATTGCTTTTAATTAAATGGAACTGGGCTGACAGGTAACGCAGATGAACTCAGGGCGTGGATCTTGACATGAGACTGGAATATTATAGTCCTTACAGAAACATGGCTAAGGGAGGGACTTGGGTGTGATCACCTCACTAAAGCTTTTATTTATGAAGTGTTCCATATCTCGGATGATCCATAATGCTCCTGAACACGGTCTCCCAGGAGCTGCAGCAGGGTGCACTGCCCACACGTGTAGTCATTGGGGATAATGGAAATCTCCCTGAGTTCCCACAAACCGCAGGAGGAACATACAACTGCCCTAACTGCCATCTCCACTGCTGTCAGACTAGCGTTAAAAAAGAGTTTATCTGAGCTTACCTTTACCTTTTGCTGAACTGCTACTCACCGATTTCTCTGGAACCAAAGCATTACTACCTATTCTGCCACTCACAGTACGTTAATAGACCACTCCACATTTAGGTTTGGTTAGGGTAGGATGGAGACACTACAGTGATGTATTGTTTGGGCCTTAAGCACTCCTAAACACCAGGCCCATGCTTGGACATGGGGGGTGGGGGTGGGGTTGTCTTGCTGAGGTCTTCCTCCTAGTAGTGGTGACTGCGCTGATGCAAATATTCACCCTGACAGCCCATCCGCGTTGGCGCAGACCTCTGTTTTTTTCGGTCTCCTAGTACTGCATTTATGAATTCCTTGTAACTACTGATTGTATTCGAAACTGTGTCTCACTCCGGAGTGAGAGATGTTGATATTCCAGTAAGTACAGCCTATTAAAAAAGGTTTGCCAATGGACATACGAGCGACAGTATGTCCATCCGCTCTCTAACTCTGCGTTTACTTTCAATTAGGGTACATTTATTCTGATAACATTCCATTCCATTTTCCTGCGTTTCCCCTGTAACCCTTTTTTAAAAATCTGTGGATCTCAGCCTTGAAGATATTTAGTGATCATTTCTTAACAGCCTTCACAATTTTCTGCAATTGTTTCCCTCCCACTGATGTGAGACTTAGTGGTCTTTCATCCCATGGCTTTTTTTTCTAGCACTCTGTGTGGAAGTTGAACCTACATTAGATTTTGTTCTGTTTGATCACACCACCTCGCTGGCCAAAGGCAAAACAAAATAAAGCACAAAATGTAAGAGCCTGTAATCTCCTCCCTCATCTTTCACATCAGTCTAAGATACAGTTCATCCAGATCTAGAGATTTGCCCACTTTTTATCCTGCATCAACTTCCAATTATTCCTCAGCTTCTGTCCAGGAACTGCTTCTCCAAAGTGAAGACCAATATGCAGTACGTGTTTGACATTCACAGGTTCTCTTCACAGTTTGCCTCCTCGGTCCCTAATACTCCCTATTCTTTCTCTTGTTACCCTCTTACCCTTAATAAACCGATAAAATGTCTGAATTCTTGATAATATTGCCCATTAATGTTTTTATCACCCCGCTTTTTGCTCTTCTATTTACTTTCTTGAATTTAGCCCAACACGTTCTCTACTCTTCTGGGACCTCCATTGACCTGCTCACTTTATGCGTGCTTTAAGCTTCTCTTTCATTTTTAATTCTGTTCTGAATATTTGTAGACATTCCATAGTCTCTGGGCTTGTTTTCCTCATTTTTATCTTTATTGTAACATGTTGTGGTGCCACCTTCATCAATTCCATTTTGAACATGTGATCCCCACCACGCCCACGCTGTTCTGCTAAAGTTTCACCCAGAAGTAATTATACGGTGGCCAGACCCTGTCTTTCTTTTGATAAGACCTGCCTCTATCATCCAAATTATTTTTATTTTTCAAGCCTTTTTTCTTTTGGTCTTTTCCTTAATAAGCTAAAAATGCTTGAGTCATGGTCACTGATACTGAAATGCTCAGCCAATCCTGCCTGCAACACCTGACTGGCTTCATTCCACAGTGAGGCTCGGCATAGCCCCACCCATTGTTGTATCTGCTACATGTTTATATGAGGAGCTCTCTGGAATAAATGTCAAGACATTTTTGCCCTCTTAAAAATAATTATCGCTGCCCTAATCAATGTTTGTAATTGAAATGCCTGAATATAATGATCCTATTATTGCATTGACACACCTCAGCGAATTGGTTATGTACCTGCCCCTGTATTTTATTTTATCTGGGGGCCTATAATATGTCCCCAGTAGTGTGTCTGTCATTGATTTGAACCTAATTCCAACCCACAAACCGTCATTTGAATGCCCTTCCAAGATATCATCCTTCCTTACTGCAGTCTTTGACTCCATAATTAATAAGGCAACACCACCTTATCTTTTGCCCCTCTCCTCTGCTGCCTATAGTTCTTGTACCACAGAATATCGAGTTGTCAGCTCTGACCTCTCTCAAACGCATCTACGTGATGGCAAAAATATCCACTTCCCCATGTCACCTTGTTCTCTTATCAAATCTGAAGATCTGATAATATTACCAGCATCATGGTAAAGGACATCCAGCCTGGAATATAGCACCTGGAATATTTCGTACCTCGGAGTTCTTCAGCCATTTACTTTTTGTTATCAAGTTGCCTTTCCATGAACTAAAAATGTAACTCTGGGACTGAATGAATAATCGTTGATTTGCAATTTATTTATTGTTAATTAACGTCTTAATCAAATACAACGTTCCAGAACTGAACAGTCAGCTTCAAATAGAATGAATTCCTGCTGATTAATTCCCTGCTCAGTGTGCAGCGGGATCAGCCCTCAGTAATGGAGAAAGTAAGGACTGCAGATGCTGGAGATCAGGGTCGAAAAGTGTGGTGCTGGTAAAGCACAACGAGTCAAGCAGCATCCGAGGAGCAGGAGAGTGAAAGCTTTGGGCATAAGCCCTTCATCAGGATGGCATTGGTGTGTTCAATTTTATTTTCCATTCCATGATTCGTGGAATATTTGGAATTGTACTTGCTCAGGAGGGCAGCACTGTATATAGCCCTGAAATGGAAAGCAGTCAATCAGTGGTTGGACAGGGAGTAGATAAAGTGAGGTGAAGTACAGAATGAGTGAAGTCCAAACAGAAGGATAGATAAGTCCCCTGGACCATACAGGAAGCATTCGAGGTTACCAGAGGAACTGAGGGAAGAGATTGCTGCACCTTTGGCGATGATCTTTGTGTCCCCAGTGTCCAATGAAGTACTGCATGATGATCGGATGGTGGCAAAAGTTATTCCCTTGCTCAGGAAAGGCAATAGGGATAATCCTGCGAAATACAGGCCAGTCAATCTTACTTCTGTTTTGGGCAAATTATTGGAAAGGATTCTGAGAGACAGAATTTATGATTACTTGGAAAATCATAGTTTGATTAGAGGTCGTCAGCATGGCTTTTTGACGGGCACGTAATGCCTCACACAACTTATTGAATTCTTTCAGGATGGGATCAAACACATTGATGAAAGTAGAGCAGTGGATGTGATGTACATGGATTTCAGCAAGGTTACCATAAAATCGGCTCATTCAGAAAATAAGGAGGCATGGGATACAGGGAAATAGGTAAATCTGTCTGTGTGGATACAAAATTGTCTGGCCTGTAGAAGACTGATGGTGGTAGAACATGGAAAGTTTTCAGCCTGGAGCTTGGTGACCAGTGGGGTTCTTCAGGAATCAGTTCTGGGACTGTTGTTCTTTGTGATTTTTACAAATGACTTGGATGATAAAGTGAAAGGGTGTGTTAGTAAGTTTTACGATGTAACAAAAATGTTGGAGTTATGGAGAGTGTGGAGGGCTGTTGTAGGTTGTAATTGGACATTGACAGGATGCAGAACTGGGCTGGTAAATGACAGATGGAGTTCAACCTGGATAAGTGTGAAGTGACTCATTTTGGAAGGTTGAAATTGAATGCACAATACAGGGTTAAAGGCAGGATTATTGGCTGTGTGGAGGACCATAGGGATGGTGTGTTCCATATCATAGGACGCTCAATGTTGTCACCCAAGCTGATAAGGTTATTAAGATGGATGGTGTTTTCATGAGCCAGGGATTGAGTTTAAGAGCCGCAAGTTTATGCTGCAACGCCAAAAAGGTCTGGTGAGACTGCACCTCGTATATTGTGTTCAGTTCTAGTTGTCGCATGACTGGAAAGACATTGATGCGTTGGAGAGGATGCCGGGGAGATTTACCAGGATGCTGCCTGGACTGGAGGGCATGTCTTACAAAGAAAAGATGAGGGAGCTAGGGCTTTCTCCTTGGAGCAATAAAGAATGAGAGGTGACATGATAGAGGTGTATAAAATGATGAGAGGCATTGGTAGAATGGGTTGCCAGAGACTTTCTCGCAGGGTGGAAATGGCTATCTCGAGTGAGCATAATTTTAAGGTGATCGGAAGAAGGTTTGAGGAGATGTCAGAGGTAGGTTCTTTACACAGAGAGTGGTGTGTTCTTGGAATGCACTGCCAGCAGCGTTAGTAGAGTCGCCTGCATTAGGGGATATTTAAGTGAGTATTGGATAGGCACATGAAGGGTATGTCAGTTATTCTGATCTTCGAGTAGGATAAAAGTTCAGCAGGACGTCAAGGGTCGAAGGGTCTCCACTGTCCTGTACTGCTCTGTGTTTTATGTTCACCCAGTCTGTGGATTCTTATCAATTGCTAAATGTGTGAGAGAGTGGTGGGTATGAGATTAGGAACCTGGGGAGGGGCGTTAGCCCAAAACTTCCAGTGATGTTGTCCATTGTTCCATTCACCTGAATGCCAGTCTGTGTGGTGTCCTACACCAGGCAGGCTCCGCTAACTTCAGTTATTAACGTGATTCTTGACTTGTCATTTACTGCTGTTTTATTCAGGTACAATTTGTTGGGTGACCCATGTATTCATCAGATGTTTACTATGTTTCGTGAATTGGGCAAAAGTAAGATGTCAACTATGATTTTTCAACTGTACTATA
The DNA here is from genome assembly GCF_047496795.1 of Chiloscyllium punctatum. Taxonomy (NCBI): domain Eukaryota; kingdom Metazoa; phylum Chordata; class Chondrichthyes; order Orectolobiformes; family Hemiscylliidae; genus Chiloscyllium; species Chiloscyllium punctatum. The sequence continues at coordinate 12,787,981 of NC_092788.1, forward strand.
ATCTCTGAAAAGCATTAGGTTGATTCTTTATTTATGGAACAAAAATATAGCCTCCTGTCATGATTTTCTAACACAGAAATAAAGAATGTGCATTTTATTTTGTATCGAACAAACAACATGGATGTAACTCTTTTGGCGATCAGAATTACATACACAATGTCAGGATTCAAAATAATGCATTGTCACTCCAACATTTTGAAAGTGGTTGGATTCTGAATGATTACATGTTTAGGGTGAGCAAATGGTTGAACAATCAAATAGAATTTGCGTTCTTATACATTTATATATAATCAATTTGTTTAATTTCTCACTGAAATGTACAAGCTTCAGCCTTTTGCCAGCGAATTAAAAATGGCCATAATCAAAAATGGACTGTGAATATTAACCTAAATAAATGATTTGTGCTATCAAATTTTAGTGAACAATAATTTGAAAACTTTTAGTTTTTAGAAAGAATGTTATTTAATATGAAATGTAGACAGTAAACAAAAAACGATGAACATATTATCGTGTGAGAGAAAAGTCAGACCTTTTCAAAGAGGTTTGTGCCAAAGCGATGACAGATTTGTTTTAGCAATAGGAATACAACAATTAATATATTCGTGTTCTGAGCAATAATTAGACTACAAAATGAGGCTGGTCTTGTAATACTTGCATTTTAAATGCTTATGCTGCACTAAAATAATCAGATATTTGTGAGCATTTTCAATGGGAAATAATCTGATACTGACTTTTATTCTAATCAGACACATGATAGAGTGCAAAACTTTAAAGTACAGGAGGAGGCCATTGGCCACTGTGTGTACATCAGCTCCAGGAACGTCTCCCAAGCCCACCCCCCCCCTCCCCCCCGCCATTTGCCAACTCTATCGCTGCAGCCTGTTGAATTGATAATTTCAAATGCATTACCAGTTCTCTTTTTAATCTTCATCCACAACTCTCCCAGGCAGTTCCATTCCAAATCCTAACAAGCCTCTCAATAAAGAAGTTTTTCCTTTTCTCACTCCTGGCTCTTTTGCTGACAAGTTAAAAAATTAGAACTGCTTGATGCTGTAATGCAAACTTACGGAAACAGAGTATTCCTGTTTTACTCTTCAACTTTTTTTCATACTTTTGAGCACCGCAATATGTTCACACATTTATCTGTTTTCCCCCAGGAAGAATAAGCCTTGCAAGCACTGTAACAGGCACTACATCGGAAAAACAGGCAGAAAACTAGCCATCTGGATACATGAGCAACAACTAGCCAGAAAAATGACATGACCCACTATTACCAGCATCGTTACATACAGATGAGGAAGTACACCATTTCGACTGGGTCTGAACTTCAATCTAGGACAAGCCAAACATAGACATGCACGAGAATTCCTAGAAAAAATTCCTGATGAAGGGCTTTTGCCCGAAATGTCTATTTTACTGCTCCTCGGATGCTGCCTGAACTGCTGTGCTCTTCCAGTACCACTAATCCAGAATTGCTAGAAGCATAGCATTCCAAACGGAAATCAATCAACAAACAAATAGATTTTGATTCCACCTAACACTCTCTGAGAAAAAGAACCGGACATAAAATCACCAATACTGGAAATTACATCACTGACTCAAGGAAACCTAAACACGTAAATAGCAAGTGGGACATAATACCAGCACTTCACCAGAGGCTCACTGATAATGTTCCCTAGTACAGTGATGAACCATCTGAAAATGAACTCTCCAACTCAGCGAGCAAACTGACATCCAGAAGAAGCGCAATTTCTCTCATTCTCCCTTTAACTAAATCCTTCATTCCAGTTATCGTTCCAGTTATTTATATTCTTCTGCAAAGTAATGTGGTGTCTGTCTCTGTGTGTGTGAGAGAATGTGTGTGTGCGTGAGAGAGACAGCAAGAGAGAGAGAGAGACAGAGAGAGAAAACAATCATCTGTAATCTCTGGATTACTTTCCGAGCCATGTGGAAAAGAGGGAAGGATGAGGAACACAGTATAGCTTAACATGTTGTTAAAAACCTCGTTCAGGGTTAATGGTTTCAGATTTTTGGATCATGGAGATCTCTTCCAGGACAGGTGGGACCTGTATAAAAAAGACAGGTTGCATCTTAACTGGACAAGCACCAACATCCTTGTGGGGAGGTTTGCGAGTGCAAGTTAGATGGATTTGAATAAACCAGGAGGGTGAGAACCAAACAGCAGATCAGGAACTGAGCAGAAGGTAGAGATGATTAGGACATCAGGCATGGCCAGTCTAATGACCATGCCGAGAGAAGGAATCAAATCAGTCCAAAATGTGAGTTGGGAGTTGGAATAAATGATCGTGATGAGGCACAGGTTTTTCAGGAATTAACAAATAAGGATAGAGAGTGTGGGGGATGTGAGAGAGTGAGGAGTATGGGATAATGGAGACAGTGAACAAGAAAATATTCAAGGGGAAAGAGGTTGAGGTGGAGTGAGTTGAGGAATTCTGTGATAAACAACTGGCAGCAAAACTCAGGAAAACTTGTTTGTCAAAGTGAATACCTGGGAAAGAATTTATTATGCTTCAGAGAAATAGCAATCTTATTGCTAGAGGTCTGTATTATAATGAAGGGAAAGCTGTGTTCATGTCATGGCTGTCGCTATAATAATGGTGGCAAACAGCTACAATAATATTGGTGCTATTATGGGACAATGCTTGCACTGAGCATATGAATTACCCTGAATGTTCCCTGAGATGGCTGGGCTGCCTTTGGCTGAGTAAGTGCTGAAGCTCCATGAGATGATGCTGTTTTGTGATGTAGCCACTTACTGAGTTCAGTCAAAGGAACAAAGCAGCAACTATCATTGTTTATTGCTTCAGAATATATCAGAGTGTCCATGGCTGCCACTGCACACAATCATGCAATGAAAACCAGGCCTAACACGCCTGTGCCAGCAAGTGCATATCCAAAGGCTTTTTCAACGTTTGTGAGGTTACCTGCCTCAACCACTCTACTAGATAATGCATTCCAGATTCATACCACCCTCTCAGTTCGAAACACATTCCACAAATTCTCTCTCAATCCCCTGCCTTTCACTTTAAAAGTATGTCCCTTTGTTTTTGATCATTTGACTGAGGAACACAACTGCTGTCTGTTCATCCTCTCCATACCCCATATGTTCTTGTACATCTGAACTAGGTTCCCTCCTCAACCTTCCCTGCTGCAAAGAAAGAAACGAGCAAATTTAGCCCTCCTCTTTCATACTCACTTGTCTTGTTACTTCTGACTTTCATCTTCCCAATTTATCGGTGTTAAATTTCATTGACCGTTGATCTAGCTATCTGAATAATCTGTTTATATCCTCTTGTAGCCTTACATTTTACTCCTGGCTGTGATCCACCCAGCTTATTTTTGTGTCATCCACAACATTGATCATAATTCCACTGCTCCCCACCTTCCACATTCTCACAATCGTCATTTCTGAATATCGCAAACAAATCGTGATTTCCTTCCTGTTCTCCAAATGTTATTCAGAGGATGATTTGACAATTCCAGTCTCTTGCCTTTCCTATTTTGGTGAATTTATGAGTGATGTAGGTAACATATTTTATGAGGGAGTTTCGATAAATAGTAGTTTCGACACAGAGTTGAATTCACCTTTTACACTCTGTCCCTCTGCATATTTTATTTCTAAACCTTCTAAATAATTTCGGAAAAAAGTGCGTTTTGGCACCTCGCGCTGGAACATTAGTATTTTGCGTGGCACTGTTCTTTCTAACATTCCCTACAATAGCCAAAGCTGAAGAAATGTTTCATCTGCAGGATGGACATGGACTCATTCATTGTTTGTTTAAATCAGCGAGTGTGATGAGGATAAATGTTCAATTAAGTTCTATGTTGGGGCAAACTGCAGAAGATCAAATCATATTCTCATGTCTACCTTGAATTGGAAGCAAATACATACTGTGAAAAAAAATCAAAAATGTTGAAACACCACAGTAGGGGAGAAAAAAACATGTTGTCTGCTGTTGATGAAGATATCGAAATATACAGTACATGTACAACGTGTACAAGAATCAAGTTATAGAAGGAAAAGTACAAGAAATCCTTACTTAATTTGAATGGAATCCAGATCCCGATTTTCTTGAACAGTGATTTTTTTTCTCATCCAATCTCACTTCCTCGAAAACAAGCTTTTCACTGTCACTAAAATTTCATCTGCCATTCGTCCTCCGCGGTCCTACTCTTTTCTTACACTCCTATTTCGTTTGCACTGCCCCTTCTGCTGCTACATACTCTTCCACTGATAATCTCCCTTCACACTCTTCTTCTGCCACTCCCACTGTAAGTTACACAAATTCCCCAGTTACTCCCACTTTTTCTGGCCATCCCTTCCCCTTTTTGCTTTCCAACTGGGATGATGGGAGCCACTGGCTTCTATGCTGCTATTTGTCATCAGTCAATGATGAGACTGAGATGATCAATGACCAATAGGAACAGACAATAGTGCATTTCTGTCATTGTCTGATGCACCGTGCACAGGCTAGTTTTGTTCCCCATGGTACAGAGTGGAGTGTCTTGTTATCTCTTAACAGCACTTAGCCAAATGGCCTCATCACAAATAGGATAAACCTCTCCTCAGAATCAGAAGTCAATGCATCAGTTTTCCCTTAAACATTGTGAGTAGAGTGCGCACATTGCTCAATCAGGCCGTGTACTGTCCTTTTGTTCTTGATTCATTTAACTAATTTTCCAATTTCAGTTGAGGTGAGGTCAGAGTAACTTGCGTTGCATTAAATTAGTATTTGACTCTTGTGACATCAGGGATCCTGAGGAAACTGTGGTCACTGGGAATCGCAGGAAATTCAGCGCTGGTAATTTCCTCACTGAAGAATGACACTTTCCCCAGAGTTATTGGGAATGACAAATAAACTCTGCCCTTGCTAGTGCCTTCCAAAACCATGGATAAATTTGTCTTGATAAAAACATCAAGACATATTATATTTTCACAGGTTGATCGAAAGTCTCCGAAAAGTAAGATCTTGCTGCTTGAGTGTCACTTCAGTGAAATCAGGAAGTTACAGTAAGATTACCTTCCCAATTATTTTCAATCAGTTAATTGCTGAGGACTGATCGAACGATTTCAGTGCTACTGAGTTCAACAGTTTCTCTGTCCAGCAGTATCGCATCACATTAACTCAAGGCTGCGCCACTCCACAATTCTAATTTATTCATCGGCTCATTCGCCGTACTGACCAGATGTACCGGGCACACAATTTGCAACAACGTGGAGATGCCCTTGACCCTCTGGAACCTTCCTGACATCACATACCCTGCCTCTGACTCCATCCCCTCCTCCAATTCCACCTCCTGTCGTTTATTCACCATCCCTACTGAACTTTCACTCTCTGATGCTGAATGTTCTGTTCTAATCAAATGTCTGAAATTTACCTCTCTGCCCCCACTTTAATGAATTTTAGGCATGACATTTAGTTGAGCTCTTCCGCTGTCTTCGCCTCAATGCACATTTCTTTCAGCAAGATTCCTCTCCCTGCCCCATAGACCCCGTTACCCAGTTGCAACACTCTCCCTCCTCCTGGAATCACCCCTCCTTCTAGTCTTTACCTGAACTAAATCGGTTCATTGAGAAATCTCAACATGACATTGGTTGTCTTAATTATTCTGCACTCCCCTCACCAAATCCAACCTATCACTGCCCGAACAGCCGACACTCCATGTGCTTAGATCCAACCATAACTGTGTTATTCAACCTGTGCCGATAAGGGTGATGCTGCTGTAGCCTGGTGGACTGACCTCGACATTGCAGAGTTTGAACGCCCACTCTCAGATACCTCCTCTAATCTCCCCTGGACCATGACCCTACCATGGCACATCAAACCATTATATCAACTATGATAACTTGACCACCTTTCATCTGGAGATTCCTGCCCCATTCGCCCCCTTCCCCCTAACTGCCCCCGAGCTGATGGTCCTCTGATAGCAGATCTCGCTTCTATCTCCTTACAAAAATTCATAAACAGAGCTACCAGGACATACCCATTGCTTCAGCCTGCACTTGCCGCACAGAGGAACTGCATGGATACACACGTGGGCCCCAGTTATGTCTGTTCTTTTCTTGGAGTACATCGACTATTCACTGTTCCTGTTCTATTCTAGCACCCACCCACAACTCTTTCTCCGATACACAGATGATATCATCGCTGCGACTTTTATCTCTTGTCTGGAATTGGAAAGGTTCATTGATTTCGCTTGGAATTTGAAGCCCTCCAAATCTTTCACCTGGTCTCTCTTTGACTACTCCCTTCCTTTCCTCAACATCTCTGCTTCCATTTCTGTGGATAGACAAGCCACTGATATCCAGTATTAACACGCCGACTCCCACAGCTTCCTGGAGAATATGTCCTCACATCTGGTTTCCTGTTGTAGACTCAATTCCATTCCCCCAGTTCCTCAATCTCCACCGCATTGCTTCTGATGATACTAAATTCAACAAGGTAGCCTTTGAAATGTCCACCTTGTTCCTCAATCAAAGGATTCCCCATCATTGTTGTCAACAGGGTCCTCAACCGAGTCTGACCCATCTCCTGCACTTCTAGCCTGCCCCTCCCCTTCTCTCTCGCAACAGAGTTTCCCTACTATCTCAGCCGCATTCACTTGCAGAGGATCATCAGCCTGCATTTCCCCCACCTCTAGCGAGATGCCCCCACCTGCACATATTCACCTCTCCTCCATTGTCCACCCTCTGGAGGAATCATTCCCTCCAGGATACACTGGTCTACTCTTTATTCACTCCCACCACAGGTCCACTTCACTTTCCCCTGCTGGAGGTGTCACACTTTCCCATTTACCTCCCTCCTCATCAGTATCAAAGGGCCCAGCCATAAATTCCATGTGAAGCAGCCCCTTACCAACGTTTCCCACAATCCAGTCAACTGCATGCGCTGCTCACAATGTGGTCTCGTCTACATTGGGGAAATGAAGGGTAGACTGGGTGACCGCTTCACAGAACATCCAAGTTGTACCGCTGCAAAACACCCTGAGCTTTCAGTTGCCTGCCAGTGTAACAGTCCGTCCTGTTCCCTGACCAATTTCTCTGTGTCAGGCTTGCTGCAGTGTTCCAGGCAAGTTCAGCGCAAGCTGGAAGAACAACACCTCATTTTCCATGTGCGGACCTTGCAGCCCTTTAGATTCAAAATCAAGTTCAATAATTTTCGGGCCTGAACTCCCCAATGTCCTAGCCCCCTATCCATACACCAGGCTTAGTTCTCACATCGCCTTCTATTACTCACACCCTATTGTTAGCTACAAACAGTCTCCATTAAGAGCTATCCAGTCTCTTCTGCATATAAACCAACATTTTCCGTGTTAACATCAGTTCTGAGGAAGGGGCACTGGATCTGAAACGTTAACTCTGATTTCTTTGCACAGATGCTGTCAGACCTGCTGAGCGATTACAGCAACTTCTGTTTTGTTTCAACATTTTCATCGCAAGGTCTCACAATGCAATACGTCATCGATATTTAGAGCCCTGTCAAACATAGGAACTTTGTAATTTCTCATTTAATGTCCATAACAAATTATTCGAGATTCATCTGAGATAACAACTTTGCTGTTGTCATTCAGATCAGACACTTTGCCACAGTTCAGAAAGAAGAAAGAAATCAAAAGAGCTGGTGCGAAACTCAGTCGATCTGGCAACATCTGAGCAGAGATGCAAAAAAAATTCCCTTTGATTCTAATAGGACTTTTCAGAACAGTGTCACATCATATTACATATGTTAATTCTGTTGCTCTCTGCAGATACTTCCTCATATTTTTCATTTCTCCAGCATTTTCTGTTTATTTTTCATGTTTCCATTATCTCTATATTTCATGTTTCTTGACAGGTCTACATGTTGACCTTGGTAATATTTGGACAATGTGGTCCTTTCATGTTTCTATTACAGTTGGTGTGTCTGTGACACCTGAATTACAGCCGAAATCTGTTTCTTCTTTAAGATAGAAAGTAAAAAGAAAATCTGAACATCTTGTAAATCTCAGGAAATATATTTTGTTTGAAAATACATTTTAGATGCAGTTGAACTTCATGAAATAATAGGGATAGGTTTTTGATGATGGAACACTCCGTGTCCTTCATTGAACTAGCTTGTCTCCCCAATCTCCAAAAGCTTTCAATGCATAACATAGAATTATTAAAACAAAGGTGGTGAAACCTCAGCCCATTGTCTCTTCCAGTTTGGAATGAGCGATATCTCTACTATTATTCTCCTGTATTGTCCCCGTAGCCCTGCGCATTTTGTTATTAGTATGAGCTTTTAATTGTAAGCATCCTGCCAGATATGAACAATATGATCAATCTCACACAAAAACAGACGTTGGAAGGAAAGCTCAGCAAGTCTGGCTGTATCTGTGAAGAGAAATCAAATTTAATCCTTCAGGTGTGGTGACCCTACTCCCAATGATTAAATTGTGTGTATACTAAATATAGTTCACTTTATCACATTTAAAATTATTCTGTTAAGTTCACATTGTCATTCAGCATTGCATCTTCCAAACGTTGGCTCGTTCCTTGTTATGAATTATATTTAATTCGATCTGACGTTAAGAGTGATGATGACTGGGGAATATCATTGTACTGCCCATGCAGTCTCCACAGCCGCTGTCCCATTCCGCCCGATCTCCCAGCATAAAAAATACTGCTTTACAGCAAATAAACCTGCATTAAGATGTTTGTCAATTTTTATATAAATTAATTACTGAAGCATATGTTGTACGGAAGGTCCAACGTTTCTGTATTAGAGCAGTGACAGGAACATTCAGAGAAGTCCACACTTCCTGTCTAGGATGTAGATGGATTCATCATCGTCATTTGGCACTTAATTCCAAATTTACAGTGACTGTCGATAAAGGTCTAAACCCAGTAGGAATATACATTAGAGGGAAATCCGGAGGCCATAAAAGGGACATGAGATAGTTCTGGCAAATAGGGTTACGGAGAATCCAAAGGGACTCTACACATACATTAAGGACAAAAGAATAACTCAGGAGAGTTTTGGGCCACTTAAAGATCAGCAAGGTTGCCGATGTGCAAAACTGCAGGAGATGGAGGCGATACTAAACAAGCATCGTGCGTCAGTATTGGCTGGGCAGAAAGATATGCAAGCTAAAGAACTTTGGAAATAAATCTTGACATGTTGAAAAGTGCCTGTATTACAGAGAAGGAGATGCTGGATTTCGTAAACCCGTTAAGTTGGGAAAATCTTCAGCACCTGATCAGATGGACGCGAGAACTCTGTGGGAAGCGAGTGAAGTGAATGCTGGGCCCCTTGCTGAGATATTTGTACCGTCAATTGTCACAGATGAGGTACCAGAAGATAGGAGGCTTGTGAACTTGATGCGATTATTGACAATGTTTAAGAAGGATGGTAAGGAAAAGCTAGTGAGCCAGATTCAGTGGAGGGCAAGTTGTTGGTGAGGATTATGAGGCACAAGGTTTGCCTGGATTTTGAAAAGCAAGGACTCATAAGTGATAGGCCACATGGATCGAAGCACTAAATTGACTGAGTATGTTTGAAGAAGTGACTAAGAGGCAGAGGTGTATATTGTTGGTATGGACTTCAGTAAGGTATTTGCCAACTTCCTGCATGGTAGATTGGTTAACAAGTTTAGTTCATATGGAATACAGGGAGAACTAGCCATATGTATACAGAATTAGCCCGAAGGCAGGAAACAGAGGGTGGTGGTAAAGGATTGTTTTTCGAAAAGGAGGGTTGTTACCGTTGGTGTACCACAAGGGTTAGTGCTGGCTCCACTGCTTTTCACTATTCACATAAATCATTTGGATGTGATCATTGCAGCAATAGTTGCTAAGTTTGCAGATGAAACCAAAAATGATGGTGCAGTGGACAGCAAAGAAGGTTTACCTCAGAGTACAATGGAATCTTGATCAGAAGGGCAGATGGGCTGACAATTGGCAGGTGGTTTTTAATCTAGACAAATGGGAGGTGCTGCATGTTGGAAATGCAAATCAGGGCAGGGCATGTACACTTCATGCTAACGTCCTGGGGAGTGTTGCTGAACAAAGAGACCTTAGAATGCAGGTTCATAATTTCTTGAAAGTAGAGTCGCAGTTAGGTAGGATTGTGAAGAAGGCATTTGGTATGCTTGCCTTTATTGGCCAGTGCTTTGACTATATGAATTGGGTGGTCATGTTGTTGCTGTACAGCACATTACTTTGGCCACTTTTGGTGTACTGCATTCAATTCTGCTCTCCTTCCTTTTGGAAATATATTGTGAAAGTTGAAGGGAGTCAGTAAAGATTTACAAGGATGTTGCCAGGATTGGATCTATAGGGAGAGTTCGAGTAGATTGGGTTCTCACAAACTTTGATGATTGGGTTATTTTATTCCTGTAGCGTGAGGAGCATTTATAGTGTGCATAGCTAAGGTCTTTTTCCCCAAAACTAGAGGGCATGGATTTCCGATGAGAGGGAAAAGATTTTAAAAAAGACCTAAGGAGCAACTTTTTCCCACAGAGGGTGGTGCATGCGTGGAATGAGCTGCCAGAGGAGATGGTGGAGGATTTTTACAATGATAACATGTAAATGATATCTGGATGGGTACATGAAGAGGAAGGGTTTACATCAATATTGGCCAAATGCGATTAGTTTAATTTAGGATATCCCATCAGCATGGACGAGTTAGACTGAAGCATTTTATTCTGTGCTGTACATCTCCGAGACTCTGACTCTATCTGACCTTGCACCAATATCGTATTAATTCATCATTCCCGGACATGCTAACCTATGTTGCTAGATATGAACGAAATGTCTTCATTTCAGCATTCTGAAACCTGCAAACACATCCTTCCATAACACTGACTCAGAGTCTCTCTCCCTCTGTCTATTGCCCAAATCCCTCCCATTTGTTGGTGTTGAAACTGCTTCCCCACCATCTAGTTTTAACTGTCCAGTTTCAATGTGAATAACTGTCCTATATCTTTTCCTGCCCTTGAATGTTGCTCACTCAAGAGCATCAGCTTCCAACACTAAGAAGCTGTGAAACAGTGTTCAAAAAAGCATTGCTTGCGTTTTCGTTGACTTCCCAGTGTCCTGCCCTGTACTCCATGTTGGATATTGGGGTTTTAACAGTTTCGAGGCACACCTTTGTAACTTGCTCTGTTCCTATTCGTTGAACGCCTGTGTTAATCACTATCGGCTGATCATGTGCTCAGTTACATGAGGATTCCTCACAACTGTTAGTGATTCAGACCAGCCTTCTCATTTGCCTTTGACTGACATTTTACTTAACTCTAGTTTTTGTACGTTCGGGGATTGTTTTCTGGAGGCTGTGTTTTAAGCTGCTGTGGAAATTCAGGAAGACCAGTGGCTTTGGTGACCCAACTCTGGATGAAGCATGGTGACTGTAGTTACAGTATCTGGATCTGCAACATGACCAACAAATGGATCAGAGACTGCAGAGAGGGAAATCTCTGTAAACTGGAATGGGTGAATTACAATCAGATCAGCCATGGTTTTGAAGAATGTTGGAGCAGGATTGAATGGCTCGTTCATGCAAATTATTCAGATATTTCTGTTAGTACCAAGCCAATTCCTCTTCTCTTCCAGTGTCTCACAGTGGTGGACAGTGAGTCACCTCCTCCTGTTCCTGGGGAACAGAAATCTGGGCCTCACTAGCTTCCAGATTTCCCTGTATCGCAGTCTCGAGCAGTTGAGTGACTGCTTCCTGTTCCTGTGTCCCAGTCACGAGCAGTTGAGTGACTGCCTCCTGTTCCTGTATCCCAGTCTCGAGCAGTTGAATGACTCCCTCCTGTTCCTGTGTCCCAGTCCCGAGCAGTTGAGTGACTCCTCCTGTGCCTGTGTTCCAGTCTGGAACAGTTGAAAGACTGCCTCCTGTTCCTCTGCCCAGAATCGAGCAGTTGAGTGACTACCTCCTGTTTCTCCCTGTTCCTGAGCAGCAGTTTGAATGCTCTGAATGATGTCACAAGGATAAGAAAGGACTTGAGAACAGGGAATTTCAAACTTGGAGCAGCATTACGCAAAGGTATCGAGAAACGTCTCCACCAAACATTTTATGCAGCTCGTCTGTTATTTTATTCCTGTCTCCTTTTATAAACAGGGTGAATCATATACAACAGTGCAGTGTTCTGACAATACTCCCATATATAGGAGAGACAGATTAAAAAGATTGCAAGATTTATGATCAATCCCTCAGCAACTCTCATCCATTCAATCCAAACCGAGTAAATGTTCCCTTTCATTGTGTTATGTAAAATGATGTAAGGAACTGGTTAACTGAACGTGTTTGTTTGCTAACTGTGAATAATGTTAGTCTCCATGGATTCTAATTATCCCAGTGGACAGTTTCCATCTTTAATGATAAAAGGGCTCGATTCAATATGTTATCCCATAGTATTGGTCGGGAGCACCACCCATAGCACTAACAGGGATCAGTTGCTCCACAGACAGGGAGAGATCAGAAACTGAGAACATTAGACTGGACAGTTCTCACAGTGGATCAGAATCTGAGAATGTTATACTGGAATGTTACAACAATGGATGAGAATCTGAGAACAATAGACTGGAAAGTTACAACAATGGACAAGGGTTTATCCTATTATGTTTGGTTTTTTTCTACATATTATTGGTGGCCGTTATCATCGCGGATCAGATTTGTACTTTACCTTATTCAATGTTTTTATTATCCTATCCTGGCTATTGTTGGTGTCCCTGGTAAGTTTCACTGTTGATATATTATTTGCATTAACCATGTGCGACTGTATTACTGTTCTTTTCATTTACTCTACTCTGTAAGTATTCACGCTCCAAACCACAACAAAGCAATATTGTTCATTCTTTATCTCCTTTAGTTCTGGTACTGGGCCTTGTTGGTTGACCTACTCACTTTCAGGTATGAACCAGGATGCATTGAATCACTGCCCTTGCTATTTAAATATTGAGAGCTTGGAGGTCACTGTCTTCTGTTCTGGATGCAAATTCCATTTCCTTCCTCTGACTCCATCTCATCCCTGGCCAATAACTGAGGCTGAAACAGACCAGTCACAACTACGGTGATCCCTTTGGCCACAAGCTGATTACCATATCCTGACCATTCCTAATTTTAACTATTGTCATCTGCACGATATACTTCACTGGGTCATTCCATCTGCTGTTTGAACCTTCAGCTATGAAACACAGTCTTATTAAAGCCAATAATCTGCTGTTGCTTAACCAAATCTGAGTCGGTATTCCATGGCTTGTATCTAAATGCAGACCAAAATCCCATCATTCCTGTACGGATTGCTTTATATTGTTGTTGGGTCTGGGAAAGCCTTTACTTTAATATTCACAAGCACATCGTCACCTCTGTCTATAACACGGTCCTCAGTCTCCCTCTGTTAATGACACAAAGCCCTGTCAGTTGTTCTCATTTGAACTGATTTCCTCTATGTCTATTCTCTCTCAAATAATACTTTTCATATCTACTACCACCAACACACACAGACACACACACATACACACACACTGACACAATCTCTTATCTTTTTCTTCGGCAGTGGAGATACTGAGCCATACATTTGTGGGAGTCCATTTACTGTCACTTACTGCATGGGTTACGCATCTTCCCGTACAAGACATTTTTGTAGTCCAAGTATAGTAGCCATATACTGGCAAAGGTTTGCACTGTTCCCCATGCTGGGCAGGTAGTCCAGTTTATAGAGCAGTCCAGTAGCATGGTCTGCACAGCTCTCCATTCTGGCTGGTACCTTGTCCCAGTTTATGGTGTCTTGGATGGTTCTGTGAGGCAGATTCACAATTTGATGTAACTAACCATTTCAACTGAGCTGGCAATAATTTTTTTGAATGCTCCTATTCTTGTGATTGGACCAACCGTTGTCTCACTTCTCCCGTTACTCCAACTCCCCTGTCTCCTTTTCCATATATTCACAACATGTTATCAGTTAATTAATTGTTTGTTTTTCTGTACCTTTCCCTGGTGTTGTTTTTTTCACTCCCGAGTGTATCAAGTGCTGGCATTGTGAATCTCAGAAAAAATGCAATGGTATGTGGCGGGCTGTTGCTCCAAGTTGGAAAGGGGGTTCCAGCAGCTTTGAGACACGTCTTTGAAACTTGGCCTGTGCCTGACCTCTGATGGCCTGTGTTTGTCCCTGTCAGTTGATTGTGCAGTCCATACCATGAGGAAACCCCTCGAGTATTATTGTCAAGGAACAGGAGCTGAGGAGTATCTGACTGCCTCCTGTCATGGAAAGGTTAGTGGAGGTGATGGAGATGGTTTACTGGAGGTTGTGCTGTGAGCTGCCTCAGACATTCAGGGAGACCTGAGGATTTGGTGACCCAACTCTGGATGGAGCATGGGGACTGTAGTTACAACATCTGGGTCTGCAACAGAAACAACAAATGGAGCAGAGGCTGCAGAGAGGGGGAGAACTGGAACCACAGAGTGTTTGTGTGGAATGAGATCTGCCAAACCTGCCTGTGTTTTAACGAGGAGACACACATCCTTTCCCTCTCCCCTTTAAATACACCCATGCAAATTCACCCTCTACTTCCCGCACACAAACACACTCTCCCCTCTCTCACACGCACGCATACACTCTCTCTCCCTCCCAAAGACACACACACTCCCCCTCACTCTCTGACAAACACACACTCTCTCTCTCCCTCCCACAGACACTCCACCTTGTTTTCAATCACACACTCGCACGTGCGTGAAAACACACACACACACACACACACATCTAATCTGTAAGAAAAATTTTCATTTGCCGGTTCGTATTTCCAGATGCATTATATTTTCTCAAAAAAAGTATGATTTATAGACAGTCAGTCAAAATGATATTTTCTTAACTCCTACTTTGTAAATAAACCTAGTCTGATTCCAGGTGAAGACATATGCAGACTTCAAACAAGACCGCATGCCTAAAATACAATGTCTGACTGGAGGGGTCACCTCCTTTACATCGATAATACCTGAAGGTATCTCCAGGCAGGACTTGAAAGAAACGGATTGTAGTTGAATACAATTCTGCTGCTGCTTTGATTCTACCACACTACATGAATGCCCACTTTGAGCTCCAATATGTTCAATTCAATTCTACTAACTATCCCTCAGTTCACACCAAGACCCATTCACCCATCAGCTCTGTACTCAATGTCTTAACCTGGTTTCTGATGTGGTAACACTTCCATTTTCCTATTCTCATTCTGCTGAAGGTCTCTCCCTGGTGTTACGCCTCCAATTTGTTACTTTACTCAAACCCTTAACCTATGCATCTGAATCTTTTCCATTCCCCCAATGCTATCTTCTGTGTTTGATGTGAATGTGTTCCTCTCTGTTTTTCTAGCTGAGCATGATTAAGAGCTCTGCAGTGTCAGTGATGCCAGCCTTATGCAGTTTCAGATCAAGTAATCTGTGCACCTTGCATTATCGGTAACATCCCAGTGGATTCCGTGTGAGACAGAGCGTTTGAGCAGCTTTAACACACGTCTATGGAACTTGTTCAAAAAAAGAAATTGCTGATGAAATTCAGCAGGTCTGGCAGCATCTTGTGGAGTGAAAGCAGAGTTAATCTTTCAGGACCAGTGAACCTTCTACAAAGCTCCCATTTTCTCCAGCAATTTTTGCATTTTCATTTCCAGTCTCCATAGTTATTTGTTTCATTGAAAATTTGTTCTGAGCCTATTCATTTCTAGAGAAACTCAACAGGTCTGGTATCATCTGCAGAGACAGAGAAATAGAGTTAGCGTTTCAAGTCCAGTATGACACTTCTTCAGAACTGAAAAAGGATTGGAAAATAAGCTTTATAATCCCTTGATAGATGTGGGGAGTGGTTTGACGGGTAAAAGAGGGTGTGGCAAAAGATAAACATGCTTTTAGTAGTGGTGAACGAGTAGATCATGTGAAATAGCTTTAAATTAAGATGTGAATGGGGAAAAGGGGTTCTCTCTATTGAGTGAAAGATAAAGAAGATACAACCACACAAGGTCATAGGGAGGCCAGGAGGGAGATTGTACGGAAACTAGAGAACAGTTATAATGGGGTCAGACTGTGAAGTTATGAAATTGTACATTAACTCCTACAGGCTGTAACGTACGCAACTTTAAAGTGCGTTGTTACTCGAGCTTGGGTTGTGCTGTCTTGGGACATTGCAGCAACCCAGGGCCGAAATGTTATCATGAGAGCAATGTAAGTTATTGAAATGGGAAGCAATGAGAAGGTCAGAGTTATTTCTACAGACAGAGTGGGTGTGTTCCTCAAAGCAATCTCTATTTGGTCTCGCCAATAAAAAGGACTGCATTATGAGCAGCAATGACGGGAGATCAGATTGAAAGGTTACAAGTGAAATGCTGCTTCACCTGGAAGCTATGTTTGGGGCCTTGGATAGTGAGGAGGGAAGAGATGAATGGACAAGTGTTGCAGCTTCTCCAATTGCATGGGATGGTGCGATGGGGGAGTGGGGAAACGTTCGGGGTGATGGACGGTCACACAGAGGGAACGGTCGCTGTGAAATACTGAAAGTGGGCGGGAGGGGGAGATGTGTTTTATGGTGCTGTCCTGTTGGAGATGGTGGAAATGGCGTAAGATGAATATGTGAATGTGGATTCTCGCGCAGGAGGAAGTGTGGACAAGGAGGAATCTATCATTGTTCTGGGAGGGAGGGGACGGATTGAGGGCAACACCGTGGAAGATGGGACAGTCATAGCTGAAGGCCCTGTCCACCAGAGTTCGGGGATTTCTGGTTTGATGGAAAAGGAGGTCACGTTAGACCCAGCTCACAGGAATGTGGCGTCGTTAAACAGAAACAACAGAGATGCAGAAACTTGGAGAATTGAGTCAGCCTCCGCTGATCATGTGTTCAGCCACAGGCAGAAGTGCCTCCTGAATGATTGAAAATAACCAGACATCTAAATTGAGGATTTCTGCCTCACATCTGGTCTGAAGCGGAATGTGAAAATAGACCCAGAGGAAGGTCAGTGAGTATACGTGAGCAGACATTCAAGTAGATATCCCAAACAGCCCAGAAATTATTGTTTCTGTTCAAAAGAAGAACTCAATAAGAAGATGAAGCACCCATGGTTGACAAAGGCTCTCAAGGATACTATGGATGAGCATGAGTGGAGGGTCAGATTTAGGATGTTTATTTCAGGGACCAGAAGCAGATGCTGGGTATGAATTTCAGCTGTGCTTCCTGAATTCCCCCCAGAAACTGCTGCCATTGCAGTTCCATCTTCTTCCCTGCTCGTGTCCCCTTCCTGATTCCAGGTTCTCCCTCTCAAATTACAGAGTACATTATCTTACCTTGTGGTCCCTCCCCACTTCACCTGAAACTCTTTGATCAAGTCTACCTACTCTGCAGTAGCATCAAGCTGCGTTTTGTGCTGCCACTTTGCCTCTGGTCTCAGTGTGGCTCGGCCTCTCCATTCATGCTGTTTTACACCTCCCACTCACATCTCACTCAGGAAAGTTTCCATCTTTGAGTAAACCTTATTGAAGACCCCTCTCCCCCTTTGCACTGAATTCACACTGTGATCCAAATTTCAAAAGTATACTCAGCCTTCATCTCACTCTGCTAAAGGCAACTGCACGCTGACAGTGTGGTACAAAAATTGCCCTTCTTATATGGTTCATGCCAGTGATGTGCTTTCACTGTCGAGATCATCACCCCATTTGGACAAAGCAATTCAGGTGTTTGACCTCTTACTGGTACTCGTCACAGTTTCCTGCTGCCTTAGTATTATAACATGGAGAAAAATAAATCACAGTATGAAGCTTGGGCTGAAGGTTGTTTACCTGTCATTTGAATACTGTTTCAAATTTGCAGTGCTTTATCTGTAAATGTTTGTTCGTAAAGTTAGTGTCAGACAGCGTGTCGGAGGTTGAGGGGTGACATGGTAGAAGTTTATAAAATCATGAGAGGTATGAATAGAGTGACCAGCTAAGGTCTTTTCCCGGGGACGGGGGAGTTCAACCATAGAAGGCAGAGGTTTAAGGTAAAAAAGGGGAGATTTGAAATGGACGAAGGGTCAATGTTTTCACACAGAGGGTGATGTGTGTATATGGAATGAGCTGGCAGAGAAAGAGTGGGAGGTGCAAGTACAGCTACAACATTGAAAACTCATCAGGACAAACATATGAATGGGAAAGGTTTAGAGGCATATGGACAAAATGCAATCAGATGGGACGAGTTTAGTTTGGAAAACCCTGTCAGCATGGACAAGTTGGACCAAAGGGTCTGTTTGTGCACTATATGGCTGTATCAATCTAGAAAGCGAGGAAAAGGGGAGAAAACACATGATGTAGTAAATTGGCAAGAAATACAAAAACAAGTAGCACGATCTTTTCCGAGCATATAAAAAAAGTTCAAGATGAGTGTGCGATCTTAGGTGAAATTAATTAGGAAAGTATACTGAGGATAATTGGAGGGTGTGACTGAAGAATTGGCTGCAGGGCAGACAGATAATTTACACCCATGTTTTACATTTTCCTCACAGGGGAAGGCACAGTAAGTATTTTAAAGACGTAAACAAAATGGTAATAGGAGGGAAGTTCTTGAACTGTCTCTAACAAGAGGATCAAGGATTTTTCTAACAGAAAAGAGGAAGAGTAGACAGGCCAGCAGTAATTCATAGCTGGTTTTAAAAGAACTGGTCACAGTCTTGGGATCATGGCGCCCTCTCTATCAGATGTTACCTCTGCTGTTTGTTAATGTAAGCAGTAAGTGCAGTAGCTTGATTGGGTTATCATCAGGTTTAGGTACACACGGTTCTGACCGTAGCATGTTCACCCACACTCATCACTGAAGCGGAGATCAGCTTCATGGTAATGGTAGACTGAGAGATTATATTGTGGTTGAATATGATTCTGCTGGTGCTACAACGGCTGCTATGATTTACAGCATCACATGAATGCCCAGTTTGAGATGCAATATCTGCAATACAATTCTGCTGCCTGTCCTCATTCGCACGGGGACACGGTCGTCCTCCTCCCCTGTACACAGTGCCCTATCCCAGTTTCTCATGTGGGAACACTTCCTTTTTTAAAAATTCTCATCCTGTTTGGGTATCTTCATGATGCCATGCCTCCAGTTGTCGCAATCCTCAAAAGCATTTAACGTTTTCACCTGAATATTTTCCGCTCCAGTAATGCCATCTTCTGTTTAAAGCGAATGTGTTTCCCGCCGTTTCTCTCCATAACCATGATTAAGAGCTCTGTAGTGTCGGTGATGACAGCCTTATGTAGTTTCAGAGCAAGTGAATTCACTTCCCGGTGTATGGCTCTCCATGTTGGACAGGGCGTGTGAGCAGCTTTGACACACATGCTTGAAACTTGTTCAAAAACAGAAATTTCTGAAGATACTGACCAGTCTGACAGCATCTGTGGAGTGAAAGCAGAGTTAATATTTCGCGTTCTATGACTGTTCCTCAAAGCACCCAGTAAGTCCAACAATTTTTGTTTTTGTTTCAGATTTCCTGTATCCAATGATCTTTGCTCTGTTGAAAATGTGTTTTGTAACTTTTCATTTTTGAAGCAACTTAGGGGTCTGGCAACATCTGCAGAGACAGAGAAACAATGTTAATGTTTCAAGTCCAGTTTAAATCTTCTTCAAACGTGTAAAGGATTGGAAAGTGAGCGCTTTAGTATCTTGGCAGAGGTGGGAAAGAGTGTTTGGAGGCCCAGTGTGAAAGACAAATGGGCTTGAAATTGTGGTGAAAGAGACACAGGTATATAATGGGTGTAAATAAATGTGTAAATATTAGAAATTGATTTTCTCTGTAGAATGGAACATAAACAAGACACGAGCTTAGGGACCCCAGGAGGGAGAGTGTACAGAAAGTGGAGAACAAGCACAATGGGTTCAGGCTTTGAATTTATGGAATTGCATATTAACTCCTACAGACTGTAACGCATCAAAGTGTAAAGTGAGCTGTTACTCGAGCTTGGGTTGTACTTCATTGGATCATTGCAGCAGTCTGCATTTTCTTAGAATCCCTACTGTGTGAAAACAGGCCCTTCAGCCCAACAGGTTTATACTGACCCTCCAAAGAGTATGCAAACCAATCCCATTCTCTACCCTAATACTATACGTAGACCCTTGATTATTGCACCTTACATCAACATCCCTGAATACAATCGGCAATGCAGCATGACCAGTTCACCTAACCTGCACAACTTTGAAGTGTGGCAGGAAACTAGAACACCCAGAGGAAATCGAACCCAGTTACCTGATGTTGTGAGGCACCAGTGCAAACCACTGAGACACCGTGCCATCCAGGACCGAAATATTATAAGGCCACAACTCTATACGAGCAGAAATGAAGCCATTCGGACCATCAAGTCTGCTCCGCCATTTGATCACGAATGATAGATTTTCAACCCCATTTCCCTGCTTCCTGTCAGTTATCTTGGATCCCCTTGTCAATCAAGAACTTATCTGTGTCTGTTTTAAATATACTAAATAGAACATAGAACATAGAACAGTACAGCACAGAACGGGCCAGTTGGACCACGATGTTGTCCTGAGATTTAATCCTAATGTAAAATGTAGTAATTTAACCTACACACCCCTCAACTCACTGCTATCCACGTGCATGTTCAGCAGTCGCTTAAATGTTCCCAATGACTCCGCTTCCACCAACAGAGCTGGCAATGCATTCCATACAATCATAACTCTCTGCATAAAGAACCTACCTCTGACGTCTCCCTTTTACCTTCCTCCTAATGTCTTCAGACTATGACTTATCATACTAGTCAATCCTACCCTGGGGAAAAGTCTCTGGGTATTGACTCTATCTATTCCTCTCATTATTTTGTACACCTCGACCAGATCTCCTCTCTCCTCCTTGTCTCCAGAGAGAAAGGTCCAAACTTGTTCAACCTTTCTTCATAAAGCAAGCCCTCCAGGCCAGGCAGCATCCTGGTAAACTTTCTTTGCACCCTCTCTATAGCCCCTGTATCGTTCCTATAATAGTGGGTCCACAACTGGACACAATATTCCAAGTGTGGTCTCACCAGGGACTTGTGGAGCTGCAGAAAAACTTTGCGGCTCTTAAGCTCAATCCCCCTGTTAATGAAAACCAAAACATCATATGCTTTCTTGACACCCTATCCACTTGCGTGGCAACTTTGAGGGATCTATGCACTTGCGCACCCAGATCCCTCTGTTCTTCCACACTGCCAAGAATCCTGTATTTAATGCTATATTCAGGATTCGAATTTGACCATACAAAATGAATCACTTCGCATTTACCCAGGTTGAACTCCATCTGCCATTTCTCAGCCCAGCTCTGCATCCTATCTATGTCACGCTGCAGCCTACAGTAGCCCTCTATACTTTCGACGACGCCTCCAATCTTTGTGTCATAAGCAAATTTACTAACCCACCCCATAACCTCCTTATCCAAGTCATTTATAAAAACTACAAAGAGCAGAGGCCCAAGGACATAGCGCTGTGGGATCCCTCTCAATACTCCTCCAAGCAGAATATTATCCATCTACAACCACTGTCTGCCTTCTGCTAGCCAGACAATTCTGAATCCAGATAACCAAATCTCCCTGTATCCCATACTTCCTGACTTTATGAATGAGCCTTCCATGGGGAACCCTATCAAATACCTTGCTGAAGTTCACATGCACCACGTCCACTGCTCGACTGTCGTCGACCTGTCTTGACACCTCCTCAAAGAAATCAATCAGATTTGTGAGGAATGACCTGCCCCCCACAAAGCCATGCTGACTGCTTTAATCACACAATTCTTTGTCAAATAGTCATACATCCTATCCCTCAGAATTTTTTCCAAACTTTGCTGACCGCTGACGTAAGACTGACTGGTCTCTAATTGCCAGGGATTTCCCTATTACCCTTCTTGAAGTAAGGAACAGCATTCGCCTCCTTCCAATCCTCCGGTATGTCTCCTGTGAAGACTGAGGAAGCAATTATCCTCACCAGCAGCTTAGCTAACGCCTTTCTCGCTTCCCGGAGCTCTCTAGGATAAATCTGGCCCTGGGGACGTATCTATCTTAATGTTTTCCAAAATTTCTAGCACATCAATTTCATAAATCTTGATCAGGACCAGCTCCTCTAAGTTTTCATTTACAACAAGTTCCCTTTCACTGGTGAAAATCGAAGCAAAAAACTCATTTAAGGCTTCCCCTATCTGCTCAGACTCCACGCATAAGTTCCCTATGCTATCCCTGATTGGCCCTCCCTTCTCCCTGGTTATTCTCTAATTCCTCACGTATGAGAAAAATGCTTTTGGATTCTCCCTAATCCTTCTTGCCATGCCTTTTTCGTGCCCCATCATGGCTCGCCTCGGCCCATTTATGAGCTCCTTTCTAGTAAGCCTGTAATCCTCTAAAGCTGTGTTAGATTCTTGCTTCCTCCATCTTCCGTAAGCTGCCTGCTTCATTTTGACGAGAAGTTCCTCTGTTCTCGTCATCCAAGGTTCCTTAATCTTACCCCTTCTTACCTGTCTCAGAGGAACAAATTTGTGTATCACTCGCAACAACTGCTCCTTAAACAGTCTCCACATGCCCACTGTGCCCTTTCTGTGGAACAATTGCTCCCAGTCTGTACTTCCCAACTCCTGTCTGATAGCATCATAATTTCCTTTTCCACAATTAAATATCTTCCTTCGGAAACTGCTCCTTTCACTCTCGCAGACTATGCTACATGTGAGCCAGTTGTGATCACTTTCAACAAAGTGCTCTCCCAACATTAGTTCTGACACCTGTCCTGGCTCGTTGCCGAACACCAAATCCAAAATGGCATCTCCCCTTGTTGGTCTGTCTCCATACTGAGCAAGGAAACCATCTTGAACACACCTGACAAAAACGGCTTCATCCACATCATCTGCACTTAGGAGGTTCCAGTCGATATTGGAAAAGTTGAAATCGCCCATAACATTAACCCTACTACTTTTGCATTTTTCTGTAATATGCCCGCCTATGAGATCTTCAATCTCTCTACTGCTTTTAGATGGTCTATAGAAAACCCCCAAATGCGGCGACTGTTCCCTTGCTGTTCCTAACTTCCACTGCACTGAGTTGGGTGGTGTGCTCAGACCATGGTCTGGGAAGAGAATGGTCCCCCTCTATACTAGACCATTCACCATGACCTCCATGCCTCTGTCGTCAAGCTGTGGTGTAATTTCCCTTTATCTGCCATGCTCGGGTAAACTGTGCAGGGCAGCTCCAAACTGACAAAACTCAACCGTGTGCCCATTGGACTTTTCATGATGGCAGCAGTACCAGGGATCACTGAATATCCAGGGGCATCCGGGCGATGGTGAGCACCTCCAGCCATAATGGGTGGGAAAATCGTGCTGGCGTTGAATGAGAGGGACACCATGAGGTAGGGTGGGTAGTTAATGAGGTGAGTTCGATAAGATAACACCAGGAAACTAGCTCTGCCTCGTGTAGATATTCCTTCTGTCACATTCAATGAAAATGGCACTGAGACAAATTATTGTACGATTCAGCCCAGTGAGTCGAAAACTCTGCTGATCCTACTCCCAGTTACAACGCTGCAGGACAAATGCTTATCCAAAATTCTCAATCATCTTAACTTACACAAATATCCTGCTCACCCATCATTCCTAGAAACTGTGGCTTATATTGCAAGATGCTATCAAAATGTTCTCATTTCACAATTTTAAAACCTACCATCAGATCATTCTCTGAAATTCTCTCTCAATCTTCCCCTCGCTTTTAACAAAGTTCCACCCATTTGCTGGTATTTAAACTGATTCCCCCACCATCCCGCTCTGGCAGTGAGTTTCACACCCATAGCACTCCTGTGTCATGCCACATTGGACGTATGGAGCTGTAAATGGAGAGGTGCTGCACATCCTGTCGCTTCCACCATGAGCTGCAAGGTTCCCCACACTGGGCAGTGATCTAGTACAGTGTTACACAGCAATGCATCAATTGGTGCACACAGCTGCGTGTGCTGGGAAGGTAACTGCTCCAGATTAAAAGATAAATTTACTGCTATTTACTGCACAGCTCCCCATGCTGCACAGATATCCAGTCCGTGTGTATAGAACAATGCCTTTGTGTGTTCTGCACAGCGCCCTGTGTTGAACAGATCATTTAGTCCAAATTTATAGATCAGTACACTGTTGGACACATAAGTAGTGAACTTGTGAGCTCTAAACAGTGTTCGATCCTGAACGGATTGCTGAGCAGTACACTAGCCTGGTCTACGCAGCGCTTCATGTTGAGGAGGTACCTCATCTGGGCTTATACGTATCTGGGCTGGTTCTGAGAGGTGGATTGGGTAACCGATATAATTCTTGACATGATTATCACTCCTCCAGCTCGGCCCATTCCGCTGGTAAATGTAAGGTGCTGTGTTTGAGATAGAATTTACTTGGTCAAAATATTCGACATTAAGCAAAACACAATTTATTCGAAGACTGTCGATAAAAGACAACAAAAGGAAGACGAACTTGCAATAACTTAATTCTGTTCGAAAACTTAGCAGAATAATAGTTTATTTAACTACTATACAGTAACTGCTCCAATATGGTATCATCCAATAAGCACACAAAGCTCAAAAAACATATGCAGGAAACAGATTGTCTGACATGCAGTTCTCCAATCCAGGAGGAAAGAACATCAAAAGACAGTTCCGGGAGAAATCACAGACAGAGTGTGTAGAATCGGGGAGAGATTTCCTGCCTTCCAACCCTGCTGAGACCCCAGCAATAATTGGTGAAAGGTAAAATTAAGAGTCCTGGTTCTGTGAGAGTTTGACCATCACTCCACAGGAC
Source organism: Chiloscyllium punctatum (assembly GCF_047496795.1). Taxonomy (NCBI): domain Eukaryota; kingdom Metazoa; phylum Chordata; class Chondrichthyes; order Orectolobiformes; family Hemiscylliidae; genus Chiloscyllium; species Chiloscyllium punctatum. The sequence continues at coordinate 12,812,765 of NC_092788.1, forward strand.
CAGGCCGTGGCTGCAAGAACACAAGGAATGGACTGTGTCTACACCGTCTATGGCTCTGTAGGCATCTCTCCAAAATGCCTAAACCCACCTAAGCCGTTAAATGCTGGACAGACAAAAGTCAAAGTTAAACATAAATAAACAAAAAGATGCAGCGGGCCTGGTGATCAGACACAGACGGCCTCGGGAGCCCAGCAATTCCTATACTACCAAAACACAGCAGAATAATCGAGCTTGTAAAGAGAAAGAATGATGTCTCTCCCCCACCTCGATGTTTACAACTGGAGATGTGCCATGAGCCCAATAATCAACGATATCAAAATCCCACCCACACCAATTATTGTGATATATCAGAGTTGCCGTGAAATGGGTTAACTTGATCTGTTTGTTCAGTGACTGTGATTAATATCAGTCTTTCTGGACCCACCTGGGTCACTGGAAGCTTTCCCTCTTCCATAATTAGAGCCTTCTTTCAAACTTTATGTCATAGTATTCGGCGCAGAGTCAACCTCAACAAGATTGAGATCAGCAGCTTCAGAGGAAGAGAGAGAAATCAGACTCTGAGAACATTAAAATGGTCCAACAATTGATTTAATTTGAGAATTTTAGACTAGAATGTTCCAACAATGGATCCTAATCTGAGAACATTAGACTTGAATGTTATAACAATGGACAGGAGTTTATTATTGGGTCTTTCCTGGCTTTCTCAGGATTGGGCATGGTTACAGTTGCGAATACGAGCCGTACTGCTGATCAGACAAGCTGGGTACTATCCCATCCTCGCTATTATTGGTGTTCCTGGTAAGTCTATCTCTGTCGATTCTATAAATAATGCTGAATGTTATTGCTATTCTGGTTGATTATATTTAATAAATACATAAACTTGGAGTCACAAACGCCACGTCCTTCTCATGCATTTCCAAAGTACTTACTCATAAGCATGTGAGAAGGAATAAGACTGTATGGAAACTTGAGTTTCCTTTATACAGTGAACTGTTTTATGTCTCCATATTCTCTCTGTGTGATCAAACCCGCCGCCACCCACCTTCATAATATCCCCAATCTCCACCTCTGCCTGTGTTCTGTTGCTGACTTCGCCATCATCTACCCCTTCGTTAATGACAGATTTTATGGCTCCAGTTCTCTTCTGACCTCTCTTCCAGTTACAAATAGTTTGACCACAAGCTTGTTCTTGTCTCTACAGTTACTTCACAACAGAGATTCGTAAACAGAGTAATAATGTCACTTACTGTGTAATTCAGAGGCGCAAGTCATGACTCAAAAAGCATTGTCTGAAATCCTAACACAGCTGATGACTAAAGTTAAATTCCAATATCAAAAATTGGAATAAAACCTAATTTCACTCATGGCAAGCATAAACCATCAGGATTTATTTTCTTATTTTATTGATAACCTTTGGTAAAGAAGCCTAACATATTTCCCCAGTCTGAACTAAGTGTCACCTCAGATCCACAACAATTTAGTTGCCTCCATATTGCCTTGACAAATGTCCAAGTGGTCAAGGGCAGCTAGGATGGACAATAAATACTGCCCTTGCCAGTGATGCTGGCATCCTGCGAAGCAACAACATTAAAGGTGAAATAACCAAGGAAATGTGGATGCTGGTGATCTGAAATAAAATTCTCCCCTTCTGAAAGAATGTTGGAGAATCTCAGCAGGTATGGCAGTCTGTCGGAAAAAAAATGTTTCGAGTTCAGTGAACCTATCAAAACTGAATGCAGCTGAGAAATAATATTATTATATCAGGGATGGTAGGAAGGGTGAGCGGGAGGTTTGTGTTGAGGGGATGATGTCCATCAAGAGAGAGAGAGAGAGAAAGAGAGAGAGATGGAGAGAGAGAGAGAGAGAAAGGAAAAGCAAGCAAAAGGATTGCTGATGATGGACTGGAAGGAAAACAGAATTGGAAGTTATTCTACCATTTCCCCTTTTCACATATTCCTGAATATCATGTTTATTATAGGATCTCCCTGCTTACCGTGAGTTATTTTCCTTCTATCTCTTGTCTCTGAGTGTGGTGATCAACTCCATCAGCAATACTTATAGTCGCTGAGATATAGAGAAACGTAATGTGCCATTGTCAACTGTTTATTTGGAGAAAGGAACTGTTACTGTGCGTCTGTGTGGAGATGTAAGAGCTTTCTCAGCCAGGAAGAGAAACTGAGCAGCTAAAAAATGTATTGCTGGAAAAGCACAGCAGGTCAGGCAGCATCCAAAGATCAGGAGAATCGACGATTCGGGCATGCCCTTCTTCAGGAATGAGGAAAGTGTGCCAAGCAGGTTAAGATAAAAGGTAGGGAGGAGGGACTTAGGGAAGGGGTGTTGGAAATGCGATAGGTGAAAAGAGGTTAAAGTGAGGGTGATAGGCCGGAGAGGGAGTGGGGGCGGAGAGGTCAGGAAAAAAATTGCAGGTCAGGAAGGTGGTGCTGAGTACGAGGATTGGCATTGAGACAAGGTGGGGGAGGGGAAATGAGGAAGCTGGAGACATCTGAATTCATCCCTTGTGGTTGGAGGGTTCGTAGGTGGAAGATGAGGAGTTCTTCCTCCAGCTGGAAGAATGCCTCATCTTCCGTCTGGGAACCCTCCAACCACAAGGGATGAATTCAGATTTCTCCAGCTTCCTCATTTCCCCTCCCCCCACCTTGTCTCAATCCCAATCCTTGAACTCAGCACCACCTTCCTGACCTGCAATTTTTTTCCTGACCTCTCCGCCCCCACTCCCTCTCCGGCCTATCACCCTCACTTTAACCTCTTTCCAACTCTCGCATTTCTAACACCCCTCCCCCAAGTCCCTCCTCCTTACTTTTTATCTTAGCCTGCTTGGCACACTTTCCGCATTCCTGAAGAAGGGCTTATGCCCGAAATGTCGATTCTTCAGATCTTTGGATGCTGCCTGACCTGCTGTGCTTTTCCAGCAACACATTTTTCAGCTCTGATCTCCAGTATCTGCAGTCCTCACTGTCTCCTAGAGAAACTGAGGAGACCGAGGCATTTTCAGTAGTGAATGGATGCATTGTAGGGGAATTTGGGGAATTCACTTGCTGCTGCCATCTGGAAAGTCAGTGGAGTCTCTGTGGGTGGTGTTCTCAGAATAGTGATGTCAGCTACGGGGTTCATTCAGGGAGCCCTGATGGTCTGGGAACCCCACACTGGATACTGCATTTGCAGTGTGTCTGGGTCCGTGATAAACATATGAAGCTGAGACTACAAAGAAGGGAAGCTGTATAAACAGGGAGGAGCGAGGCACTATATTTTCCTCTCTGGGATTTCCAAGAAGATTTGTCTAAGCTGCAGCCATTCAGGTGTAAAGTGTAAAACCAGCTTGTCTCAAATTGAGGTGATCATTGAGCTGTATGCTCTCTTTCAGTATAATGTGTTCTCACGCCAGTAGCAAGACTGCGCTGACACTCACGATGAATTAAACTGGATTGATTTTGGATCTTTTCAGACAGCAGTGGGTAATATATCCATCATCTCTGAAGTGCAGTCCTCCAGTGTATTCACGAGTTGACTGAAACCGTCTGCCTGCTGAGAGGAATGCATTGGTTCCATCTCCACAGGGGAAGGTACAGAAACTACTTTCCACAAATATTAGGGAAAAGAGGGACTGGTAAAAATTGGAAACTGAAGGAAATCAGAATTAATGAAGTGTATGTTATTGAAAATCTAATTGAATTGAAGTTTCATAAGTTGCTGCATCTGATGAGTTACATCTCAGAGTGATTGAGATGAGAACAGAGCTAGTGTAATAATTACTGATTATTCTTCAAAGCTAATTAGATTCTGGAAAGGAACCTGCAGACTGGACAGCAGCTATTGTCAACCTAAATATTTAAAACAGGATGGAGAGGGAAAACAGAAAATTAAATAATTTGATGTCAGCTGTGAGAAAAAAAATTGGAACCTTTTAGAAGGAACATGGCGACTAGATACTTGGGGAATAATGATATGATTTGGTACATTCGGCCGAGAATCAGGAAAGGGAAATGATCTTTGATAAACCTGTTTGTGGAGGTTGTCCGTTGTGACATCGAAAGTTGAGAAGCAATGGGATTGGAGTATTTGTATTTTTAGAAGACGCTTGACATGTTTGCATACAGGTGAGTGGGGAATATTAGAGTCCATGGGTAGGTAGGGGTGGAATATATACCACATGGATTAAAATTTCAGTAACGGAGATACAAGAAGAATACTGTTTTTCTCTGGACTGAAGGGTTGATGGGTGGCAGCAGGATCAGTGTTTGGGCAATAGCTGTTCACAAGGTATAACAATGATTCAGGTGTGAACAACAAATACCATCATGTACATTTATATTTATTAAATGGTACAGAGGTTGGCGAGTGCTTTTGTTGAAAAAGACCTGAATGTCCTTGGTCATAAGTCACTGACAGAATTCATACAGGGGCAGGAAGTAAATGATATGTTGCTCTTCAGGCAAAATGATTGAAGTACAAAAGTTAGAATATCTTTCCCAGTGATCGTGTTTTGTTGAGGTAGTATTTGGTGCTTTGTGTAAAGATTTGGTCTGCTTTATAATCAATGATCTCCTTGTCACCGAGACAGTGCAATGAAGTTTGACCAGACTAAACACTAGCATGATGTTACAATGAGGAGAGAGTGCAGTAACGATGTGCTTAATCTGTAGCGCTGTGAGAGAATACGAAGTTGAAGCTTGATGGGTATGGACAGAAACTCATTATGACCCAAACAGCTGAATGGGGTGTCAATGTCATACTTTTCATTGGATATTTGATTCACGACAGTTTACATGCCTCTGCAGAACCATCATGTCGATTGACAGAGAGGTGCAGGCTCTGAATGAACTCTGAACACTTTAATGCACAGTTACTGTGTGACACTGCATTGAATGTCACTTTGTACACAATCCTGTCAGCAACCAAATTGCCATCATTCTGAAACAGTTAGTTATTCCCCACCGGTTTCCCACCTCCACGGAGACCATGGGTCTGCCTTCTTCGAGATGGAAGATAACTTGGAGAATGGCTAAAAAATGTTGGCTCCATTCCGACTGCCAGAAAACCCATGTTAAAGTAACACATATGAACCATGAGTAATTAAGCCATTTGGATCAATTTGGAGCAGTCTGTCTGTGCAGCCCCTGCTCCATTTGTTTGTGATGTTGGAGCATCTCTGACACTTTCCTGTTCCTGTGTTAGTGGCTTGACAAGCTGAATAACCTCTTCCTGTTCCTTTGTAAGTGACTCCGGGTGTGAAATGGTTCTTTCTGATCCCATGTACGTGACATGTTGGAGAGAGCAGACTCCCACCTTCCTGTGCAACAGGCAGTAGGGACTGAATGGGCTATCCTTCTTTTGCCCAGTAGTTTTGATAGGATGAATGGCTGCCCCACATTCTCGTGAAACCAGATTGGGCTGCTGAATGAAATTGGCCTTTTACTGTGGAAATGTACTGTGCTGTTACATAAATGTTACCCAGACTTAACAAGACGGTCTTGAAAGTTGTCCGAGTCTTGCTATACATGGTCACAGATTGTTTCAAGAGCTGAATAGGGACAACCTGTCCTGAAAACTTAGTAGACTTCAGTGAATGCCCCTCTTCTGCTGGCACGGTGGCTCAGTAGCTTACACTGCTGCCTCACAGCACCAGGGTCCCAGGTTTGATTCGATCCTTGGTCAACTGTCTGTGTGGAGTTTGCACATTCCCCACTTGTCTGCATGAGTTTCCTTCGAGTGCTCCGGTTTCCTCTCACAGTCCGAAGATGTGCACGCAGGGTGAATTGACCATACTAAATTGTCCATCATGTTAGGTGTATTAGTCAGATGGAAATGTGTTTGGGCGAGTTACTCTTCGGAGGGTCAGTGTGGACTGGTTGGGCCGAAGTGCCTGTTTCCACATTGTAGGGAATCTAATCTGCTCAGTTTGGACTCAATGGGCTGAATAGCCTCCTTCCACACTGTAGGGATTATGTGATGACAAACTGGAGATGCCTGAGCTGAGGAAGCTGCGCTGAGGATCTCCTGCAGATGTGTCCCACGGCTAAGATGATTGATGCCCACCAATGATAATCACGTTCCCTTGTGCAATGAATGTCTCCAAGCGGTGTAGAGGTCATAATTAATTCTCAGTAAGTGTGATTTTGTTCAGGTTCCTTGATGGCATCCTCAGTCAAATACTGCCTTGAATTCAGTGTCAGTCTCTCTTACCTGAGCCCCTGCGTTACCTCTTTCGTTCATATCAATAGGTCATGGTGCAGAAGCAGAGAAGGTTTTCTTCAAACAGAGGGTAGTCAATGTCAGGAATTCTCTTACACAGAGATCTAGGGGAGCTAGATCACTGAAAGGGACCAGCGGTGTCCCGCTGGGATCAGTTCAGTGACCTCTGCCCACTGTTATTTTCAAAATGACTTGGATGTGGGTGTTGAAGAGTTGGCTAGTAAGTTTGCCGATGACACAAAGGTGGTTGGAGTGGTACAGAATGTGGAGGGCTATTGTAGGTTGCAATGGGACATCGACAGAATGCAGAGCTGGGCTGAGAAGTGGCACATGGACTTCAAACTGAAGTAATACACTTTGCAAGCTGGAATGTGAACGCAGAATACATGGTTAAAGGCAGAATTCTTGGCAGTGTGGAGAAACAGAGGGATCCTGTCATCCGTGTCCACAGATCCCTCAAAGCTGCCACCCATGTTGATCGGGTTGTTAAGAAGGCGTATGGTGTATTGGCTTTCAGTTGCAGGGGGATTGAGTTTAAGGGCTGCGAGGTTATGCTGCAGCTCGATAGAGCCCTGCTCAGACCGCACAGGGGATATTGTGTTCAGTTCTGGTCTCCTCATTATAGGAAGGATAATGAAGCTTTTGAGAGCGTAAAGAGGAGATTTACGAGGATGCTGCCTGGACTAGAAGTCTTACGAAAAAACCACGAGGGAGTAAGGGTTTTTCTCATTGGAGGAAAAATAGATGAGAGGGGACTTGATAGAGGTGTACAAGATGATGAGAGGCAGATAGAGAGTGAATAGCCAGAGACATTTTCCCATGGCAGAAATGTCTATCACTAGGTGGCATTTTTTAAGGTAATTGGAGGAAGTTTTAGGGGAGATATCAGAGGTAGATTCTTTACACAGAGAGTGGTGGGTGTGTTGAATGCACTACCATCAGTGTAGTAGAGTCAAATACGTGAGGGAAACTTAAGAGACTCTTGGACAGGCACATGGAACAAAGTGAACGGAAGCATGTAGGTTAGAGTAGGACAAACAACACAACGTCGAGGACTGAAGGTCCTAACTGCATGCATTCATGTAGAACCTTGAGCTCAAAGTCTGCATGAATTCATGTAAAACTCCGTTATCTCACTTTTTAGCTTAGAATTAATCTAAACATCAGAGAACACAGGTGGCCAACACCTTCAACATTTTACCTTGCTATCACCATTGTTCACAGCTCACCTGAGAATGCAACATTTTTTTAAAATAAAGGTTTTGTGATTTACACATGAAAGAAGTGAAACTAACATGGTATTTTAACAGATGAAAGGCTTAACAGACAATCAGTTTTTCCATGTATAATTTCAGTTACATCACACTGTAAATTTTTGCTCTAAATTCTGTGTTACGATCGACCCCTCAACTATCACCTGATGAAGGAGCGATAATCCAAAAGCTAGTGTGCTTCCAATTAAACCCGTTGGACTATAACCTGGTGCTATGTGATTTCTAACTTTGTACACCCCAGTCGCACACCGACATCTCCAAATCAGTACTGTTCTTTGTTCTGTGTTCTATGGAAGTGCTCAAGAAGACTTGGACATTAAGAAGATTTGAGACTTGGAGCAGATCAGCCTTAATCTTAGTGAAGGGCAAGGCAGGCTTGGGATGTGAATGACCTGCCCCTGTTTCTGATGCTCTCCCATTCTGTTATTGGAAAGTTCATATGTGTTATTTTCCTGGAAGGTCTTTTATGGAATATTGCAATCAGGGAGACCTGTGGATTTTGTGAGCCATCACGGGGTGAGATTTGGGGGCTGTATTCACAGTGAATCTGGGTCTACAACATGATCAACAAATGAAGCACAAGATACAGAGAGGGGAGGTTTTGTAAAGAGAAATGAGCAACATCTTCCATATCCAGCCTGGGTCTTCCAATTACATTTTCCAAATCTCCCAAACCGAGTGGGACAGTCTCGATGGACGAACTGTTTCCTCTATTTCTGTGGACCATGCTATAACAATAAGTGGACTCTAACTGCTCCTGTCTAGCAGGTTAGAGGGGTTGAATGGAACACAGAAACATGGGACTGAGGAGCAGGAGTGGGTCATTAGAGAATTTGAGCCTTCTCCACCAGGCATTAAGATTGTGGCTGATCAGATTGTGGTCTCAGCCTCATCGTCCTGTCTGTGTCCTATTATCCGTGACTCACTTTTCTGTGAAATCTTTAACTAACACAGCTGTGAATACTTATAATCAGAGAGGCACCACAAACTTCCGGGGAAGAGAATTCCCATTCGAATGGCCCTTTTAGAATTCTTCCTCATCCCGCTGTGAGAATAAGAGAATCATACAGCGTGGAAAAAGATCCTTTTGTCCAATTTGTCCATGCCGATCAGGCATCTTAATCAGATCTCGTCCCACTTGGCAGCATTTGGCCGACATCACATGATCCATTCCTATTTATGTACCTATCCAGTTACATTGTAAACGTGTAATTGTACCCGCTTTCACTACTTTCTCTGACAGTACACCCACCAGCCTCTGTATGAAAAGGTTTCCCCTCAGGTCCCTTCTAAGTCTTTGCCTTGTCACCTTCACCCTATGCTGTCTAGTTCTGGACGCCCCTTAGATTACTTACAGTGTGGAAACAGGCCCTCCGGCCCAACAAGTCCACACCGCCCCGCCGAAGCGTAACCCACCCATACCCCTACATCTACATTTACCCCTTACCTAACACTACGGGCAATTTAGCATGGCCAATTCACCTGGCCTGCACATCTTTGGACTGTGGGAGGAAACCGGAGCACCCGGAGGAAACCCACGCAGACACGGGGAGAACGTGCAAACTCCACACAGTCGGTCGCCTGAGGTGGGAATTGAACCCGGGTCTCAGGCGCTGTGAGGCAGCAGTGCTAACCACTGTGCCACCGTGCCGCCCACAGATCTTGTCCAATCAGACTATCCATGCCCCTCAGGACTTTATTAAACCTCTGTCATGTCACCATTCAGTCTCTGACAGTCCAGGGGTAAAAGCCTCATCCTGTTCATCATCTCCCTGTAGCTCAGACCCTCAGGTTCCAGAAAATCTTTGTAAATCTTTTCTGCACCCTTTCAAGCTTAAAAAGAGTCAACTGATATGTACGCAGTATTCTTAAAGTGGCCTCACCTACGTCCTGTGCAAGCGCAACACGTTACTCCAACTCCTATTCTCAATGTTCTGACCAATTAAGGCAAGCATGTCAACCACATTCCTCACCACTGTACCGTTCTAAACTCCACTTACAAGGAACTATGAATCTTGACCCGTAGGTCTCTTTGTTAAGCAACATTTCCCAGGGCACTACCCCGCTTTAACTTACCGAAATGTCAAACCTCACCAATATCTAAATTAAACTCCATCTGCCAGTCCTTGGCTCATTGTTGGTCAAGGATCCCGTTATAATCTGAGATAATCTTCTTCACTGTCCACTGAACCAATTCGGTGATGTTATCTGTAAACTTACTAACCATGCCTCCGATAATCACATCAAAGTTGTTTATATCCGTGATGAAAAGCAGTGAGCTCAGCACTGATTCTTTCAGCACACCGCTGGCCACAGGACTTCAGTTTGGAAAACAATCCATTACCTTCAATCCAATTTTGTATCCAATTGGTTAGCTTTTACTAGATTACATATAATCTAATTTTAGTAATCTGTCTACGATGGGGAACCTTATTATATGCCTTGCTGAAATTTATGTAAAAATTGTACACCACAGTGTATTCTTCAATCTTCTTTGTCATCTCTTTATAATACTCAATCACATTAATTAGACATGATTTCACAAATCCATATTGACTATCCCTAATCATTCCTTGTCTTTCTAAATAAATGCAAATTCCATCCCTCAGAATCCCCTCCAAGGAACTCCTCGTCTCTGACCTTGGCTGATTGAGTCGATAATTCCCTGTGTTGTTTTGGCTCACTTCTCCCTTTTCTGGCCCCACTCCTCCACTGCCCACAAAAAATAATTATAACTATGTTGGTGATATGGCCAAAGATATAGTTCTCAGAGTGTGTCAGGGTCAGTGTTCGGAACAAGTCAGGCAGATTTCTTTAATCTACTAAAACAACATGTCTATGACCAAAACAAACTATGATGGAAAGTGGAATGACGAGAGGATATTGCAAATATGTACAGTGATATTTCCCTTTGAAAAATACTGAGAAACACACACACACACACACACACACAAAGACACACACACAGACACACACGCACACACAGACAGACAGACACACACACACACACACATACACACACACACACACACACACACACACACACACGTATTGTCGATAACAAACTGAAAAGCAAAATATCTGCAAAGTTAACTTGAAAGAACATTGTCCAAATATGATTCGAACTTATGACCTAAGGAAAAATGAGAGTTTGACCCAAATACTGTTCTATGTGTAGAGTCATCAAGTCCTAGATCATGGAGAGAGGCAGAGAGGCCCTTTGGCTCAAACTCGTCCATGCTGACCCAAATATCCAACCACACTAACCTCATTTCCCAGCACTTGGCCAATAGCATTCTCGTCCTTTCCTGTCCATGTACTTGCCCAAATGCCATTTACGTATCCTTAATATAAATGCATCAACCACTTCTGTTGACAGCTCATTCCCTTTGTGTGCCACTCTCTGTGTAAAACAGTTTCCATCAGTTTCCCTTTTATTCTTTCCCCTCTGACCTTACACTGATGCTCTCCCCTCCTTGATTCCCCAACTCTAGGAAAAAAAGGTTGGGTCCATTCACCCTATCCATGTAAACTTCTATAGGCCCCTCTCCTGTGCTCTAAAGAAAAAAAGTCCTCGCTTGTCCAACCTCTCCCATTAATTCATACTGTTGAGTCCTGGCAACATTTTTATAAATTCCGTCTGCACACATTCCAAATTAAAAACATCCTTCCGATCGCAATGTGACTAAAACTGAACACAACACTACAAGTGCAGCCTCACCAACATCCTGTATGACTATAACATAACTTCCAACTGCTCTCCTCCATGTCCTGACCGATGCTTGCTAGTGTGGCAAAAGCCTACTTCACTACCATATCTAACTATGACCCCACTTTCAGAGAACGGTGGACCTAAACTCCATGGTCCCTCTGCTCAACTACACTCCTTAAGGTCCTACCAATCAACATGAAACTCCTACCTTAATCTAACGTTGCCAAAATATTCCTCGGCCCACTTCTCCAGTTTGATCAACGTCCTGCTGCAATTTCTGATATACTTCCTCATTGTCCACGATACCACCTATCTTAGTGTCATCTTCAAGTTTCCTAGCCATGCCTTGCACATTCGCAAGAATATCATTGATACAGATAACAAATAGCAACGGGCCCAGCAGCGACCCCTGAGGCACTTCATGTGTCACAGGCCTCCAGTCCGAGAGAACCCTTCCACTATTAGCCTCTGCTTACTACCATGAAGCCAATTGTATATCTAATTTGCCAGGTCCCTCTGGATTCCATGCGATTCTAACCTTCCAGACCAGCCTATCAATGGCAACCTTGTTAAAGGCCTTACTGAAAACCACACACTCTATCGCCCTACCCTCATCAACATTCCTGGTCACTTCATCAATGAACTCAAACAAATTTGAGAGGCATGATCACCCACTCACAAAGCCATGTGATCTTTCCAGTATAAAAACAACTATTAATAATAATTATTAAAATTAATAATATCAAACTAATAAGATATAAAACTAATATCAAACTAATAATAAGATGACACTTTCAGTGGAGAATAAATTAACCATGGTATGTGATATTCGAACGTGCATCATGGGTGAAGGGCAGAATAGATTTTGTACCTGTGTCATTGAACTGTGTTGAAAAAAAGCAAGGGTGACATGGTAGTTCAGTGGCTAGTACTGCTGCCTCATAATGTCATGGATCCGGGTTTGGTTCCAGCTTCGGGTGACGCTCTGTATGGAGTTTGCACATTCTCACTGTGTTTGTGTGTGTTTCCTCTGGGTGCTCCATTTTCCTTACACAATCCAAAGATCTATAGGTCAGGTGAATTGGCCATGCTAAGTTACCTATCGTGTTATGTGCATTCGTCAGGGGTAAATATAGGGTAGAGAAATGGAACTGGGTGGGTGACTGTTTGGAGGGTTAGTGTGGTCTTGTTGTGCCAGACGGTCTGTTTCCATACTGTAGGGAATCTGTCAAAAAAACTATTTCTAAACAAACCTTATATTTCCAAATGCATGCATATCGCACACCTCAGAGTCTTCTCAAGCAACCTTCGTACCACAGATATTAGACTTCCTGGTCTATCGATCCCAGATTTTTCTTTGCTTCCCTTTCTAAATAATGGCACAACATTTGCTAATCTCCAATATTCTGGAACCTAACCTGTTGCTAACGATGATGCAAAAATATCAACCAGGGTCCCCGTAGTTTCTTCTGTAGCCTCTTGCAGTGTTCTTGGATGCATCTGTTTACAACCAGGAGATTTATCCACCTTCATAAAGTCTAACGCATCCAACACACCTTCTCCTGTGATATTGACTCACCCCAAGATAACACTACGACTTTTGTCAGCCTCCCAAGGTTCATGTATTACTCCACGGTAAAGACAGAGGAGAAATATTCATTGAGAATCTCGCAAATCTTCAGGACATGCACGTCCATTTTGGACTTTGAGGGGTCATATTCTCATTTAGCTATTCTTTTGACTTTAATATACTTAATGAACCTCTTTGGATTCACACTAATCTTATCAGCCAAAGCTATTTTGTGCCCCCTTTTCACCCTCCTGATTTCCTTTTTCAGTAAACTACTGTACCCCGTGTACACCTCCAGGTATTCCCTCGATCCCAGCTGCCTGGACCTGAGCCACGCCTCCTTTTTGCTGGTCTAAGCCTCAATATCTCCTGACATCCGAGGTTCCCTCTTCCTACCAACCTTGCCTTTTACCCTCACAGTAACACATAGACCTTGAACTGTCGACATTTCACTTTTAAAGTCCTCCCACTTGCAGGAGGTCCCTTCGCCTGCAAAGAAACCCCTCCAACCAACCCCTACAAGCTCCTGTCTCATTCCATCAAAATTCGCCTTGCCCCAAGTTTGAACTTGAACATGTGGACCAATTTTATCCTTCTGCATAACTATTTAAAAATTAATAGAACTATTTTCGCGGGTCCCAGAGGGCTCCCCCACTATCACCTCAGACACCTGTCCTGCCCTAGATCTTAGAGTAGGTCACGCTTCGTCCCTTCCCGATTTGCACTCTCTACTTACTGCTTGAGGAAACTATTCTGAACACACTTAATAAATTCACCCCATTTTAGTCCTTAATTCTATGTCATTCCCAGTCTATGTTAGGAAAATTAAAATCTCCTACTAATGCAATCCTATTGGCCCTGTGCGTCTCCCCAGTCTGTCTACATATTTTTGTTCCACTAATTCCTCGTTTATTATTTGGGGGCCTATAGTACAATCTAAATCCTATCACCATTCCCTTCTTATTTATTAGCTCCCCAGACAAATCCTCACAGGATGATTCATCAGTTATTTTATCTCTGATTACTGCTGTGTTACTCGCCTGAATCAAAAATGAAACTCTCTGTCCCCTCTTTCCACCATCTCTGTCCCGTATAAAGCACCTGTCCCCTGGTACTTTAAGCTGTCAGTGCTGTCCCTCCCTTATCCATGTTTCAGTAATGGCTATAATGTCCCAGTCTCACGCAGCGATCCATGTCCACAGTTCATCAGCCTTACCTGTCAGCCATCTTGCATTGAAACAGTTGCGATTTAATCCAACAGACATTCCTTGCTCCCTGTCGTTGTCTAGCCTGACCTGTCTCTTCATTTTACTGTTTCTGATTACTGTATCTCCTTCCAGCCTCGCACTTGCCTTCCTGCTGTTGAGGATCTCACCACTCCCCAACCCCAGCCAATCTCGTTGAAACCCTCCCTTGCAGCAGTTGCAAACCTGCCTGCCAGGATACTGGTCCCCTTCCAGCTCAGGTACAACTTGTCCTTCCTGAACACGCCACCTTGCCCCACAAAAGATCCCAGTAATCCAAAAATCTCTGCCCCCTGCACCAATTCTTTAGCCACCCCTTCATCTGCCATATCCTCCTATTCTTACCCTCACTAGCACGGAGAACTGGAAGTAAACTGGATATTACCGTGCATTTTATCCTTTTCCGTAGCTCTCCACAATCACTCTGTAGGATGTCATCACTATTTCTACCTGTGTCATTCTGTCCTTTGTACCAATGTGCACAATGACTTCTGTCTGCTTCCCGCTCCCACCACCCTCCCCCTACTCCCGGTGAGAACGTTCTGCAGCCACTCTGAGACATCCTGGACCCTGGGCATGTGGGAGGCTACACACCATTCCGGATTCCCATTTGCTGCCACAGAATCTCCTGTCTGTTCACTATCGAGTCGAATAATTACTTCTGTTGTTATTCTACTTGCACAGCCTTCTGACAATGGTATTTCTTCATGAAACAGTTGAATTTGGCTGAATTGTTTTGCTTCAGGTAATGGGGAGATTCCAATGAATCCTCATCAGGAATCCTCCATTAGTGGGAAAGACGACTGGGCTTTTTTTCACTCCCACACATTGCTGTGATGAGCGATTGGGAAGCAGAAAGGGAGCAATAGAATGTTTCTCCACAGATAGGCTATATTTTCCATCTGTAAGTTAAATCAGTAACGTTTCCAGTCCCACACTGGACTCTGTGAGCTCTTCTTGAACATTGTCCGAACTATATGACTCCATAACATTCTCGACTCCAGGTCAGTGTGTTATTGCAGAATCAATTCATTCACAATAAATGGTCCTACTTGTTTTGAAGATGTATTACTATGTGCTTGTATAATGTAAAAATAAGCGTTTCATGTCTTCACAAAGTCTGTGTTAAAATGAATATTCTTAAACATGTACAGTAATTGCTGGAAAAGCTCAGCTTGTCCGTCAGAATACGTGGGAAGAGAATTCACAGTTCAATTTTACTGTCCAATGACCTTTCCTTTGAAACTGACTTATTCTTAAATTATTTCCCCAGTTTTATTCTCCCACACCATAAGAAATATCCATCCAGTATTCACCAACTACACTCTTCTCCAGATCTTATATGGTCAATAAACCATCCCTCATTCTCAGGCCTAACTGTTAATTCTTCAGAACGTAATGTCTTCATCCCAAGAATGCATAAAGAGAAACATCTTTGAGACATTTCGAAAGCAATTTTTTTTTCAGTTTAGGCAGTTATAACTACACATTATACAACAGATGTAATCTCAGCAATGCCCTGTACTGATGCAAAAAACATCACTAAGATCATACCCAACACCCCTTGCACGAAACAGGATCATGACATTTACCTTCCAAATCACTTGCTACATCTTCAGGTTAATTTGATATGATTCATGTACTACGACCCACAAATCTCTCTGTAACACTGAGTTCTGCATTCTCCTTGCAGTTAAATAAATTTCTGCTGTTTCGTCTTTTCCACAAAACAGAAAATTTCCATCACATATATATTGTACTGTTTTTGTTTTCTGCTGAAGCTTTGATCACAGCCATCCTCTGTCTTTATGCCATTGCTTATTCTGCCTTCCCCTGTCCGTATCCCATTGCAGATGCTCGGCCCTCCCCCTGTCTGTATCCCATTCCTGATGCTCTGCCCTCCACTGTCTGTATCCCATTGCTGATGCTCTGCCCTCCCCTGTCTGTATCCCATTGCAGATGCTCTGCCCTCCCACTGTCTGTATCCCATTGCAGATGTTCTGCCTCCCCCCGTCTGTATCCCATTGCTGATGCTCTGCCCTCCCCTGTCTGTATCCCATTGCAGATGCTCGGCCCTCCCCCTGTCGTATCACATTGCTAATGCTCTGCCTCCCCGCGTCTGTGTCCCATTGCTGATGCTCTGCCTCCCCGCGTCTGTATCCCATTGCTGATGCTCTGCCTCCCCCCGTCTGTATCCCATTGCTGATGCTCTGCCCTCCCCTGTCTGTATCCCATTGCAGACGCTCTAACCTTCCCCGTCTGTATCCCATTACAGACGCACTGCCTTCAGCTGTCTGTATCGCATTGTAGATGCTCTCCCCTCCCCTGTCTGGATCCCATTGCAGACGCTCTTCTCTCCCCCTGTCTGTATCCCATTGCAGACGCTCTGCTCTTCCCCTGTCTGGATCCCAATGCAGGTGCTCTGCCCACCCCATCTGTATCCCACTGCAGACGTTATGCCACCCCTGCCTATATCCCACTGCAGAAGCTCTGACCTCACCCATCAGTATCCCATTACAGGCACTCTTCCCTCCCCCTGTCTGTATCCCATTGCAGACGCTCTTCCCTCCCCCGACTGTATCCCATTTCAGACGCTCTGCCCCTGCCCTGTCTCTTTCCCATTGCAGACGGTCCGACCTCCCCTGTCTATATCCCATTGCAGACGCTCTCCCCTCCCCCTGTCTGTATCCCATTGCAGACGCTCTCCCCTCCCCCTGTCTGTATCCCATTGCAGACACTCTACCCTTCCCCTGTCTGTATCCCATTGCAGACGCTCTCCCCTCCCCCTGTCTGTATCCCATTGCAGACGCTCTTCCCTTCCCCTGTCTGTATCCCATTGCAGACGGTCCGACCTCCCCTGTCTGTATCCCATTGCAGACGCTCTCCCTTCCCCTGTCTGTCTCCCATCGCAGACACTCTGCCCTTCCCCTGTCTGTATCCCATTGCAGACGGTCCGACCTCCCCTGTCTGTATCCCATTGCAGACGCTCTCCCTTCCCCTGTCTGTATCCCATTGCAGACGCTCTACCCTTCCCCTGTCTGTCTCCCATCGCACACGCTCTTCCCTCCCCCTGTCTGTATCCCATTGCAGAGGTGCATATCTCCCCCAGTCCGTCTCCCATTGCAGACACACTGCCCTTCCTTGTCTGTATCCCATTGTAGACGCACTGCCCTCACTCTGCCCTCCGCTGTCTGTATCCCATTGCAGACAGTCTTCCCTCCACTGTCTGTATCCCATTGCAGACGCTCTGCCCTCTCCCCGTCTGTCTCCAATTGCAGGTGATCTGTCCTTCCACTGTCTGCATTCCCTTGCAGACGCTCTACCCTCCCCCTGTCTGTATCCCATTGCAGACGCTCTGTCTCCATTTGACATCTTATTGAATGACTAGCCTGGTGCATGAGCAAATTGAGCTCCATCTCCTTCATCCGGTTCATTAGAATAGATTGTAATTTGTTGATGACCTCATACAGATCCCTGAAGAATTCCACTCGTTACAGCTTTCCAAACACAAAATGAGTAATGATCTATACTCTGCATTTCCTGACAGCTACCTAGGGCTCACCCTCTTCTGCATAACAGCCTGGGATGGTTATAGGGCGTCCCCCTGTGTGGTAATTTACTGAATACTTCATTCTGTTTGGTGGGGTCTGTTTGGTGCAGCCCATTTTGCCGCAGACGCATTTAGGCACAGAACTATTTCAGCGCAGCTCATATTTATTCCTTTTCAGGCTTAGGTAAAAGCATTAATCAAAGCAATAAAAATAAAAATAATGTTTATTGCCTTTAGTAAAAATGTTAAAAAGACACCTGAGTAAGTATAACATTGACTCAGAGTTTTATTTCAGAGCTAAAATGATAATCGGCCTTGCATTTATTCACATTGAAAACATTCATGAAGCTATTGAACATTTGACTGATACGCTTCCAGATGAACTGCAACTGCTGCTGGACTGGTTCGAGGATAACTATGGAGGTAGAAGATTACGCAGTGGAAATGGTCGGCGTTCACCGCTTTTTCCAGTTGGAATGTGGAATTTATATGAAAGAACTTTAAACAATGACGACAAAACAGACAATAATGCAGAAGCTGTCCACAGGAGATGACAATGCGAACATGATGTGGAACATCCAGTTATTTGGAAATATATTGACAGTTTACCAAAGGTTCAGAGAGGAAGGGACATTTACTATGAGCATTTGATAGCAGGGCACGATAGTCCGTTGAAATTAAAGAAGCAGATGCTAGATTACAAACACTCGTAAGAAGATTTAGTGAGAGAAATGATGTCGAGTATTTACGAGGATTGCCCATAATTTTGAATGAATGTAATGTTTTAAATTTTTCGTAATGAACTTATATCGTTTACTTTTTTTCTTTTTAACATTTTTACTGAAGAGAAGAAACATTATTTTTATTTTTAGTCTTTCATTAATGCTGTTAACTAAGCCTGAAAAGTGAGAGAGATTAGATTGGAACTGCCAGCGAGTTTCAATTGAGAATTGCTCTTTACTGAACATTGATACTTACTTGGTTGGTGGGACGTCGATGTTTCAGAATCTCCACACAAGGTGTTCTGGTCCTCTCTGGCTTTTTGAAGGATCCTCCCCAAATGTCGAGGTAGACAGTGAGGGAACGGATGTCGGGCACTCTACTTAGTTACAGCATTTGTAAGCCGCCCTCTCTCTCTCTCTCTCGCCTCCCTATCCCTCTCTTTCACCCCCTCCCTCTCTCTCTCACCTACTCTCTCTCTCGCCCCCTTCACTCTCTCGTCCCCCTCCCTCACTCTCTCGTCCCCCTCCCTCTCTCACTCGTCCCCCTCCCTCTCTCTCTCGTCACCTCCCTCTCTCTCTTCCGCCCCCTCCCTCTCTCTCTCGCCACCTCCCACTCTCTCTCGCCCTCTCACACTCTCTCTCGCACCCTCCCTCTCTCCCCCCTCCCTATCTCTCTTTCCCCTTCCTCTCTCTCTCTTTCCCCTCACTCTTTCTCTCACCCCCACCCTCTCTCTCTCTCACCCCCTCCCTCTCTCTCTCTCTTGCCCCCTCTCTCTCGTCCCTCTCTCTCTCTTGCCACCCTCCAACTCTCTCTCGACCACCTTTCTAACTCGCCGCCCTCTCTTTCTCTCGCCCCCCCTCTTTCGCCCGCGCCCTCTCTCTCTCGCCCGCCGCCCCTCTCACACCCCCTTCCTCTCTCTCTCTCGCCCCCTTCCCTCTCTCTCTCTCTCGCCTCCCTATCCCTCTCTTTCACCCCCTCCCTCTCTCTCTAACCTACTCTCTCTCTCGCCCCCTTCACTCACTCGTCCCTCCTCCCTCTCTCTCTTGTCACCTCCCTCTCTCTCTTCCGCCCCCTCCCTCTCTCTCTCGCCACCTCCCACTCTCTCTCGCCCTCTCACACTCTCTCTCGCACCCTCCCTCTCTCCCCCCTCCCTATCTCTCTTTCCCCTTCCTCTCTCTCTCTTTCCCCTCACTCTTTCTCTCACCCCCACCCTCTCTCTCTCTCTTGCCCCCTCTCTCTCTCGTCCCTCTCTCTCTCTTGCCACCCTCCAACTCTCTCTCGACCACCTTTCTAACTCGCCGCCCTCTCTTTCTCTCGCCCCCCCTCTTTCGCCCGCGCCCTCTCTCTCTCGCCCGCCGCCCCTCTCACACCCCCTTCCTCTCTCTCTCGCCCCCTTCCCTCTCTCTCTCGCCCCCCTCTCTATCTCGCCCCCTCCCTCCCTCTCTCGCCCCCCTCCCTCTTTCTCGCCCCCCTCTCTCTCTCGCTCCCTCCCTCTCTCTCTCACCCCATCCCTCTCTCTCACACCCTCTCCCTCTCTCTCACCCCCCTCTCCCCCCCTCTCTCTCGCCCCTCCCTCTCTCTCTCACCCACCCACCTGTCTCTCTTGCCCGCCGCCTCTCTCTCTCACCCTTCTCCCTTTCTCTCTCGCACGTCCCTCTCTACCTCGCTCCCCTCCCTCTCTCTTACCTCCTCCTTCGCTCTCTTGCTCCCCCCTCTCTGTCGCCCGCCCTCCCTCTCGCTCTCGCTGCTCCCTCTGTCTCTCTCAACCACCCACATCTCTCTCTGTTGCCCATCCCCTCTCTCTCTCTCTCCCATGCCTCTTCCTTTCTCTCTCGCCCCTCTCTCTCACCTCCACTTAGTGGAGCTGCTGGGGATGGTTTGCAGAAGGTTGTGCTTTGAGCTGCCTCAGATATTCCGGAAAACCTGATGATTTGGTGACGCAACTCTGAATGGAACATGGGTACTGTAGTTACAGCATCTGGGTCTGCAACATGAACAACAAATGGAGCAGAGGCTACAGAGAGGGGAAGCTCTGAAACCACAGAGTGAGTGTGTGTGGGGAAAGGGACATGCCGTATTTGCCTGTGCCTTAGTCTGGACGAGTACACATTCTCACTCTCCCCGTTACATACACTGATGCACACTCTCCCTATCTGCCCCTCACACACATTCACACTGCCCCTCTCTCACGATCCACACATGCACTCCACTCTGTCAACACACACGGATGAACACAGACCGGCTCTCTCTCTCCCTCCCGCACACACACGCACAATCCACCTCACTCTCTCTCACATACAGAATGGGTGTCTCTCACTCCCCTTCACGCAGACACGCCCTCTCTCCCACACATACACACGCGCGCTACTCCTACTTTGTAAATAAAACCAGTCTGACTCCAGGGCAAGACACAGACAGAGTCCAAACAAGGCCTCAAGCTGAGAATACATTATCTGACCGCAACTGTTACTTCATTTACATCGATAGTACCTGAAGGTGTCTCCAGGCAGTGACTTGAAATAAATTCTGTGATTTGCATTTTAATCAATCAAACCCGCCTCTCCATTCTGACTGATTAAGTACTTAAGAGCCATCTTAGGTGTGTACAATTCATGTGCATGACTTGTACAACCCTTTGATCTTGGCTAAAGGTGGCTGGAAGTGAAGACTTTACGGTGGAACCGTTGATGAAGAACAGTGGAAGGCTTTCAAAACAATTTTTCAACGTTCCCAGCAACAGCATATAATGGTGAAATGGAAGGACTGTCGCAAAAGGGTAATCTACCATGAACGTCCCAGGTAATAAGGGAGGCTATCAAATTACAATAAATGGCATAAATAATGGCAACGACCAGTGGGAAAGTAGAAGATTGGGAAAACTTTAAATGTCAAAATAATGTCAAAACCGTTAACTTTTTTGTTGCTTTATTTTGACATTTATCAAGACACATCCGATAGGTTACAAGAGTAAACTACCTCAGAATATAAAGACAGATAGCAAAATATTCTATAAATATACAAAACGAAATGAATGGCTAAGGTAAGCAATTGTCCTTTAGAATGTGAGAAGTGGGATCCAGTAATGAGATATGAGGAAATGGACAAGGAATTGAAGAGTTATTTAGTTGGTCTACACAATGAAGAACACGAATAACATGTCAGTAATTGTCAAAGGCAGGAAGGTAAGTGAGTACCTGGAAACAACCATTCCCAAGAGAGATATTGTTGGGCAAGCTCATGGAGCCAAAGGTAGATAAGTCTCCTGGCCCTGATGGAATGTATCCCAAGGTACTAACAGAGGTGATGAGAGAAATAACAAATGCACTTTTGGAAATTTTTCTGATTTCACTGGACTCTGATACAATTCCAGCAAATTGGAAAACAGGAGTACAGACACCACTGTTTAAAAAGGGAGATAGACAACATGAGGGGAATTATAGACTGGTTAGCCGAACATCTGTAGGAGAAAATATTTCAATCTGTAATCAAGGAATAAATGGCAATGCATCTTGATAGAAATTGTCCCGTTGGGGAGACACAGTGTTTGTTAATGAAAGGCAGGCCACGTGTAACTAACCTACTGGAATTCTATGAAGACATTACAACTACAGGAGCCCAGTAGGTGTGGTGTACTGAGATTTCCAAAAGACATTCAATATAGTGACGCCAAAAAGGCTGCTGCGTAAGGTGTGGCATTACGGGCAATGTATTAGCATGGAGAGAGGCTTGGTGAACTAACATGAAGCAACGAGTGGGAATGCATGATTGTTTTTCTGGTTGCTGATCAGTGACGAGTGGAGTGCCTCAGGGATCGGTGCTGGGACTGCAATTATTCACAGCTTACATAGATAATTTGGAGTAGGGGAGCACGTGTAGTGTCTCAAAGGTTGCAGATGATACTAACATGACTGGCAGAGTAAAATGTGGAGAGGATGGTTAAACTTTACAAAGGGACATAAAGAGTTGAAGTGAGTGGGTCAAGGTCTGGCAGATGGAGTGCAATTATAATAAATGTAAAATCATCCATTTTGGTAGGACAAATACTAAAGAGGACTCTTATTTGAATTGTTTAAAAAATGCAGCATGCTCTTGTGCAAAGGGACCTGGGTGTCCTTGTGCATGAATCACAGAAGCTGGTCTGTAGGGACAACAGGTAATTAACAAGGCAAATTGAATTTTGCGAAAGGGATTGAGTGTAAAAGTAGGGAGTTATGTTGCAGATTTAAAGGGTGCTGAGGAGACCACACCTGTAGTATGTGCAGTTTTGGTCTCCCCGTCTGAGAAAGGAAATACTAGCACTACAATGTATGCAGAGGAGGCTCGTTAGGTTGGTTTCAGAGGTGAGGGGTTTGGTTATGAGGAGAGACTGAATACATTGGAATTATACATTGATTGGAATTTGAAAGAATGAGGGAGGAAGGAATAGAAACATTTATAATTGTGAAGGGAGTAGGTACGATAGAAATATAAAGGATGATTCCAGAAGCATGTGAAATTAGATAACAGGGCAAAGCCTCAAAACTATATGGAGCAGATTTAGGACTGAATTGAGAAGGAACGTCTTGATCAAGAAGCTTGTGAACCTGAAGAATTCTTGAGGATTTGTCATTGAATGTGTTTGAACTCTTATAGATAATTGTTTGAAGATTAAAGGAATGATGGATTATGGTGAGTGGGCGGATAAGTGGAGCTGAGGCTATGAAATGATCAGCCATTATCTTATTGAATGGTGGCGCAGGCTTGAAGGGCCCGATGGCCTACTCCTGCTCCTAGTTTGTACGTTCTTATGTAATGGGTCAACATGAAATGGGAATTATATTTGACAAACTGACTGGTCGATGCATACAGAAAAGAAATGGATGCAATGCATTTAGATTTTCAGAAAGATCTTGATAAAGACTATGGCTGAGTGTGCAAATTCAAATGTTACGGCATTGGGACTAAAATATGAACATGATTTTAGAATAGGACAACTGACACGAAACAGTGAACAGGAATAAAACAATCTGTTTTGAAGTTGAAGGATCATGGCGTGTCGTAGGGATTAGTGATTGTGACACAGCTATTCTCAATGCTTACCATCATTTAGATGAGGGAATCAAATGCAATATTTCTCAGTCTGCTGACAGCACTAAATGATGTCGGATTGTTGGTGGGTGAGGAGGATTTTTAAAAAAAAGCTCCAAAGTGATTGAGACAAGTGGAGTGAATGGGCAAATATGTGGCAGATGAAGATCAATGGGGGTGGATGTGATGGTGTGTACTTTGATAGGTACAATAGAACAGCAAACTATCATTTCAAAAGGGATTGTATGAAACATGTTGGTCTTTGAAGGGATTTATGTTCTTTCTTTTTTTTTCCTGTTGCGCAGCCCTCCGAAGTCAGTGCAGGGTAGTGAGTTCTGAACCCAGAAGTCAATACTGGAAATGGCATTGACACGCTGACCAGTGTACATAAACCCACCAATTGGGGAGCTGTAACATTTTAAAGGATCTGTATTTCTTTGTACACCAGTCACTGAAAGCAATATTGCAAGAGCAGAAAGCAGGCAGGAAGATAAATGGTGTGTTGACCTTAATTTCTAGGGGATTGACTGACAGAAGTAAGGGTGTCTTACTGCAGCTGTACAGGGCCTCGGTGAGAGCCCATCTCGAACATTGTGCAGTATGGTGTGCAGTACTGGTCTCCTTACCTAATAAGTGACAAACCTGACATTGAGGGAGTGCAGTGAAGGATGACCAGACTGATCTCTGGAATGACAGGCTTGTTGTGAGAGCAGAGTTTGGGGCGTTTAGGCCTGTGTTCAATGGGCTTCAGGAAAATGAGTGGAGATCTCAGTGAAACATATAAAACTATAACAGTGTGAGACATATTGGAAGATGATAATTCCCCGGCCTGGGACGTCGAGAACAAGAGGCCACCGTATTAGGTACAGACAGGCCATTCTGCATTGAGATGAGAATAAATGTCTGCACTCAGTGACTGGTGACTCTGGGAATTTCTCTCCCACATAAGCAGTGGAACACAAGGCACTGAATATGAGTAAGGATTTCTCGACACGAAAGGGAGCGGGAGGCATCTGGAGTATGGCGGTCACAAGCTCTCAGACGTTAGGAAGGAGGCCTCTGCAGGGTCAACAGAAATGTGTTTCCCATTCCCTTTTCCGATACTGAGGCTGGTGCCGGGAATTCTGTCAGTTTTATCCTTACAAACTTCAGAGCAGTTTGATACAATTTTGTTTCCTACTTTGCCGTTTTCGAGACCATTAAAAAGTTTATCACATGCATGTGTGTACAGAGTATCGTTTAGGCCAGACCAGGAATGCATGGAATTCACCAGGCCAGAATTCACTTCCTGAATGTACATTGATGAAGCAAATTGGAGTTTACAATCGGCATTGATTTCAGCATCATCGTGACTGATACCAGATTTTAGATCTCGATATGTTGTTAATTGCTTTTCAATTCCATCAGCTATCCAGGGCATTAGCCTGGACCGGATTAGTAACCCAGTGATATTTCCACAACAGCACCATCTCCACGTAGGGACCTATTGGAAACCACACTGAGCTGGTTATTTCTGTGCGGATTGACAGATCTGTCCAAAAGAATTTCTACCAGTTTCACTATCGTGATGGGACTGAGGGGGTGGCAAATGGTCAGATTGTAATTATTCTCCGCTTCGCGGACTGGACATAGTTGAGTAATTTTCCACATTGCCAAGAAGATGTCAGAGTTGGAGCTGGAATGAAACAGCTTCTCCCAGGGACACGGTTGTTGTGCAGCACAAGACTTCAGTCCTGTTGCAGGAATCGTGTCAGGGCCCTTTGCCCTTGTCGTATCTACTCTGTTCAGCTGTTTCTTCATTTCACTTGAAGCAAATCGAATTGATTGAAGACTGGCATCTGTGATTCTGTGGGCATCATGGCGAGGGTGAGGTGGATCATCCACTCAACACGTCTGGCGGAGTATCTTGCCAAAAATACATCATTATCTTTTACACTGATGTACAGGACTGTTCCATTATTTAGGATGGGGATAATAGTGAGCCCTCTCCTCCATGAAATTGTTTAACCGTCCATCACCATTTATGGCTGGATGTGACAGTACTGTTGGTTTGTTGGTGTTGTGATCATTACACCCTCTCTATCACATGTTATTGCTGCAGTTTGGAATGCAGACAGTTAGTTATGGTAGCTTTAACGGGTTGTCATCAGGTTTAGGTACACACGATTGGGACACTGGCACGTTCACCTATACATCACTGAACCATAGATCAACTTGGTTGGCATGGTAGACTGAGGGATTATCCCAGGAAAAACGTTAATTTAAACAGAATTTAATTCTGTTTCTGCTGCTGCTGTGGTCTGCAGAACCACATCAATATCAGGAATTCTCTATTTCAGAAGGTTTGGAGAGTTAGATCATTTAAAATATCTACAGATGAGCTTTGACCTGGAAATGAATTGAATGCAATTAAAGACTAGTGATGAAGGAGGCGTGAAAAAGTCATAGACTCTTAGAATAATACAATATTCAAACAGACATTTTGGCTCAACTCGTCCATACTCACCTGGTTTCCTAAACTGAATGATTACTATTTTTCTTCTTTAGACGCACACCCCTCCAAACCTTTGGTATTCATGTACACATCCAATTGTCTTTCAAATGTTGTAACTGTACTCCCCAATGCTACTTCCTCTGAAAGCTCACTACATATACACGCCACCCTCTGTGAGAAACAACTGTCCCTTAGATCTCTTTTAAATGTCTTCACTCTCACCTTAAACCTATCCTGTCTGGTTCTGGACACACCCACCTGGAGGAAATGATCTTGTCTATTTATCCTATTCATGCATCTCATGATATAATAAAGGTCACCTCTAAGCCTCCAACGCAAAAGGAACAAAATCCCAGCCTATCCTTATATCTTAAAACTTCCCGTCTCTGTCACATAATTTTAAATACTTTTGTCCCCTTCTCAGTTTATAACATTCTTCCAATAACAGGACAACAAGAATTGCTTCAAATGTGGCCTTACCATTCTCTTGTAGAGCCACAACATGATGTGCCAATTCCGATAATCAATCCTCTGACCATTGGAAGTCAGCTTGCCTTCCGCCTTATTCACTGTCCTGTCAATCTGCGACTCAACTTTCACGGAACTATGTACCTGGACCCGAGGTTTCCCTGTTTGGCAACACTCCCCCCAGCGCGCTACCATTTTCTGAATAAATCCTACACACTTTTGTCTAACAAAATGCAAAATCTCGCATTTATCTGCATGAAGATCCATCAGCCAATCCTCAGCCCACTTGTCAAGTAGATCAAGATATCTTTGTTCTCTAAGACAGCCTTCTTCACTGTCCACCATAACTCCAATTTTGGGGGTTTCACCTCCAAATTCCTATCCACGGTTCCAATATGCTCATCCAAACCATTTACAAAAACCATGAACAACAGCAGCCTGGTCCTTGTGGCACAACGCTGGACACAGGCCTCCAATTGGAACAGCAGATCTCTCCCAGCACCCTCTGTCTACTACAGTCAAGTCTGTTTGTATCTAAGTGGATCGCTCTCCCTGATCTCCTGCGATCTAACCTTATTAAACAAACTACCATGTGGAACCTTGTTGGGCCTTAATAAGGTCCACATAGACAACGTATGTTGCTTTACCTTCATCTATCTTCCTGATCACTTCTTCAAAAACTCCAATCTAGTTTGTGAGACATGGATTCCCAGACAAAAAGACGTGCTGAATATCCCTAATCAGTCCTTGCCTTTCCAAATGCATGTAAATCCTGCCTCCCAGAATCTCCTACAAACACTTATTCACCCTTGACATCAAACTCACTGGTCTGTAGTTCCCTGGGTTTTCTTTGCAGCCAAATTACAAATAATGTAACAACATGAGCTGTCTTCCTGTCCTCCAGGACCTCAACCGCGGCTGTCAATGATACACATAAGAAAGTCAAGAGAACTTCAGATTTCGGAAACCAGAAACTAAGACAGAAATGTGTTAGAAAAGCTCTGCAGGTCTGGCAGCATCTGTGCAGAGAAATCCGATTTAATATGTTACAACACGGGGGAAACCTTCCCCCCCTCCCACCATCTCCACCACCCCACGCTAATTTAAACTTGCAACACAGAAAAGATTTAACCCATGCTGTAATTTGTAAAAATTCGGAAGGCCAATAACCATCCTAAAGGTCACTATTTAAAGCAAGAATTAACATTTTTTTAAAAAATGTCTAACAGGGAATAATTACCTAACAACTTTTTGCAACTCCTTTCTCTGACCAATCTTTTACTTACTCTTCGATAATACTGGTCCGATAATCCCCCCACCCCACCCCTCCCCCAATTAAGATATACCAAAACATTCACATTTCAGAACCAGCCAGCTGTCGAATCTTCTCTTTGTATCGTCC
The DNA here is from genome assembly GCF_047496795.1 of Chiloscyllium punctatum. NCBI lineage: Eukaryota > Metazoa > Chordata > Chondrichthyes > Orectolobiformes > Hemiscylliidae > Chiloscyllium > Chiloscyllium punctatum. The sequence continues at coordinate 12,840,479 of NC_092788.1, forward strand.
TCTGTCTTCGCTTCTTCTCCTTAGAGCTTCTGTTTCACAGGTCATTGATAAATAAAGGTACATTTTGGTGACCTATTCTCCGGTCAGTCTGCCGATGTTGGTGCCGTGGCAGTTCTCCCCGACTGGTCAAATTCCTTTTCAGCTTTCTATCCCAAATCATCGGGTAATTTCCATTTTTTTATAATATTGCCAAATGCCAAATGTAAACTCGATTGTAGTTTAGCTTCTTGGGACATAATTTAAATGAATTGATCAAATTTGATTTTATTTTTTGTCTCATAGTAACCCAGGTACTGCAAGCCGCTGGACCACATGTTACATTGTAAATTTTCCAGAACTCACTGTGCTTGGAAATCCTTCAACTCTCTTAAAGGTACAATACCCTTTACACATTCATAACCCCTTCTCTCTCAAAAAAGAACAATCATAATGAAAACACGGTCTCATTTGTTTTTCTATTCTTTCAACACATTACCATAACAAACCGATAACCTAAATCTAAGTTCACCTTAACTTCTTCCCCTTATCCTATATGTAACATTGGATAATTTCAAATCTCGTCTAATCTTTATCAGTTAAATCTGTGAGAACGCATCTGAGATTACATACTTACGACACGCTACGTGTACGATTTTTAAATTAAAAGTCTGTAACATAAGACTCCAATGAAATAGCCTTTAAAGCGTTCAAAAAATGTCAGCAGATTGGGGTCCGTGTACACAACCATCTCCAACACTCTGTTTGTGAGTTCACATTAAAATGTTATAACTGTAATACCAAACTCAACAGTCCTTTCTCAATCGTGGAATATTTTCTCTGGTGAATGTTGAGCTTCTTTGAAAAGGACGATCCCATCTCATCACAGTGCAGCTCCAACTCCTATGCCACTCACATTGACGGCAACTTTGAAATGTTTTCAAGCATTTGGTGTAGCTGAAACTGATTTGGTGCTCAATATTTCTTTTTAATGGTCGAATGTCTCCTGGCATTGTTCTGTCATCCAATACTTTGTGTTTTTCTTCAGCAAGTCGGTAAACGGTGCTACTACACTGCTGACATTTGGAACAAACTTCCGATAGAATCCGCTGACTCCGAAGGAGCGAAGCACCTTTTTTCTTCGAGGTTGGCCGTGGAAATTCCTCGGTTGCTTTTGTCTTTGCGTTCCATGGTATCAACCTTCCATGACAGATATTTTGTCCCTAGAACATCATGTCTGCTTTCACAAATTGTGTTTTGTTTAATTTTATCAGCAGTTTTGTTTCTCGTATTCGTTCAAAAAGCTCTGCCAACTGTACCAAGTGATCTTTCCAGGACTTAGTGAAGATCACGACATCGCCTAAACGGACTGCACAGTTTATTAATCAGGCTACAACTCTGTTCATGAGTCTTTGGAATGTGTTGGGTGTGTTTGTCATTCCAAAGGGCATCACTTTGAATTGATACAGACCATTTGCTGTTCCAATTCAGAAATTTATTTCACTGTCTCTGATAAAGGTACCTGCCAGAAACCACGCATTAAATCCAACTTCGTGATGTAACTGACTTGTCCAACTTTCTCGATACAGTCCTCCAATGTCGGTATTGGATGTAAGTCTGATTTTGTAACAGTCTCGATCTTCCAATAATCCAAGCAAAATCATTGAGTCCCATCCGGTTTGGGAACTAAGATGATCGGCGAGCTCCACTCGCTCGGGCTTGGTTCGATGATGTCCTCATTGAGCATAACCTCCACCTCCTTCTGGACCTGTCTGGCTTTGAGGGATAAAGCCGATATGGATTGTTTTATCGGAACAGTACTCTCTACAACAACTTCATATACAATAGTGCCCACCATATGATTCTAACATGTGTCCTCATATTGCAATAACAAACCTTTCAACTGTGTTCTATGCTCCTGAGACAGATAGTTTACTAATCTACCCCACTGCTCAAGGACTTCTACGTTTTTGACATATTTTGAGGCACATCAAAATCCACGACATTTGGAATTGATTCTTCACTCTTTGGGGGAGTAAATAACACCTGTTTCTCCAATTCTTTCTCTCCTCTACTTTTCAGGAGGGGACCTGCACACTCATTTATAAGTCACATGAAGTGGTCTTCAAATGTGGGAATTGGCAACAGAGGTGCTAGTTTCATTACTGTCCGTGTCCTACCTACCATCTGGCATGAATGACATGTATGCAAAACGTTAACCACATCTTTGTGCATTCCAGGTCAATAAAAATATTTTTGTCCCATAGCCCGAGTCTTTCGTACCCTATGTGACCTCCTACAGGTAGTTCATATGCTACCTGTAAAACTTCCTGTCTCTATGCTACGAGCAACACAATCTGGTGCACCTCAGCACATTTCTCCTCTGCACTAACCTGATGTGGTCTCTATTTCTGTCTTAAGGTCTATCTTTCAGATAATAACCCTCATGAATATCCTCTGCCTCCTTTTCAGAGTACACATCCACATATATATCTTTTATCGTCTTGTCTGTCTGTTTCAAGTCCTTTAGCCTTTCAGGACAAAACACCTCTGTCTGACCCACTGCCTGTTCAGGTTTTCCCTGCACCATTACGGCAAACAGGGTGTCCATTAACTGAATCTCAACTCCTTCATCTTTGTCTATAGTTTTTCCTTCGTGCTGTGACTTATAATAGTGGGATATGGTTACTGCACAGCCTGGGAAAATACCAGGATATTTCCGATTTAACACTTCCGTTTCTTTGTCTTCCTTGGGCTTCTCCACAACAAGCGATGTCACTCCCAACTTGGAAACTGCTAAACCCTTCCCAAGTACAAACTGCATTCCTGGATGTGACAGTCTGTCAATCTTTCCCGCTATAACTTCCCCAGTCTTGATTAGGCACTCCAACCTGATCTTACATTGGGAAATGCTAAATTTCTGTCCATCCTTCCCATAAATTAATGCATTCCCGGGTAACAGATCAGAAAGACTGCAAATTCATTCATCTCTTCCTATTATCGTCTGGTTAGATCATGTATCTCTCAAAATGGTAACTTCTTGCTCTTCTCCCCCCGTTAGTTCTGAGTAAACTTTACTCACAGACGCAAATTCTTTACAGAGATCAGGTACTAACTCCATTCCCAGCCCCTGCCGAGGCTGTGCACTTTCCTGCAGCTCTTCGGTCTTGTTGGGGTTTCCTTTAAATCTTTCACTAATGCCACTGGCTTAGCTTCGTTTACCACATCTTTTCCTACAGTCCTTTTCTTCACAATCAGCACTGTGACCATACATTAACCTCCTTATGTCGGTGAAAACACCTTTCCCCAATGCCCTTCGGAAACCACCGGCACTGTAATTTTCTGTGTCCCACTCCATTACAGTGAAAACACCTGAGGCCTTTCACCTCCTTTCCACTCACTTGGGCAGCTTCTTTAACCTGTGGTAAACTCATATGTTCTACTCTATCTTTTATAGTGTAGCATCTCCCCTTCTCCCAAACTCTATCCCTCACAGGACAAAATTCTGGCTGGAAGCTTGTCTTATGCAGCAGCATGTATTCATCTATTAATTCTCCTGCCCTTCTCAATTTCTGAACTTTCTTTCCCTCCACATGAATTATTATCATCTCTGGAAGTGAGGTTTTAAACTCCTCCAGCAGAATAATCTTCCTTAGAGCCTCATAGGTCTTATCTATCTTTAAAGCCTTCAGCCATCTATCAAAATGACTATGTTTAATTCTTTCGAACTCAACATAAGGCTGATCTTGTTCCTTCTTTATGTTTCTGAACTGCTATCTATATGCTTCCAGTACCAATTCGTAAGCACATAAAATACCTTGTTTCACGTCTTCATAATCTCTTGACCCCTCAACTGGCAGGGCAGCAAATACCTCACTAACTGTGCCGACCAGCTTAGCCTGAACTACCATTACCCATAAATCCTTTCACCACTCTACCTGCCTAGCCATTTTTAAAAAAGAAATAAAGAAAGCTTCAACATCTTTCTCATCAAAATGTGACAGAATTTTGACATAGTTGTATACATCACTAATGTCCCTTTTACTCTCCAGCCTGTTCACTTGACTTTGCATACTAAATCACAACCTCTCAAGTTCAAATTCACTCTCCCTTTGCTCAGCTGAGAACCTTCTCCTCTCTTTTTAATCCCCTGTCTCTCTTCCCTCTTGCTTTCTCTTTCTTCTCTCTCTTTCTCTCTCCCTTTGTTTATCTTTAAAACTGCATTTTCTTCAACTGTAATTTAAGTTTTTTTCTAAATATCGTGCACTTGTCTGTTTCTCTGGCACACCTTATTGTTTGAGTAATTTCCTGACAATTTCAACTTTACTCTTGTTCTTGGTTAAACCCAAATCTAAATTCTTTGCTAATTCTAAATATTTGGCCTTTATGTTTTCTATTAAATGCCATCGGCAAAAGTGAGAATCATCTTAAAACCCCACAATCTTTTTAACATTTTTAAAGAGCCATTTCTCTCACTTTAAAATTAACCAACTACAAGTCACCGAAATTAAACAAAGTGTCTCATCGACTTTTTATTTAAAGCTCTCGGATAATAACTGATTATGATTGATGAAATTATTAAATGAGTAAATGTAAATGATTAAATCTGCTGTGCATTTTCATACCCCAAACCCATTTAACTCTGCCCAAATCTCAGACTAGATCTGTCTAAACTTGTTTTAATCACAGACAAAAGGCCCCAAACTGTTAATCTGAACCAGCCACAAAGAAAAAAGTGCACCTCATGCTGTAATCTGTTAAATTTCGAGAGGCAATGATCCATTTACAGAGGTCACTATTTAAAGTAAAATTAACAATTTTCTAATTTAAGTCCAACAGAGAATATTAAAATGAACATCTATTTAGAACTCGTTTCGTTAAACCTATCTTTTACCTCCTACTCTACAATACTGGTCCGATAAAATAAAACACCATGATTAAGATTTGAAAAAAATACAATCACGTTTCAAAACCAGTCAGCTTTGTCAATTCTCCTTTGTAGATTTTTCTCTGTACATTTTTATCTCGGTTGGCTTTGATGTTCTGCTGTGCAAACGTCTTACAGACAGGTACCTTTCAGAAAGCTCTTCAGCTTTGTGGATGCCCTTGGCAGTTCTCTCCCTAAATGTTCAAACTGTCCAGTTTTACACCTCAAAACATTGGATTATTTAATTGATTTGGATGTCATCAAAAACATTATATTTCAAACTCCATTGGATTTCAGAGTGTTGGGGCATAGTTAAACTGACCGGCCGAATTTGAATTTGATTTTGTACCATGACAACTCAGACTCACTATTTGTTTCACAGTCAAATTTTACATTTTAACTTTTTTCAGAAGACTGTACACCTCTACACCTTCATATCAATATCGTTTGTCAGCCCTATGTAGTTTACCATGAATTTGATCATCTAAGTTCACGTAATAGTTTTTTTCAAAATAAGACCCGCTTTCTCTCATCCTTCCTTTGTCTAAATCCTTCTTTCCAGTTATGATTCCAATTGCTTACAATGTTACTGGTATTCTTCGACAAAGTGATACATTGTGTGTGTTTTGTGAATAATCCTCTGTAATTGAAATGAGATGAACGAATGAGATGCAATCACATTCCCATATGAAGAAGTAAATGTGCAACTTTTCCGAGCTTTCTGATTTTAAAAATGATGCAAAAATCTCCTTTATTCAGGATTGGGAAAGTGAACAAATGGCGTTCACAGAGAGAACAGGAGTAATTCAATAATGCTTTACTGGGATCATTGAATGACTAAATATTTAGTTTTCCCCTGAGATTTTAAATTTAGCTTTGTTTGAAGTCTGAGTTGTGCATGTTTTTGTCAATATGCAAATATCATCGGTGACAAAACCACAAGTTGCTGGTCATGCTCAGTATTTATGGAAGTATCTGCTGTGAGAAAGCAGATTCAACATAGGGTAACAGAATGGGTCTAGGTTGCTTACTTTTTGCCAATAGTGTTCAACTATGTGCCGGTTAGGTGCATTAGTCAGGGGCAAATGCAGAGTAATCGAGTAGGGGAATGGGTCAGAATATGTTACACTTCGGAGGGTCAGCGTGGACGTGCTGTGTGAAATGGCCTGTTTTCCCACTGCAGTGATTCTGTGATTCTATGAATTGTTCGTACAAAGGGCGGTTGGTGCGAGGATCAGGGATGTCTCTGAGCATGTTCTGGGCATACTGAAGGGGGTGGGTGAACAGCCAGCGGTCGTGGTACACATTGATATGAATGATATCCTTAAGAGGAGTGAAAGGTCCAGCAAAGAATGTTTAGGAACCAAGACCTGAGTTTAAAAGCAGGATCTCCATGGTTGTGTGGGAAATAGAACCCACTGACTTCAATAACTTCAGTCTGAAACAAGATCTGAAGCAAAAGTATCGGTTATTATACTCTTGCAAGCGCGGTGCCTATGAGATAGGCACACCGAATTTAACTAGTACACAACTTTTTGTACAATTCATTCCCCTTTTACTCCTCCCCTACTTATTCCATTGCTTCTCCCCTGTTTACATCTCCCACTTCTTTCAACACGGCTGTTTATCTGTTGCCTCATCTGGCCTTGTTCGTGACAAAAATGCATGTCCTGCTTGGCTGTTTCACCACATCCCTCTGTAGTCTATTGTTATATATCCTCCTTGACTGTCATCTGCTTCCTTCTTCGCTAAAGCAACATTTCCTTCCATTCTTTGCCCATACGGATCCTTATGAACTCTTGATTGTGTTTTTTGTTTGTTTTTGCAGAAGCGGGAAACAGATACTTATAGCTGTTTGTACAAGCATATCTCGCTTAACCTACACCCCTCTTCCACTTTCATTTTTCAGCCTTGTGATTGTTGCTGATAACAACATTTATAATTACTCCTCACAATTCCCCCTTTCTATTTTTACATTTAATTGTTGTTTCTGCAATTTTTCCTTTAAGCACCGCCCCCAAAATTCACAAGCATTATTCCTGAGACTTCATCCATCTTGGTCTCACTCATCCCCTCATTATTTAATAGAAGAAAGTCCTTCTGCCTGATTCCCTTTTAGGGGCATCTCTTTCATTAAGGCTGTCTCAATCAATCTTTGGGTGAGCTCTCAAATACAGGATATGATGCAACAGCCAATGGCTACCAATACCATGGCTACTACTATCAGGGAAGTAAGGATGGAAACCACCATAGCCTTCCATTTTCTAAACAATGATTGAAGCCATCACGTGAGAGATGTGTTTTCTCCTGAATTATCAGCAGTTTCTCTGCTAAGGTAGTCAAAGCCCTTACGGCCCGAGCAATTGAACCATCAGGTGCAGTGTTATTGGGAATGAAGGTAAAACAGCTTCCTCCAAACATCACACACACACACACACACACATACCCTTTTTTCACTAGAATCATATCAAGGGCCATTCTGTTTCCCCAAACCATCCTACTTGTCGCGTCAAGCTGTTCTGATATTCCTTTAACAGCATTTCTTGTATAATTTATAAATCGCTGTTGGTTATAGAAAATGTAATTTATCCAATCTACATTTTTATTAACTGTCACCCACCAAAAGAGAGCTGACTCGGGGGATGCTTTTAAGTCTTTCATCTCCAAGGGAATGAACATCAGAGATAGGGTGGTACAGTTCCTATCATTCCATGCAGTCTTATCCTGTTACAGGGCTATCATATGTTTCATGCCCTTCCTGTCTCGCTTCCACCCGAGCGGAAAGGGAACCACCTGGGCCACCTGGTATACCGGAGGCACATGCATAACAATTGCTTTTGTTCAGACGTTTTACATTATACTTTACCCATTCAATCCAGGCATTTGCATCCCCGTACCCAGTTTCTATTTCAATGGTCTGTTTAAGTCCTTTACCTCTATAATTTTTACTACTTTAAAGTCATCGGGAGGGGTGAAAGGTTGTACCTTATTATCCAGTAGTTCTGCCAATTTTCCCTGTCCTACGCTAATTCGTAAACAACAGCCCAAGAAATCATTCCCGTTAGTTTTCATGTAATTGTAACTGATAGGTGCCCCACGCCCCCCCACCCCCCCCACCCCCAGGGTTGCTTCGTGCGATGTTTCGTTATCGTTAGGTATATTGGGTTACACTGTATCGGGACAATCAAAAGCTGTTCGGAAGGTGGCCCAGTGTATTGTGACGAGACTATTATACCAAGTACCATCCCCGAGGCCATTCCCATCGGACTTAAGATGTATATCTGAGCTGTGGTACTGTCCCTGATTATGTACATCCCCACAATTTACCAAGCTGCATGCATCGGCATCTATTACTTGCGGGTTAACAGACTCAGGAACCGTTAATAACACATATGACATTGATGTTTGACAAAATCCCAATAATAAGAGAGCTATTATCATAACTCTAAGCATCCCCAGCATTCTAAGATCATGCTGAAGCACCAAATGACTTAAGATACTTAAAACCCTCACTCAATATCCGTTGTATTTGATAAGGGCTACTAAACCTTGCTTGTCAAGGTTCACCTATAACTGGAAGAAATAGTAATACCTTATCCCCGATTGCAAAATTGCACTTTTTAAAAACATTTCCCATCCGCTACCTATTTTATTGCATATTGCAATACTTTTAAATGCTGTCTAGCCAACTCCCCAGCGCTATTAATCGTCCCTTAAGTTTTGAGACCTAGTCCAAATGTGTGGCCTTTGAACTCTGATTTGCTATTTTCTCCTTAATCAATTTTAATGGTCCTCTCACTTAATGCCCCAAACATAATTCCAATGGAATGGATTTGCTCTGTTAATTTTGGGCATTCCTGATAACAAAAACTGCAAATGGAATTCCCTAACATTAATCATCTGGATAATCCCTGGATTATAAGCCCTCAACATGGTCTTTAATGTGTAATGTCACATTTTTAGCGCTCCTTGCAATTTTGAATGGTTTGCAGTAGATTTGAATTGCTTAATCCTAAGACATTATCGTGATAAATTAGATGTAAAGTTTGAACCTTGATCCCACTGTATCTTCATTGGTAGTCCGTATCTTTTTTTAAAAAAGTGTAATTCCTTTCCAATTCTTTTAGCTGTGATACTGCATCTTGGGATGGCCTCTGGAAATCTAGTCGATGCATCCATTAGTGTTAACAAATACTGATGGCCACTTTTTTGTTTGCAGTAGGGAACCTAGCCAATCAATTAAGACACCTGTAAAAGGTTCCTCAAATGCCGGAGTAGTTAAGAAAGTGCAGGTTTTATTATCGCTTGTGTTTTTCCAATTACCTGACATGTATGACGCATCTGGCAAAATTCAACTCCATCCTGTTGCGGTCCAGGCCAGTAAAGTTTCTCTGTATTTGGTCTGTTTTCTTCATAACTCCTAACTGACTTCTAGATGGTAACTCATACACCATTCGCATCACCTCCTTTCTGTAACCCATTGGCAATATGATTTGATGAATCTCTTCCCATTTCTCATCTCCTTGAAAATAGTTAGTCTCGATTTCCTCATTTGGACATCATTTTTAAGGTAATAACACGAAGGGATACATTCAAAATTCCTAACGTATTTGTTTTTTGATGCAACTGCTTTAAACTTTTATCTTCCTGCTGTGACTCAATCAGTTTAGCTGAGCAAAAAATATTTACATGATCACTTATTTGCACCTGTTTTGTCTCAACTTTCTGATGGACCAAAGTATCTGCTCATGCCACTTAAGCTTCCTTATCTTTACGTTTTTGGTATTTTCTATTTCAACTGGTGATATTGGGACTTTATTACCCATAATCAGGAAAGTTTCCAGGATAAGATTCCTACATTGATTCAGTTGTCTGCATATCCACTGGCTTTTAAACGAGAGTAGCAGTAATCCAACCACTGAATCAGCTATATTTTCTGCAAGGACAAATTTCATTCCTGGAGCTGAGAGTTTGTCCAGTACCCCTGCCACAATTTCCCCACACTTTTTGGGACACGCTAAGCACACATTACATACTTTTGCACCTTTTGTCTCATGGTGAATTCCCTCTTGCAGTACCTTTTCTGGAAATAGTTCTTCAGGAGTACATATCTCCTATCTTTTCACAGAGGATCCTGTGTCTCTTAATATTGCATCCTCTTTACTTGCCCTATGTGAGTAAAATTTCCCTTTGCAGGTATATTTTCTAAGCAGATCTGGCACTTCCTCCTTAACAAACTTCCAATCAGCTTGTACACTCTGATGCAGCTTTCTAGCTTCCACTGTGCTTTCTGTTACCACTCCGACAAAACTGCCAGACTTATCTTTTTTCCTGCATCCGTTTTTTTTTTCTGAACCCACCAAAACAGTGATTTCATGTGTCCTAATTTGGTGCAATGAAAACACCAGAGCTTTTTATCTTATTTGCCTCCTTCACGTATTGCCTTTTTACCCTGTGGTAAGTTCTTCACCGAGATCTATATCTCCCTTTCTACGTGGGGATTTCTCTTTGCCACAATTTCTATCCATCATGGACTGAAATTGATTCTGGAAGCCAGAACAAGTTTATAATCATAATCACGAGTCATAATCATCAGCCACTTCAGCTGCCAGTTTTGGCTTTATAACTCTATGATCTTCCAAATGAGTGTGCACTATGTGAATGCTTAAACACCTTCAAAGTAATTGTCTCTCGAAGAGCATCGTATGTTTGCTCTCTTTTTAACGCTCTTATCCATCTATTAAAATTACTTTGTTTGATCCTTTCAAAATCAATATGTGTTCGACCAGGATCCTTACATAAATCCTGAAACGTTGTCTGTAGGCTTTTGGCACATGCTCATATATATGTTTTCCTCTCCTCATACTCCCCAGATCCGTCCTCTGATAGTGTTGCACATATCTCACTAGCTCTACCTACAAGTTTTGTTTGGGTCAACAAAACCTACATGGTCACTGGCCACGGAAATTCTTTAGCCACTTTCCTACTCATCAAATTTAGGCAAGCTGTGAATATACTGAAATCAGTCTTTGAACGACAATGGGATTGCCCATCCTCAGTCTGTTCCTCACTAAGCTTACCTTCAGCCTTCACCCTCATCTTTTAACACTGACTTTCCATTCTAAGTGTCCATCTCTGAAGCTCAAATGCTCCCTCTTTTTCTTTCTCTCCTACTGAAGCTATTTTTTTCCTCTTTCCTCTGCTAAACCTATTCGTTATCTTTCTTCCTCTTGTGACTTTAGTGGTAGCTCAAACTGCTTCATCTCTGCTTCTAATTCAAGCTGCTTCTTTTGCGATTGAAGTTTAATCATCCCACAGATCCTGATGGAGTTTCCAGCAAATTGGAATGCAGAACTACTGCTGCAATCATCTCATCTTTCCTCACATCAGACGGTAGCTTTAACTCCCTTTGTCTACTAATTCCCGCAGCTTGGACTTATGTGCATTTTGTAAAACCCCCAAGGTCACTTTCTCCACCTCCAAAACAAGCTTGGTTCCTGCAAGAACCATTGCTACCTGAAGCTCTGTTTACTCACCAAATCAACACACGAAATAAGAGACAATGACACCTGCCACTCACTGTCTAAATTCTGCAAAGGCCCCCTAATTTGTTGCGGATCAGACCCGACCCCTCAAAACATTTTAATCGGTAGCCCAGACCTTAGATTTGCTATTTTTTGAAGATTAGTGCAAAGCTGATATTTCCAGAGTGAATGCGCTAGTCAGACTGCCGAATTTTAAACAAATGACATTTATTTGCCAAATTACCAAATGAAACATAAGGAACCGAAAATAGAATACTTGAATAACGTATCGTATCCGAATCTGATAGGCTATCCCGATTTAAGGATGCTGTTCCAATATACTTGCAACAATCCCAATAAACGGAACCCCTTAGGGTAAAACTGACACAACTGCTTACAGGTTATAAGATCAGAAGGGCAGAAGGAGGCAGAGAGCGTCCAGTGACCCTGACTCAACAAACCCCCGAACTGATCTAACCTGTCCAGTTGTGGGAGCTGGACAGGCCCTCTTGATTATACAGGCTACTTTTCAAGACTTGAAAGGATTCTGTATGAGGCATTATCTGTTAGGTATAAACAAAAGGACCCCAACGAACCTTTCGAAATTATGACATATTGGAATCCTGGGTCGTTTAGACCCTCTTTAAAAAAACCAAGGACAACATAACCCTGTAAAAGGACTAGCTTTGTGAGAACATGCCACATTTGGCTTTGGACTGAATTCCAGAAATTCTTACTGCTTTGAAGACGATATAATGCATGAAGTTGTTTGTTAGTTTTCATAAAACGGTACTCAATGATACTGTGTGTTGAAGCTTCAGCATGGTCACGAGTGGAATCTCCAGACAGATCCACACTTCCTGTGTATGGTCAGGGCAAATATATCCACTGAGAATCTGTTGCTTGGCGCCTGTTCTCGTCGAGGAGAGACCAGCATGGAAACCAAGTCTAGATTGTGATTTTATTGTGGATGGTGATGATGGAGCGTTCAGGTGGTTACAGTATTGTACATGAAGAACACAGCGGAATCATCTAGCCTGCGATAAGGAAACGTCCATAATTCCCCCTCACAACTAACTTCACGGGAGCAATTGGTGATGGGAGATGTGACCATTAGCCAGCAATGTGAACATTCAATACAATCCAATTGTTATTTTGATCTGAAGGTCGAATTCTGAAAGAAATTATCTGGATCTGTTTGTTCAGTGACTGTGATTGATGTCAGTCTCCATGGATCCGAATTATGTCACTGGATGGTTTTTCTCTTCTATTTGTACGGGGCTTCTTCCAATGCTTTATCCCATTATTGCTGCAGATGCATCCACTGCAACACTGACAAGGATCAGCAGTTGCAGAAACAGGGAGAGGAGAGATCAGAATCAGAGAACCATAGGCTGGAATATTCCAACAATGGACCAGGATCTGAGAACAGTAGACTGGAATATTCCAACAATGGACCAGGATCTGAGAACATCAGACTGGAATATGTCAACAATGGATCAGAATCTGAGAATAATAGACTGGAATGTCGCACCAATGGTTCAGAATCTAAGAAATGTAGACTGGAATGCTACAACAATGGACAGGAGTTTATCTTTGGGTCTTTTGTATCTTTCCTGGTATTGGTCCATATTACCATATCGGATATTAGGTGTACTGTGGATTATTCAGGCTGGTTACTATCCCATGCTCGCTATTGTTGGTGTTCCTGGTAAGTCTCCCCATCTCTATCGATTTATTAATCCAATAAACCATGGTGAACTTCAGTGCTATTTCTGTTACCTATATTTAGTAATGACTGAAACTATTACCTTCAGTTTCAAATGCAAATCCATTCATTCTCCACAAATTTCAGAACCACCCACACTCCCACCATCACAAACATCTGAGAACATGACTGTTCACAATCCCGAAGTACCCAATTGCCCCAAATTGATTTATGTCTTGGTATTCTCTCCATCACCAAAGCTACCCACTACCAACTCCATGATATCCCCAGACCCCATCTTGACGTAAGTGCGGGTGATAAATAAACCATTAACTATAGCATGGTAAAAGTCAGACTTTATGGTTCCTGTTCTCTTCTAATCGCTCTTTCCGTAACAAATGTTCCCATCAAAATCTTGTTCTTGTCTGTGAAATAAATTCATGACAGGGACACTGTGTCAGAATACTAATGTCGATGGCCACGTAATTCAGTGGTCCAGATATCTACATCATGGATGCTGTTTCAAATCTTATCTCAGATGATGAGAGAACTTAAATTCAAATGAGAGGAACTGGAAATAGAAGTGAATTTTACTAATATAATCCCACCAGCACTTTGTCAAGAACTTTACCTGTTTCACTGTTATCCTTTGGTGAAGAAATCTCACATTATTGCCTGATTTGAATTAAGACTGATATCAGACTCAATACCTTAAGGAATTGCCTCACAGTAAAAGGCATTTAGTGAGGTCCACAAATGCTGTCCTGCCAGTGATGCAGACATTCAGTGTAATAACAACACGTAAGGTAGAGGAAAAATATACAAAGGATGATACTAGAGATCAGAAACAAAAGGAACGAGTAAGTGCCAGAGAAACTGAACAGATTTGGCAGCCTCAGGTCGAGAGAATAATAGAAGTGACATTTTGCGTCCAATCACCATACATCAGAACTGAATGCATCTGGGAAATAGTGTGTTTAATGTTGATGACATGGATGGCTGCTGTGAAAGGGAGAAGGAGTTGAATAGATAGAGCAAGAGAGAGGTAAAGAGAAAGAAACAAAGAGGGATTGTTGATGATCAGCTGCAATGGAAATAAAAATCCAAATGAATCTTATTTATTTTTCTCCTGTTCCCATATCACTGAAATTCATGCCCATGTAAGGTGTACATCAAAGTCCCGGTTTGAAGTGAGTTATGTCCTTCTGTCTCTCTTCCTTGAGAGTGATCATCTTATTTTATTCAGTAATGGGATGCTGGGCCAGTATTTAATTCCCTTTCCCCATTGTCCTTGTGAAGGTGTTGGTGAGCTGCCTTCCTGACCCACTGCAGTCTGTGGGCTGCAAGTAGTCAGTGCTGAGGTCAATGCGGTTTCATTTCTTTGAGAATTTGTAGTGAGTGATATCACTGAGCGGCTGGCTTGGCCATTTCAAACTCCAACTGTGTGTTAACCACAGTGCTGTGGGTCTGGAGTCACATGTACATTCGACCAGATGAAGATGGTAGCTTTCCTTCCTTGAAGTGCATTAGTGTGCCAGGTAGGACAAACACAATGCTTTCATTGTTTAATTTGATTCTCAATTCCTGATATTTTATTGAATGCAAAATCGAACATTTGCCGTGGTGGGATCGAATCCGGGGTCTGAGTCATCACCTAGGTCCCTGGGTTAACATTACAGGGATAATACAGCTAGGCCATCACCTACTCAGCATCGCCAATAGTCTCCAATGGCAAACATGGTGTTGCTGTTGGCGTGGCTGTGCTTAAAACATAGCATTTTGCAAGGCGACAAAGTGATTTGGCAAAACATATCATCCTTCTCATTTTGTATTAATGAGAAGGCGAGATGATGGGAAGTGCTTTTGGTGAAAAGGAGGTGGATGTCCTTGGCCATGAGCCACTGACAGAATTCATACAGAGCAGTAAGTAATGAGTATCATGTTGTTCACCAACATGTCAGCAGCCACACTCTGACAGGGTTGGTCATTCTCAAAAGCTTCTGACCTCCATGCAGAAGACTAGCCTGTCTTCTCGGAGATGGAAGATGCCTCCTTGAGACATGGCACAAATCATCCTCTGTGCCTCCTTACCATCAGCAAACCATGTTAATATAACACGCGTGAAACATTAGCAAGGGAGCCAGGAGGCACTACATGGAGCAATCTGTCTGTGCAGTCTCTGCTTCATTGGTTTGTCATGTTACAGCATCGATGAATTCCTCCTATTTCAGTTTAGAATGGCCTCTTCTGTTCGTGTGTCAGTGTCTTGGGTGGCTGAATGTCCTCTTCCTCGTTCCAGGGAAGAGGCTCATTATTGGGTAACCGGTGGTAGCTGCTTACTAGCGTGTTGTGCTGACGAGATTCCTTATCTTACTGTGTAATAATAGACAAACAGGAGGCTGGAAGAAACAACAAGCAAGGCAGCATCAGGAGGTGGAGAAGTCAACTTTTCAAATATACCTGTTCTTCAGGACTGCGGGTGGGGGTAGGGGGAACTGCAGATAAAGAGGGAATGGAGTGGTTGGGGTGGGGAGAGCAGCAGGATGGTGAGGAAGGAGTTAGGTGGACACAAGTGTGGGTGCAACGTGGTTGGTCGATGGGAGGGATGAATCCAGTTGGGAGCTAAAAGGCTGGGTCATTTGGTGGAATGGAAGGGAGAAGGCGGGACTGGAAATGGAGTAGGGCCATGTAGAGAAGGCTATTTTAAACTGGAGAACTCAATGTTGAGTCCTCCAGGCTGTAGGCTAACCAGGCAGAACGTAAGATGTTGTTCGTCCAATTTATAGTCTGACTCACTGTGGCAACAGAGGAAGCCAAGGAGGTCATGTTGGAAAGGAATTCGGAAGGGGAATTGAAATGGGTGGTGACTGGGAGCTCAGGTCAGCCCCTTTGGACCGGGCTGTGATGCTCGGTGAAATGTGCACTTAGTTTACGTTGCTCTCCCCGATGTAGACAAGATCACATCAGGAGAACGTAATGCAGTAAATTACATTGAAGGAGAGGCAGGTGACCTCTGTTTCACCTGGAAGGACTGTTTTGGGCGCTGGATGGAGGTGAGGGAGGTGTGTGCCAGCAGGTGATGTATTTTATTTTTCATTTGCAAGTGTCAGTTGCCCATGGGGATTGACAGGTTTGGTGGGGAGTATGGCACGAACCAAAATTAGTGAAGGGATCAGTCCTTGTGGAAGATGTGCCAGGTGATGGGATCCAATCTAGTTTACTGTATCTGCCATTCCTGATCTGGTCTTCTCTATATCGGGGAGACCAAATGTAAACTGAGGGGAATGGTTTGCTGAGCATCTCAGCTGGGCCTGGAAGGGCTGACCTGACCTCCCAATCACTGCCTATTTCAATTCCACCTCCCACTCCCATTCCGACATGGACATCATTGACCTCCTCCATTGCCACAAAGAACCAAAGCACAAATTGGAGGAACAACGCTTCATATTCCACCTGTGTAGCCTACAGCCCGGGGTCTCAACACTGGGTTCTCCAATTTCTAGTAACCTCCCTTCCAATTCCCAGACCTCCTGCTTAGCCCCTCCCCTTTCCATTCCTCTGATCAACCCATCTTCCAACTGTTAACTGGATTCATTCCTCCCATTGGCCAACCCGGTGGTATCCTCGACCTGTGTTCCCCACCACAACATGCTGAATCCTCCTACTTCCCCACCTCGTCTCTTTATCTGTGCACACCCTTGCCCCCACCCCCAGACACGATGAAAGATTATACCCAAGATGTGGACTTTTTCTCCTGATGCTGCCTGGCTTGATGTGTTCTTCCAGTCTCCTGAATTCCAACATTTGTAGTTTTTTTCTAAAAAATCTCTTCTTGTGTAATAGGTAAGAGAGAGTGAATGCGCTGTGCCTCTACTTATCCAATAGCTTATATGGGCTAAATGGCATTCTCATATTTTCTGTGAAACCAGCTTGAGATGCTGAATGAGCTCCTCATTTTTAGTCCTGTGGAAATGTTCAGGGTGCAGCAGTGCTGTTACATGAATGTTGCCTACACATTAACAGCATGAGCTTGAATGTTGTCCAGGTTTTTCTGTTTTATGCGATCTTTTCTGAGTATCCTCACTTCTGATCGAATGACGGAGGGTAAGACGTTGCTGAAGCAACTGAAGATGTTTGTGTCAAGGAAGCTACCCTGAGGACCACCCATAGAGATATCCAGGGACTGAGAGGATTGATCTCCATCAGCCGCATGGTGCTTCGAATGGACCAACCACTTGGGAATTTACAACTGATTCCATTTAGGTGCAATTTTATTCAGCCTCCTTGACATCTTGTTCAGTCATGTCCTGTCAGGGCCAGTCATTCTGACGCTGTGTTCATATCTTTTGATTTGGAGATGCGTGTTTTACTGGGGTGTACAAAATTAACAATCACACAACACCAAGTTATAGTCCAACAGGTTTAATGGGAAGCACACTTGCTTTCGGAGCGTCGCTCCTTCATCAGATGAATGTGAAGGGCTCAATCCTAACATACAGAATTTAAACCAAAAATTTACAGTGTGATGTACCTGAAATTATACATTGAAACATTGATTGTCTGTTGAGCCTTTCATCTGGTTGAATACCATGGTATTCACACAGATTAAAGACTCAAAAGACTATCAATTTTTCAATGTTATAATTTCATTTACATCACACTAAAGTTTTGCTATAAATTCTGTGTGTTAGGATTGAGCCCTCCACCATCACCTAATGAAGGAGCGATACTCCGAAAGCTAGTGTGCTTCCAATTAAACCTGTTGGACTATAACCTGATGTTGTGTGATTTTTAACTTCATAGCTTTTGTTCATGTCAAAGGCCAAGGTAAATTTGTGCGGACTATTTCCTTCTGTTAGAGGGTAGTGACTGTTGGGGCTTCTCTATCCCAGACAACTACATCTGAGAATGTTTGAGGGAGCACTGTGGTGTTAATGAATGTTGACACATCAGGGAGTTAAGGGCTACAAAGAATTGGGCATGAAAGAGAAATTGCAGCCAAGAGAGATCAGCCCTGACCTTACTGAATGGAAGGACAGGCTTGACGGGCTATATAGCCAGGTATTATTAGAATAAACCCTACAGTCCAGTCACTTTATTGCCTCTTCCATTACCTGTGGTACTTCAAGTAGCTGGCTAGGCTGATACTTGATGTATGATCTAAACTGGGTCTAGTTCTATCGACTGGAGAGAGAATAGTACCCCTCAAAGACCAAAATGGATATGTTTGTGTGGAACCATAAGAGATGAGTGATGTCCTCAACAAATAATTCTCCTCTATGTTTACTGTGGAGAAAGACATGAGTACTTGGGAAATTGGGGAAATTATTGGTGATAACTTAGAGACAGTCCATATCACAGTACAGGAGGTATTGGATCTACTAGAATGTTTGAAGTTGGATACATCTCACGGTCCTTTCAGATATATCCAAAAACATTGCAGGAGCTAGAGAAGAACTTACAGGGGCCCTGGCTGATAATGTTGATCATCAGTTACCACAGGTGAGATCCCAGAAGACCGGAGGAAAGCAGATGTCGTGCCCTTATTCATGAAGAAAAGTAATGTCCAGGAAATACAGACCAGTAACTTAATATCTGTGGTAGGTAAATTACTTGGGAAGATTCTGAGGGATAAGATGTACATGCATTGGGAAAACAGGGTTTCATTAGTAATAACAAGAATGGCTTTGAGAGTGGAAGTTCACGCCTGATGAATTGGGTAAAGTTCTTTGATGATGTGACCAGGAATGTTGAGTATGGCGGGCAGGTAGACATCCAAACGTGTGGCGCTGGAAAAGCACAGCAGGTCAGGTAGCATTCGAGGGGCAGGAGAATCGACGTTTTGGGCACAAGTATATCATCAGGAATGTCCAAGACATCGATATTCCTGCTTCTCGGATGCTGGCTGACAAGCTGGGCTTTTCCAATGCCACACTTTTCAATTCTGATCACCAGCATCTGCAGTGAAGACTTTCTCCAAGGGTGGTCGAACTGGTCTGTATGGATTTCAGTTACACCAGAACAGGATGTGGCTTCTCAGCCTCTGGACCATGACATACATTTACGGGAGGAGACCAATCTCTCTCTAGTTACTGCTTTTCCTTTAATATACCTAAAGCACCTCTTTGGATTCACCCTGATCTTCTCAGGCAAGGTTATCTCCTACCCCTTTTTTCCCTCCTGATTTCCTTCTTCAGTTAACTGCTGTATCCCCTGTACACCTCAAGGGATTCGCTTAATCCCAGCTGCCTCTATGTGAGCCACGCCCCCACATTTCTTTGGGTAAAAGCCTAAACATCTCTTGTGTACCTCATTCCTATCAACTTTCCATTCACACTCACAGGAACATATAGATCTTAAACTCCCACTTGCTAGAGGTCCCTTTGCCTGCAAACAGACTACTCCAATTAACCCCTGCAAACTCCTGTCTAAGTCCATCAAAATTAACCTTGCCCCAATTTAGACCTTGAATCTGTGTACAAATTGTTTTCCCTCTCCATAACTATATTAAAATTAATAGATCTATGGTCACTGGTCCCAAAGTGCACATCCACTGTCACGTCACTCACCTGTCCTGACCTATTTCTTAAGAGTAGGACAAATGTTGCTCCTTCCCAATTAGGACCCTCTACATTCTGCTTGAGGAAACTTTCCTGACGCACTTAATTCATTCCATCCCATCAAATCCCTTAATGCTCTGGCAGTGCAATTCTGTGTGATAAAAAATATTTAAGTCCCTGTTATGACAACCCAAATGTTCCTGAAAGTCTCCGCAATCTCTCTACATATTTTTGTTCCTACAATTTCTGTTTACAATTTGGGGGCCTATCGTACAACCCCAATAATGTCACCATCCCCTTCTTATTTCTTAGTTCCACCCACAAAGCCTCATTGGATGATCTCCATCAGTTATTTTATCTCTGATCACTGCTGCGACACACCCTTTATTCAGAAATGCAACTCCCCTCCCGTTCCACAATCTCTGTTCCTTCGAATGCATTTGACCCTGGTACATTAAGCTGTCAGTCCTGTCCATCCCTCCGCCATGTTTCTGTAATAGCTAAACTATCGAGCGCTGATAACCTATCCACACGCTGAATTCATCGGCCTTAACTGTCAGCCCTTTTGCTCTGAAATAAACACAATTTAATCCATAGGCATTTCTTGTTCCCTATCGTGGTCCAGCCTGATATGTCTCCTCAACGTACTATGTTTGATTACTGTATCTTCTTCCAGCCTATCACTTTCCTCACTGCTCTTGAGGATACCACCTCCTGCCAATCTCGTTTAAACGTTCCCCTGTTGCACTAGCAAAACTGGCTGCGAAGATATTGATCCCCCCTCCAGTGGATGTGCCACCAGTCCCTCCTGAACAGGTCAACTCTGTCACAGAAAGGCTCCCAATGGTCTAAAAATATGAATCCCTCCCACTGCACCAATTCTTTAGTCATATATTTATCTTGATATCCTCCTATTCTTACCTTCACTAGTTCATGACACTGGAAGTAATCTGAAGATTATCACTACCGAGGTCCTGGTTTTTAACTTTTCTCCTAGTTCTCAGTTAATCATTCTATAGAAACGCATTCCTATATCTAACCATGTCATTTGTACCATCGTGCACAATGACTTCTGGCTGCTCACCCGCCCCCTTGAGAACTTTCTGCAGCCACTCAGAAACATCCTGGATCCTGAAACCTGAGAGGCAACACACCATCCTAGTTTCCAGTTTGAGGCCACAGAATCTCCGATCTGTCCCCCCTAACAATCAAATCCCTATCTCTACGGCCCTGTGTACCTTTATCCTTTCCTGCTGCTCCCCAGATCCAGTGCAACCATCTTGGCTACTGCTGCTTTCCCCTGAAGAGTCATTTCCTGACACCCAACTCCCATCCCCCAACATACACCAAACCAGTATCCAGAATGGTATACTTGGTTTCGAGAGGAATGGCCACAGGGGATTCCTGCACTTTCTGCCTACTCCCTTCGCCATTCCTGGTGGTCACCCAGCTACTCTCTGCTTGGAACACGACAGGAAGCAAGGAACGCCTGTTGGATTAAATTGCTTTTAATTAAATGAAACAGGGCTGACAGGTAAGGCAGAGGAACTCAGGGCGTGGATCTTTACATGAGACTGGAATAATATGGTCCTTACAGTAACGTGGCTAAGGGAGGGACTTGGGTGTGATCACATCACTAAAGCTTTTATCTATGAAGTGCTCGATATCTCGGATGATCCGGAGTGCTTCCAGACCCAGCTCCTGAACACGGTCTCCCAGGAGCTGCAGCAGGGTGCACTGCCACACGTGTAGTCATCAGGGACAGTGGAAATCTCCCTGAGCTCCCAAAAACAGCAGGAAGAACATACAACTGCCCAAACTGCCATCTCCATTGCTGTCAGACTAGCGTTAAAAAGAGTTTACCTGAGCTTACCTTTACCTTTTGCTGAATCGCTACTCACCGATGTCTCTGGAACCAAAGCATTACTGCCTACTCTGCCACTAACAGTACGTCAATCGAACACTCCACATTTAGTTTTGGTTAGGTCAGGTGGGAGACACTACAGTGATGTGTTGTTTGGGCCTTAAGCACTCCTAAGCACCAGGCCCATGCTTGGACTTCGGGGGGGCGGGGGGGGGGGGGGTGGGGTGTCTTGCTGAGATCTTCCTCCTAGTCGTGGTGACTGCGCTGATGCAAACCTTCACCCTGACAGCTTATCCGCGTTGTCGCAGTCCTCTGGTGTTGTCTGTCTACTAGCACTGCACTTATGAATTCCTTGTATCTGTAGATTGTATTCGAAACTGTGTCTCACTCTGGAGGGAGAAATGTTGATGTTCCAGTGAATACAGGCTATTAGAAAAGGTTTACCATTAGACATTCGAGCGACAGTATACCTATCCGCTCGCTGACTCTGCTTTTACTTTCAATTATTCTGATAACTTTCCATTCCATTTTCCTGCGTTTTCCCTGTAACAGTTTTAAAATCTGTCCATCTCATCCTTAAGATATTTGGTGATCATTCCTCAACAGCCTTCACAATTTTCTACAATTGTTTCCCTCCCACTGAGGTGAGACTTGGTGGTCTTTAATCCCATGGCTTTTTTTCTAGCATTCTGTGTGGAAGTTGAACCTACATTAGATGTTATCATGATCGATCATACCACCTTTGTGACCAGAGGCAAAACAAAATACAACACAAAGTTTAACACCCTGGAATCTCCTCTCTCATCTTCCACCTCAGTCTAAGATACAGTTCATCCAGATCTAGAGATTTGCCCACATTTTATCCTGCATCAACTTCCAATTCTTCCTCAACTTCTGTCCAGGAACTGCTTCTCCAAAGTGAAGACCAATATGCAGTGCGTGTTTGACATATTCTCCGGCTCAATGCACAGTTTGCCTCCTTGGTCCCTCATACTCCCTATTCTTTCTCTTGTTACCCTCTTACCCTTAATAAACCGATAAAATGTCTTTAAATTCTTCAAAATACTGCCCACTAATATTTTTATCGCCCCGCGTTTTACTCTAGGACTTACTTTCTTGAGATTAGACCTTTACGTTCTGTACTCTTCTGGGACCTGCATTGACCTGCTCACTTTATGCCTGCTTTAAGCTTCTCTTTCGTTTTTAATTCTGTTCTGAATATTTGTGGACACCCCATTCTCTCTGGGCTTGTTTTCTTAAATTACATCTTTGTTGTAACATGTTGGGGTGACACTCGCATCAATTCCATTGTGAGCATGTGATCCCCACCACCCCCACGCTGTTCTGCTCCACTTTCACCCAGAAGTAACTGTACTGTGGCCAGATCCTGTCTTTATCTTGGTAAGATCTGCCTCCATCATTAAAATTATTTTTATTTTTCAAACCTTTTTTTCTTTTGGTCTTTTCCTTAATATGCTAAAAATGCTTGAGTCACGATCACTGGTCCTGCAATGTTCTCCCAATCCTGCCTGCAACATCGATCTGGCTTCGTTCCACAGTGAGGCTCGGCACAGACCCGCCCATTGTTGTATCTGCTCCATGTTGAAATAAGAAGCTCTCTGGAATAAATGTCAAGGCATCTTTGCCCTCTTAAAATAATTATCGCTGCCCTAATCAATGTCTGTAATTGAAATGCCTTAATGTAATGATCCTATTATTGTATTTACACACCTCAGTGAATTGGTTATGTACCTTCTCCTGTATTTTCTTTTATCTGGAGGTCTATAATAGATCCCCAGTAGTGTGTCTGTCATTATTTTGGTCCTAACCTCAACCCACAACCGTCATTTGAATGACCTTCCAAGATATCATCCGTCCTTACTGCAGTCCTTGACTCCATAATTAATAAGGCAACACCACCTTCTCTTTTAACCCTCTCCTGTGCTGCCCATAGTTTTTGCATCACAGAATATTGAGTTGTCAGCCCTGACTTCCCTCAAACACACCTACGTAATTTCAAAAATGTCCACTTCCCCATGTCACCTCGTTCCCTTATCACATCTGTCGGTCCGATAATATTCCCAGTATTATGGTAAAGAACATCCAGCCTGGAATATCGCATTTGGAATAATCTGTCCCTCGGAGTTCTTCAGTCATTTACTGTTTATCAAGCTGCATTTCCATGAACTAAAACTGTAACTCTGGGACTGAATCAATAATTGTTGAGTTGTAATTTCTTTTTTAATTAATATGTTAATCAAATGCAACGTTCCAGAACTGAACAGTCAGCTTCAAATACAATGAATTCCTGCTGATTAATTCCCTGCTCAGTGTGTCGCAGGATCAGCCCTCAGTAATGGAGAATGTGAGGACTGCAGATGCTGCAGATCAGAGTCGAAAAGTGTGGTGCTGGTAAAGCACAACGAGTCAAGAAGCATCCGAGGAGCAGGAGAGTGAAAGCTTTGGGCATATGCCCTTCATCCGGAAGGCATTGGTGTGTTCACATTTTTTTCCATTCCATTATTCATAGAATATTTGGAATTGTACTTGCTCAGGAGGGCAGCACTGTATATAGCCATGAAATGGAAAGCAGTTCAATCAGTTGGTTGAACTGGGAGTAGATAAAGTGAGGTGAAGTACAGAATGAGTGAAGTCCAAACATAAGGATAGATAAGTCCCCTGGACCAGACAGAAAGCACCCGAGGTTACCAGAGGAATTGAGGGAAGAGATTGCTGCACCTTTGGCGATGATCTTTGTGTCCCCAGTGTCCACTGAAGTACTGCATGATGATCGGATGGTGGCAAAAGTTATTCCCTTGTTCAGGAAAGGCAATAGGGATAATCCTGCGAAATACTGGCCAGTCAGTCTTACTTCTGTATTGGGAAAAGTATTGGAAAGGATTCTGAGAGACAGAATTTATGATTACTTGGAAAATCATAGTTTTATTAGAGATAGTCAGCATGGCTTTTTGAGGGGCAAGTCATGCCTCACACAACTTATTCAATTCTTTCAGGATGGGATCAAACACATTGATGAAGGTAGAGCGGTGGATGTGATGTACATGGATTTTAGCAAGGTTACCATAAAATCGGCTCATTCAGAAAGTAAGGAGGCATGGGATACAGGGAAATAGGGAAATCTGTCTGTGTGGATACAAAATTGTCTGGCCTGTAGAAGACTGATGGTGGTAGAACATGGAAAGTATTCAGCCTGGAGCTTGGTGACCAGTGGCGTTCTTCAGGAATCAGTTCTGGGACTGTTGTTCTTTGTGATTTTTACAAATGACTTGGATGATAAAGTGAAAGGATGCTTTAGTAAATTTTACGATGTAACAACGATGTTGGAGTTATGGAGAGTGTGGAGGGCTGTTGTAGGTTGTAATTGGACATTGACAGGATGCAGAACTGGGCTGGTAAATGACAGATGGAATTCAACCTGGATAAGTGTGAAGTGACTCATTTTGGAAGGTTGAAATTGAATGCAGAATACAGGGTTAAAGGCAGGATTATTGGCTGTTTGGAGGACAATAGGAATGGTGTGTTCCATATCATAGGACGCTCAATGTTGTGACCCAAGCTGATAAGGTTATTAAGATGGATGGTGTTTTCATGAGCCAGGGATTGAGTTTAAGAGCCACAAGTTTATGCTGCAACGCCAAAAACGTCTGGTGAGACTACACTTCGAATATTGTGTTCAGTTCTAGTTGTCTCATGACTGGAAAGACATTGAGGCTTTGGAGAGAATGCCAAGGAGATTTACCAGGATGCTGCCTGGACTGGAGGACATGTCTGACAAAGAAAAGATGAGGGAGCTAGGGCTTTCTCCTTGGAGCAATGAAGAATACGAGGTGACATGATAGAGGTGTATAAGATGATGAGAGGCATAGGTAGAATGGGTAGCCAGAGACTTTCTCGCAGGGTGGAAACGGCTATCTCGAGTGAGCATAATTTTAAGGTGACTAGAAGAAGATTTGAGATGTCAGAGTTAGGTTCTTTACATAGAGAGTGGTGTGTGCTTGGAATGCACTGCTAGTAGCGTTAGTAGAGTCAGCTGCATTAGGGATATTTAAGTGAGTATTGGATAGGCACATGAAGGGTATGTCAGTTAGTCTGATCTTCGAGTAGGATAAAAGTTTAGCAGGTCGCCAAGGCTTGAAGGGTCTGCACTAAGCTGTACTGTTCTGTGTTTTATGTTTCACCCAGCCTGTGGATTCTTATCAATTGTTGAATGTGTGAGGGAGTGATCTGAGTGAGATTAGGAAGCTGGTGGGGGGTGGGGGGGGCGGCGTTAGCCCAAAACTTCCAGTTATGTTGTTCATTGTTACATTCACCTGAATATCAGTACAATATGTGACGTCTCCTACACCAAGTAGGCTCCGCCAAGTTCAGGTATTAACGTCATTCTTGACTTGTCATTTGCTGCTGTTTCTTCACATACAATCTGTTGGGTGACCCATGTATTAATCAGATGTTTGCTATGTTTCGTGAAGTGCGCAAAACTAAGATGTCAACTATGATTATTTGACTGAACTATAATCTCTGAAAAGAATTAGGTTGATTCTATATTTATGGAACAAAAATATAAACTTCTGTCAAGATTTTCTAACACAGAAATAAAGAATGTACATTTATTTTCTATCCAACAAACAACATGGATGTAACTCTTTTGGCGATCAGAATTACATACACAATGTCAGGATTCAAAACAATGCATTGTCACTCCAACATTTTGAAAGTGGTTGGCTTCTGAGTAATTGCATGTTCAGGGTGAGCAAACGATTGAATAATCAAATAGAATTAGCGTTCTTATACATTTATATATAATCAATCAGTTTAATTTCTCACTGAAATGTACAAGCTTCAGCTATTTGCCAGCAAATTAGAAATGGCTATAGTTCAACATGCTCTGTGAATATTAAACTAAATAAATGACTTGTGTTATCAAATTTTAGTGAACAATAATTTGAAAACCTTTGACTTTTAGAAAGAATGTTATTTAATTTGAAATGCAGACAGCAAACAAAAAAAGGTGAACATATTATCGAGTGAGTGAAAAGTCAAACCTTTTCAAAGAGATTTGTGCCAAAGCAATGACAGATTTGTTTGAGTAATTGGAATACAACATTTAAAATATTCATATTCTGAGCAATAATTAGACTATATAATGAAGCTGGCCTTGCAATAGTTGCATTTTAAATGCTAATGCTGCACTAAATAATCAGATATTCGTGAGCATTTAGAATGGGAAATAATCGGATACTGACTTTTATTCTCATCAGACACATGATAGAGTGCAAAACTTTAAAGTACAGGAGGAGGCCATTGGCCACTGTGTGTACATCAGCTCCAGGAATGTCTCCAAAGCCCCTCCCATTTGCCAGCACTATCTCTGCAGCCTGTTAAATTCATATTTCCAAATACATATCCAATTCTATTTTTTAATGTTCATCCACAACTCTCCCAGACAGTTCCATTCAAAATCCTAACAACTCTCTCAATAAATAAGTTTTTCCTTATCTCATTCCTGGCTCTTTTGCTGACCAGCTTGAAATTAGAACTCATTGCTGCGGTGATGCCAACTAATGGAAACAGAGTATTCCTGTTTTACTCAGCAACTTTTATTTTTCATACGTTTGAGCACCGCAATTAGTTCACATATTTGTCTGTTCTGCTCAAGTAAGAATAAGCCTTGCAAGAACTGTTACAAGCACTACATCGAAAAAAACAGTCAGAAAACTAGCCACCTGGATACATGAACAACTGGCCAGAAAAAAAAGACATGACCCACTATCAGTAGTATCCTGACATACAGATGAGGAAGTCCACGATTTTGACTGGGTCTGCTTATCCATCTCGGACAAGCCAAACAGAGACACGCACGAGAATTCCTAGAAAAATAGCATTCTAACCTCAACTCTAACAACAAACATATCAATTTTGATTCCATCGAACACTCTCTGAGAAGAAGAACCGGACATAAAATCACCAATACTGGAAATTACATCACTGACTCAAGGAAACCTAGACACTTAAATAGCAAGTGGGACATAACACCAGCACTTCACCAGAGGCTCACTGATAATGTTCCCTTGTACAGTGATGAACCATCTGAAAATGAACTCTCCAGCTCAGCGAGCAAACTGACATCCAGAAGAAGCACAATTTCTCTCATCCTCCCTTTAACTAAATACTTCACTCCAGTTATCATTCCGATTACTTTAAGGTAATTTGTATTCTTCTGCAAAGTAATATAGTGTCTATCTGTGTGTGTTTGAATGCGTGTGTGTGTGAAAGAGAGCGAGCGAGAGAGAGAGAGAGAGAGAAAATAATCCTCTGTAATCTCTGGATTAACCCCAGTGCCATGTGGAAAAGAGGGAAGGATGAGGAAGACAGTGGAGCTTAACATGTTGTTAAAAATCTAGTTCAGGGGTGAGAGTTCCAGATTGTTGGATCATTGGGATCTCTTCCAGGACAGGTGGGGACCTGTACAAAAAAGACAGGTTGTATCTTAACTGTACAAGCACCAACATCCTTGTGGGGACGTTTTCTAGTGCAAGTCAGATGGATTTGAATAAACCAAGAGAGTGAGAACCAAAGCAGAGGATCAGGGACTGAGCAGAAGGTCGAGGTGAATAGGATATCAGGCACGGCCAGTCTAATGACCATGCCGAGAGAAGGAATCAAAACAGTGAGTGAGGAATTGGAATACATTATCGCGATGAGGCGCAGGTTTTTCAGAGATTAACAAGTAAGGTTGGAGAGTGTGGGGGATGTGAGGGAGTGAGGTGTGTGAGATCAGGGAGACAGTGAACAAGAAAATGTTAAAGGGGAAAGAGGTTTGGGTGGGGAATTCCGTGATAAACAACTGGCAGCAAAACACAGGAAAACTTGCTGCTTGTCAAAGTGAATACCTGGGAAAGAATTTATTATGATTCAGATAAATAACACCCTTATTGCTAGAGGTCTGTATTATAATGGAGGAAAAGCTGTGTTCATATTATGGCTGTAGCTTTAATAATGGTTGCATACAGCTAGAATAGTGTCAGTGTTGTTGTTGGACAATGCTTGCACTGAACATATGAATTACACTGGATGGTCCGAGAGATGGCTGGGCTGCCTTTGGTTGAGTGAGTGCTGAAGATGCATGAGATGATGCTGGTTTGTAATATATCCACTTAGTAAGTACAGTCAAAGGAACAAAGCAGCAACTGCCATTGTTAATTGTTTCAGAATATACCAGAGTATTCATGGCTGCCACTGCAAAGAATCATGCAATGAAAAACAGGCTTATCACGTCTGTGCCAGCAAGTGCTTATCCAAAGACATTTTAAACGTTTGTGAGGTTACCTGCCTCAACTACCCTCCTAGACAACGCATTCCAGATTCATACCATCCTCTCAGTTCGAAACACATTCCACAAATCCTCTCTCAATCCCCTGACGTTCACTTTAAAAGTGTGTCCCTTTATTTTTGATCCTTTGACTAAGGAAAACAGCTGCTGTATGTCCATCCTCTCCATACCCGTTCGGCTCTTGTACACCTGCACCAGGTTCCCTCCTCAACCTTCCCTGCTGCAAAGAATAAACAAGCAAATTTAGCCCTCCTCTTTCATACTCACTTTTGAGTACTCACTTGTCTTGTTACTTCTGACTTACATCTTCCCAAATTAGCGGTGTTAAATTTCATCAGACCATTGACTATCTGAATAATCTGTTTGTATCCTCCTATAGCCTAACACTTTCCTCCTGACTGTGATCCACCCCGCCCATCTTTGTGTCATCCACAACATTGGTCATCATTCCACTGCTCCCCACCTTCCACATTCTCACAATCGTCATTTCTGAATATCATAAATAAACCATGATTTCCTTCCTGTTCTCCAGATGTTATTCAGAGGATGATTTGACAATTCCAGTCTCTTGCTTTTCCTATTTTGGTGAATTTATGAGTGATGTAAACACATTTTATGAGGGACCCACAAATAGCGTTTTCAACACAGACTTGAATTCACCTTTTACACTCTGCCCCTCTGCATGTTTTGTTTATAAACATTGTAAATAATTTAGGATAAACTAGGGTTTGGCATCTTGTGGTGGAACATTAGCATTTTGCGTGGCACTGTTCTTTGTAACATTCCCTGCAATAGCCAGAGCAGAAGAAATTTTTCATCTGCAGGATGGACATGCACTCATTTATTGTTTGTTTTAATCAGCGAATGTGATGAGGATAAATATTCCAATAAATTCTATGTAATAGACAAACTGCAGAAGATCAAATCATATTCTCATGTCCACCTTGAATTGGAAGCAAATACATACTGTAAAAAAATCAAAAATATTGAAACACCACATAGGGGAGAAAAAAACATGTCGTCTGCACTTGATGGAGATATAGAAATATATAGCACATGTACAACCTGAACAAGAATCAAGTGATAGAAGAGAAAGTACAAGAAATCCTTTCTTAATTTTGAATGGAATCCAGATCCCGATTTTCTTGTACAGTGATGTTTTCTCATCCAATCTCACTTCCTCAAAAACAAGCTTCTCCGAGTAACTAAAATTTCATCTGCCGTTCTTCCTCCTCCGTCCTACTCTTTTCTTACACTCCTACTCCACTTGCACTACCCCTTCTGCTGCTACATACTCTTCCACAGATGATCTCCCTTCACACTCTTCTTCTGCCACTCCAACTGTAAGTTACACCAATTCCCCAGTTAATCCCACTTTCTCTGGCCATCCCTTCCCCTTTTTGCTTTCCAACTGGGATGATGGGAGCTGCTGGCTTCTGTGCTGCTATTGATCATCAGTGAATGATGAGATTGAGATGATCAATGTCCAATAGGAACAGACAATAGTGTGTTTCTGTCATTGTCTGATGCACTGTGAGCAGGGTGGTTTTGTTCCCCATGGTACAGAGTGGAGTGTCTTTCTGTCTCTCTGTCACAGAGCTTAACCAAACAGCCTCATCACAAATAGGACAAACCTCTCCTTACAGTCAGAAATCCACGCATCAGTTTTTCCTTAAACATTGTGAGTAGAGTGAGCACATTGTTCAAACAGGCTGTGTACTGGCCTTTTGTTCTTTATTCATTTAACTGATCTTCCAATGTCATTTGAGGTGAGACCACAGTAATTTGCGTTGCATTAAAGGAGTATTTGACTCATGTGACATCAGAGATCCTGAGTAAACTGTGGTCACTGGGAATCGCAGGAAATTTTGCGCTGGTAATTTCCTCACTGAACAATGACACTTTCCCCAGAGCTATTGGGAATGACAAATAAACTCTGCCCTTGCTCGTGCCTTCCAAAACCATGGATAAATTGCCCTGTTAATAACATCAAGACAAATAATATTTTCACAGTTTGGTCTAAAGTCTCCGAAAAGGAACACCTTGCTGCTTGAGTGTCACTCCATTGAAATCAGGATGTTACAATAAGATTACCTTCCCAATTATTTTCACTCAGTTACTTTCTGAGGTCTGATCGTGTGATGTCAGTACCACTGAGATCAACGTTTTCTCCGTCCAGCAGAATCACATTATATTGTCTAAAGACTGCACAACTCCACAATTCTAATTTATTCACCGGTTCATTCGTTGTTCTAAACAGATGTACTGGGCACACAATTTGCAACAAGGTAGAGATGCCCTTGACCCTCTGGAACCTTCCTCCCCTCCCATACCTGCCCACTGACTCCATGCCCTCCCCCAACTCCACCTCCTGTCGTTTATTCACCATCCCTCCTGAACTTCCACTCTCTGATGCTGAATGTTCTGTACTCAGCAAATATCTGAACATTACCTCTCTGTGCCCCCACTTTAATGAATTTTAGGCATGACATTTAGTTGAGCTCTTCCGCTGCCTTTGCCTCAGTGCCCATTTCTTTCGGCAATATTCCTCTCCCTGTCCCATATACCCCGTTACCCAGCTTCAACACTCTCCCTCCACCTGGACTCCTCCCTCTGGCCTTTACCTGAACTAAATCAATTCATTGAGAAATCTCAACATGACATTGGTTGTCGTAATTTCTCTGGACTCCTCTCACCAAATCCAACCTATCACTGTCCGAACAGCCTATACTCCATGCGCTTAGGTCCAACCCTGACTGTGTTCCTCAGCCTGTGCCGACAAGGGTGGTGCTGCTATCGTCTGGTGGACTGACCTCGACATTGCAAAGGTTGAACACACACTCTCAGGTACCTCCTCTAATCTCCCCCTGGACCATGACCCTACCATGGCACATCAGGCAATTGTATCAACTATGATAACTGAGCACATTTCATTGGAGATTTCTGCCCCACTCGCCCCACGCCCCTAACTGCCCCCGAGCTGATGATCCTCTGAAAGCAGAGCTCGCTTCTATCTCCTCTCAAAAATTCACAAACAGAACTGCCTGGGCAGACCCATTGCTTCAGCCTGCTCCTGCCACACAGAGGAAGTGAACGGATACACACTTGGGCTCCAGTTATGCCTGTTTCTTCCTGGGGGACGTCGACCATTCCCTGTTCAAGTTCTACTCCAGCACCCACCCACAAATCTTTGTTCGATACATAGATGATATCATCGCTGCTGCATCTCTCTCTTGTCCGGAATTGGAAAAGTTCACCGTTTTCGCTTGGAATTTGAAAGTCTCCATCACTTTCACCTGGTCGATCTCTGGCTCCGTACTTCCTTTCCTCAACATTTTTGCTTCCATTTCTGGGGATAGCCAGGCAACTGATATCCGGTATTATCCCACCGACTCCCACAGCTTCCTGCAGTACACATCCTCACACCTGGTTTCCTGCATAAAGTCAATTCCATTCCCCCAGTTCCTCCGTCTCCACTGCATTGCTTCTGATGATACTAAATTCAATAAGGAATCCTTTCACATGTCCACCTTGTTCGTCAATCAAGGGATTCCCCATCACTGTTGTCAACAGGGTCCTCAACCGAGTCTGACCCATCTCCTGCACTTCTAGTCTACCCCTCCCCTTCCCTCTTGCAACAGAGTTTCCATTGGCCTTACCTACTATCCCAGCAGCATTCACATGCAGAGGATCATCAGCCCACATGTCCCCCACCTCCAGCGAGATGTCCCCACCTGCACATATTCACCTCTCCTCCCTTGTCTACTTTCTACAGGGATTATTCCCTCCAGGACTGTGGGTGGCACGGTGGCACAGTGGTTAGCACTGCTGCCTCACAGCGCCTGAGACCCGGGTTCAATTCCCGCCTCAGGCGACTGACTGTGTGGAGTTTGCACGTTCTCCCCGTGTCTGCGTGGGTTTCCTCCGGGTGCTCCGGTTTCCTCCCACAGTCCAAAGATGTGCAGGCCAGGTGAATTGGCCATGCTAAATTGCCCATAGTGTTAGGTAAGGGGTAAATGTAGATGTAGGGGTATGGGTGGGTTACGCTTCGGCGGGGCGGTGTGGACTTGTTGGGCCGAAGGGCCTGTTTCCACACTGTAAGTAATCTAATCTAATCTAAAAGGACACACTGGTCTACTCTTTGTTCACTCCCACCACAGGTCCACTTCACTTTTCCCTGCCGGAGGTGTGACACATTCCCATTTACCTCCCTCCTCATCAGTATCAAAGGGCCCAACTATACCTTCGAGGTGAAGCAGCACCTTACCAACATTTCCCACAATCCGGTCTACTACATGCGCTGCTCACAATGTGGTCTCCTCGACATTGGGGAAATGAAGGGTAGACTGGGTGACCGCTTCACAGAACACCCAAGTTAGACCGCTGCAGATGACTCAGAGCTTTCAGTTGCCTGCCAGTTTAACAGCCCATCCTGTTCCTTGACCAATATCTCTGTGTCAGGCTTGCTGCAGTGCTCCAGGCAAATTCAGCGCAAGCTGAAAGAACTGCACCTCATTTTCCATGTGCGGCCTTTGCAGCCCTTTAGATTCAATATCAAGTGCAATAATTTTCGGGCCTGAACTCCCCAAAGTCCGAGCCCCCTATCCATACACCAGGCCGAGTTGTCACATAGCCTTCCATTACTCACACCCTATTGTTAGCTACTAACAGTCTCCATTAAGAGCTATCCAGTCTCTTCTGCATATAAAACAACATTTTCCGTGTTACTATCAGTTCTGAGGAAGGGGCACTGGACCTGAAACGTTAACTCTGATTTCTTTGCACAGATGATGCCAGACCTGCTGAGCGATTACAGCAACTTCTGTTTTGTTTCAACATTTTCATCGCAAGTTCTCACAATGCAATACGTCATCGATATTTAGAGCCCTGTCCAACATAGGAACTTTGTAATTTCTCACTTAAAATCAATAACAAATTACTCGAGATTCAACTAAGATAACAGCTTTGCTGCTATCATTCAGATCAGACACTTTGTCACAGTTCAGAAAGAAGAAAGAAATCAAAAGGGCTGGAGCGAAACTCAGTAAATCTGGCAACATCTGAACAGAGATGCAAAAAATTAACCTTTGATTCTAATAGGACTTTTCAGAACAGTGTCACATCATATTACATATGTTAATTCTGCTGCTCTCTGCAGACACATCCTCACCTTTTTTGTTTATCCAGCATTTTCTGTTTGCATTTCATGTTTCCATTTTCACTATATTGCATGTTTCTTGACAGGTCTACATGTTGACCTTGGTAATATTTGGACAATGTGGTACTTTCATGTTTCTATTACTGTTGGTGTGTCTGTGATTCCCGAATTACAGCCGAAATCTGTTTATTCTTTAAGATCGAAAGTTAAAAAGAACATCTGAACATCTTGTAAATCTCAGGAAATCTATTTTGTTTGAAAATACATTTTAGAGGCAGCTGAAATTCATGAAATAATAGCGATAGATTTTTGATGATGGAACACTGTCTCCTTCATTGAACAAGCTTGTCTCCCCAATCTCCAAAAGCTTTCAATGCATAACATAGAATTATTACAGCAAAGGTGGTGAAAACTCAGCCCATTGTCTCTTCCAGTTTGGAATGAGCGATATTTCTACTGTCATTCTCTTGTATTGTCACCATACCCCTGTACATTTTGATATTAGCATCTGCCTTTAATTGTAAGCATCCTGCCAAATATGAACAACATGATCAAGCTCAAACAAAAACAGACGTTGGAGGGAAAGCTCAGCAGGTCTGGCTGTATCTGTGAAGAGACATCAAAGTTACTGCTTCAGATGCGGTGACACTACTCAATCTGTATTCCCAATGATTAAATGGTGTGTATATTTTATGATGATGACTGGGGAATATCATTGTACTCCCCATGCAGTCTCTACAGCTACTATCCCCATTCCGCCCGATCAACTAGGTAAGTCTGACTTATTAATTCATAAGTCTTAATGAATAAGATCACTTTTGGTTTTGGGCTGGGGGAAAAAAAGTGAAAAATTATTGCTTTACAGCAAATAAAACTGCATTAAGATGTTTGTCAATTTGTATAAATTAATTACTGAAGCATATTCTATCTGGAAGGTCCAACGTTTCTTTATTAGAGCAGTGAGAGGACCATTCAGAGAAGTCCACACTTCCTGTCTAAGTTCAGGGCAATTGTGCCCAGTGACAGTCTGTTGGCTTGGGTTTGTTCCCGTGAAGGAGAGATCAGCACAGTAACAACATCCTGACGGTGTTTCTTTATTTTGTGGAGGGGCAGAGATTCCGGGTAAGATGGTGACAGCATTGCAAACGTACAATAAGGCAGAGTATTCTAGCCTGCGATCAGAAAACTTCCATCATTCTCCCTCACAACTGACTTCACTCGAGGAATTGGCGATGGGAGATGTGACCAATAGCGAGCAATGTCAGCATCAAGTCCAGTCCAGTCCAGATATATTGTGAACTGAATGTGCTGTATTGAAAGCTAGAGCGGTTTGCTCAGTGACCGCGATTGATGTTAGTCTCCATGCATTGTAACTGTGCCCTATTGGTGAGGGGCTTCACTCAGTGCGTTATCCCGGTGTAGGAGCAGATGCATCAGCTCCAACAGTAACAGAGATCAGCAGCTGTACAGACGTGGAGAGGACAGATCTGAATCTGCGAATAATGGACTGGATAATTACACCAATGGAGAGGAGGCTTTCCTTGGGTCTTTTCAACATTTTCCTTTGTTGGAAATGTCTACCTTATCAAATATTCGTGGTCATGATTGTGCGGGTTGGAGAGTGTGTTACTAACCTATGGTGGAGGAGCGACACTCCGAAATCTAGTGTGCTTCCAATTAAACCTGTTGGACTATAACATGGCGTTGTGTGATTTTTAACTTTGTACACCCCGGTCCAACACCGGCATCTCCAAATCATAACGTATTCTCGCTATTGTTGGTGTTCTCTACCTCTGTCCATTCATTAATCCCATAAACAATTTTGAACTTCATTGCAATTTCTATTATCTATATTTGCCAATGAAAGAAACCTTTATCTTCAATTTCAATTGCAGTTTCCATTCATCTGAATTACAGACCACTCCCTTACATCTGAGAACAAAACTGTGCACAACCTCGAGATCTCTTTTTGCCCTGAACTGATTTATGTATCTTGTTCTCTCTGTCACGAACCCTGTCCACTACCAGCTCATAATATCCCCAGTCTCCATCTCTGCGTCAGTGCTGTGGCTGAACAAACCATTGTCTGCTCGTTGGTAAAATTCAGACTTTATGTATCAAGCTCTCTTCTGGCCACTTTTCCAGTTACAAGTATTTTAATCACAAAATTGTTCTTGTCTCGGACGTTCCTTCATGATTAGGACAATGTATCAGAGTAGGAATGTCGCTGGAAATAATTCAGGAGCAAAGCTTATTAAACGAAAGACATTGTTTCAAGCGATTTGTTTCAAGTCCTACCACAGCTGATGGCAGAACTTAAATAAAAAATGATAAGAATTGGAATAAAAGTGAATTTCACGAAAAACAACCATAAAACCACATTTTGTCTGAACATTTTCCTGTTTCACTAATGACCTTCGGTAAAGAAATCTAAAGGCACTACGCGGTCTGGGTTAAGTGTGACTTCAGACCCATATCAATGTGCTTGATTTTATATTGGCTTGTGGAATGGCCTCACAATCAGGACAATCAGTGATGATTAACAAATGCTGCCCTTGGCAGAGATGCCGACTTCCCATGGAATAACCAATGTGAAGGTTAAACAAATTTGAAAGATGCTGGAGATCTGAAATTGCATAAATAATGCAAGAAAAAGATCAGAAAGTGCTGGGAAGCTTTTCTGAACTGAAAGCAGCTGGAAAATAGTGCGAACAATGCTGGTGACAGGGAAGTCTGCTTTGAAGGGCAGGAGGAGTGAGTTGAATCGATAGAGAAAGAGAGAGATAGAAGACAAAGAGCAAACAAAGGGAATGATGATCAGCTGGGGTGGAAATAAAATGTGAGAATCACCTCATTTATTTTTAACTTTTCACATCTTCCTGAATATCACGCCCATGCTGCTACACGTATCCCCCGCTTTTAAAAAATTAGCTTTTTGCCATTTCCCTTTCCGAAAAACCTCCATTACGTCCTGTTTTCACTAATCAAAAGAAATCCGAAGAGGATTTTCACTTTCAACAAGAAAAGTAAATTTTCCCCACATAAATTAATGATACCACACTTTATGCCATATCAGCTTATGAAAGGCTTTGTAGGAACACTCTACTTTCATATACCGAGGGAAATCTCTATCTATCTAAGATCATGTTTAAAGCGATTTGAACCCACCTGTCTGTGTTCCCTGAGTGTCGGCATGTTCTTATATTTCTTAATGGGATATAGGTATCGCTGGGTGGGCCAGCATTAGTTCACTTTGTTGATTGCCCTTGAGAAGACCTTGAGCCTCACAGGGCACTTACACAGAGTGAGGCACACAAGGTGACAGCTGCACAGGAGCAGTGCGATTCATGATCGAATTTAGCAAGATTAATATTATTTGAAAAGTTAGAGATGTCAATACGTCAGTCTAATTAGGGTGGGGAAGAAGGTGTTCCTGAGCATACTGGTCCATGTTTTCAAGTCTCTGTATCCCCTCCCTTTTGGAAGAGGTATTAGGAGATCATTACCAGTTTGGGAGAGATATTTGATATTGCCAGACTTTCGCTGACAATGAGAAGTATAAATGGATGGAAGGTTGTCCTCCATGATAGTATGGGCTGTGCACAAAACCAACTGTAGTTTCTTATGGTCCTCGGAAGAGCAGTTACCGTTACACTATTATGCACGTGAATAGAATGCTTTCAGTTGCCAGTATGCAGAGCACTGGGAGAAGGCAGTTTCAAAATATTTAGATGTAACAATTGGTTGTTAAATGGATATCTATATTCTGGTTGCTGTTTTGACAACAATTGAAATTTAACCAATAAATTTAAATTATGTTTAAGATAACAAAACATAATTGAATTTATTGTATTGCCAACATCCAACCAAAGAGCCATCACATGCTTCAAAAGAATAGACAAGCCATCACCATCACAACGAGAGACAAAGCGATGGACACGTAGGAGAGAGAGAAAACAGCGAGGCAAACAGAAGGACAGTCAGTAAAACAGAGAAAGGAAACAAAATAAGAAACAAACATTCACAAGAACAGGGAGAAGGGGAGATAGTAAGTTATGGGAAAGAAACAGAAGACAGATAAAAGGAAAATACTAGGAAACAGACAGTGTGAGAGAAATAGTGAGATACAAAGCACACAGGGAGCTGGGGATGGGGTCACAGTGAGCTGGGGGTGGTGAATGGGAGGTTCTGGGGCTGAGGACCAGAGACAGGTGGAAGTGAGCACTGTAGTAACTGGGGGAAGGGAGGTGAGGATTTACTTTGACCTTTACCAAGAAATGCAGACAAAGCATAGTAAACAATGATGTACAGAACAATGGCTATAAAATATGTTTGAGAGCCATGCAGGTTACGATGCACAGGGCGTGTGCGAGGCGAGATCAGCAGGAACAAGATCAGCATTATCTGAGATTAGGGAGTCCACTCATCAGTCTAATAACAGTCAGGAAGGAGCTGTTCCTGAACCAGCTGCTCAGTGTTTTCAAGCTTCTGTACCTTTTAGTCTGAGGGAAGGGGTTGGAGGAGACCATTACTGGGGTCTGATGGGTCATTGCTAATCTTATAACAAAGAACATTCCAGCACAGAAACAGGCCATTCGGTGGTCCGAGCCTGCGCCGATCCAAATCCTCTATCTAAACCTGTCGCCTATTTTCTAAGGATCTGTATCCCTTTCTTCCCAGCCCATTCATGTATCTTTCCAGAAACATCTTAAAATAAACCACTGGTCACAGTTCTCCATTTTGAGAAACTCCCTCCCCTTACTACTCTCTGCCTCCTGTTGCCCAGCCAGTTCTTTATCCACCAGCTCGTGCATCATGTGACTTCACTTTCGACATACGTCGACCATGGGGAAACATACCAAACGCCTTCCTGAAGTCCACGTACATGACATCTACATTGCCTCCTTCATCAATCAACTTTGTCACTTCCTCAAAGAAATCTATTGATTTGGTAAGACATGACCTTCTCTGCACAAAACCATGTTGCCTATCACTGATAAGACTATTTTCATTCAAATAAGAATAATTCCAATCTCTGGACCCTGTTTTTGTGGAGTTTTTTACAATCTCCCCGTGTCTGCATTGTGAGAATTAACTCGTTTCTCTCTTCACAGTATGTTTCTATGTTTGTTTCAGGTTTCTGCCATCTGCAGTATATTTACTTGTATTTGATGGAGAATTGCTGCAAATATGACGGGTTTATTGTAAAAGTGGCACTGGTGCTCGGGCTCTCCGAGTACATGGGAATCTTGCCCAGCTACTGATGTGAGTGCATGTCCTACTCCGTCTCTCTCGAGCCCTGAGTCCATCCGTTATTGCATGCAGCCTTTCACCGAGCCATTCCGGGGTTCCCCACACCCCATCGCCTGGCACTGGATGCTCCCTACGCAAGGAGCGGACAAAGACACTGGGCACTTTCTGACACGCTAGGGATCCGGGGTAAAGCGCCAGCCATTAAAAGGAACAGAATAGCTAAAAGCCAATTTAACAGCAAAGCAGAGTAAACAGGCTGAATGACAGCCATCTGTTGTGACATTTTCAGGACTTTTGGACTAATTTCTGTTTATCCACGTCCATCTACAAATATATACTCCATATGTATACCTTGTCCCACAGGTTTGGTGAAGGTGAAAGATATCAGATCCTATGGTCATTGCGACTGATTCGTTGGGCTCCACTTTCATAGTTAATGAGATCACACTAAGTTTTTATTGTCAAGTCTATCCATTTCAAAGTAAAGATCGTGCCGGAGTTATGCTGAAAGGATTTTTGAATGTTGAAGAGACTAGATTATGCCACGTGCCAGTGAAGTTAGGAATAGGAAGGCAGTATAGTTAAAAACATGGCCAAAGAGCTGGTAGGGTAGGCAGCACTTGCGATATGTGGATCATTGGGATTCCCGGATCGGTAGGATATCCACAAGAAGGACTGGATGCATCTGAACTGGCAGCAATCTCCGATATGTGGGTCATTGGGACTCCTGGGTCAGTATGAAATACACAAGAAGGACGGGATGGAGGTGAACCGGCAGCAATCTCCTGGCAGGCAGGTTTTCTATTGTCACTCAGGAGGGTTTAAACTAGTGTGGTGGTGGGGGAGGGAGGGTGGAGCCAGAGCAGTACGTCCACAAGCACATGACTGAAGAGAAGTTGGAGACTAATCCCAGTACAGCTAAGAGCAACAACAAACTGGCAGAGGGGAGTGAACACAATGGGACTGGCAGTCGGAAGTATGCTGATTTTAATGTGAGCAGTATGACAGGCAAGACAGATGAGCCTGGAGTTTGGAGTTTGAATGAGTCGATATTACTATGATATAACTATTACAGAGATTTGGTTGAGAGAGGGATCAGAAAACTGTCAATCCAATGGGTCCAGAGAGAGTTGAAGAATGTGCATTGAGAGGCTGGAGACTGTTGTTTGAAGCATAATAATTATCCAGCAGTTTATTGGAATTGGACAGTGTGTGATGAAATGTACAGATAGAAGGGACAATGGAGGAAACAGAAATTGTCTGTTTGCAATACTTTCTGCTTTACTGACAGTCTTTTCTAATCTCCTATTACCAGAGAATAGACGAGGAGAATTTACATCAGGGAAACTCAAACCAAATATCAGGTCAGGATCTGATGGAGTTGGGCTGAAGTGTATTTATTTCAATGGAAAAATTATTATGGTTAAGACCGATGAACCGACAGCCTGAATCCGTGCATGGGACTATGATGTTGCAGCTTTACAGAGACTTGGTTGAGAGAGGGAAAGGACTGGCCATTCAACATTCCAGGGTTTCATTGTTTTATGCGAGATGGAGAGGAAGGTAAAAGAGGTGGACGAGGTGTTTTAATAATCGGGAGAATGCTACATCTGTACTTGAAGAGGACATACAGGAGGGACTATCCACTGCAGCAATATGGTTAAAGCTCAAAAATAAGATGGCTGCAAGCACTGCGTTACTATAATCCCCCGCAACAGGCCCGGAGGGATTGAGGAACAGATATGTACGTCGATTAAGGAAAGGTGTATTAAAAACAGAGTGGTCATAGTGAGTGACTTTAAGATCTCCAGTAATGACGAGGAGTCCCTTGGAGCAAGAGGCTTCGACGGGGCAGAATTTATTAACTGCAGCAGTATGTGGATTGTCCAACCAGAGCAAGAGCCATACTGGATCTCGTATTGGTTAATGATCCTGGCCAGGTCACTGACCTTTCAGTGGGACATAATTTTAGAAACAGTGGTCACAGCTCCTTCAGATTTAAGATAGTTACGAACATGGATAAGTCAGGACCTTGTGTTAAGCTACTGAATTGGCGTAAGGCAAATTCCGTGAGCATCAGGCAGAGCTAGGCCGTGTCAATTGGGAGGAGCTGCTATCAGGGAAATCCACAATTTGTATGTGGGAACTGCTTGTTAAATCCTGACAGCACAATCATCTGGTGATCGTCCGCCCGCCTGCACGAATTTCAATCTATTTTGTTTGAACAGATATTTCAAGGCCACTGCATAACAGGCAACAGGAAGAGTTAAAGGATGATTCTGCACTGTGTCCTTCGCAGGACCAGCTTGTCTCTCCAGGCACCTGATGTCTTTATTGTGCTGAAGTCTTCATAGTGGTTCAGAGAGCTTCAGAATTAATAGAGCACTGAACGAAGCCGTTTAGCCAATTGTACAACGATGAGCTCTCCAGCATCACAATTTGAAAACAGAGAGAACTGTGTGTGTGTGTGCGTGAGAGAGAGAAAAATTAACAGAGAAAAAGGACGTGAAGAGAGATAAAAGGAATGGAGGGAAAATGGAGCGACAGAGTGAGTGAGAACAAGGGGTGTCAGACGAGTGTGAAGTTAGGTCAGAAGACAGCATGAGTACAAACATACAGAAATTTTATTTAGAAACTCCCACAGACTGCAAGCCCTTTGTCTGGTGCCGTACCCTGTGAGCACTATGCTGCCATCCCAGATCATTTATCGCCAATAATTTCACAGAATCGGGTTGCTGACTGCTGAACAACTTCTAAAATAACAATAGATTGGTTCCAGGGAGAAGGTGAATTAATTAAAATATTCTGGGCCAACAGGAACTTGTAGTCACTCGAGACAATGTGTGAGAGACAGGGCGAGAGAATCTCAGTGAGGGGGATCACTGACTGGGGGGAAATCAGTACTTCAGCTGTGGGTCAAATAATGACCAATAAAGCTTGAATACCTCGTCCGTGGTTTTGTAATTCACATTTCAATTCATATAGCTCCACATCGTAAGTGAATTTTAACAGACTTGTCTCTTTGTATTTTTCATGTTTTTGTATGTGCTGAAACGCTTGTTTTTTGTCCCAGTATTTTGTGTTGAATAAACACATTTTATTGTTGTGGTTCTGTTCGCCGAGCTGGGAATTTATGTTGCAGACGTTTTGTCCCCTGTCTAGGTGATATCCTCAGTGCTTGGGAGCCTCCTGTGAAGCGCTTCTGTGATTTATCCTCCGGCATTTATAGTGATTTGAATCTGCCGCTTCCGGTTGTCAGTTCCAGCTGTCCATTGCAGTGGTCGGTATATTGGGTCCAGGTCGATGTGCTTATTGTTTGAATCGGTGGATGAGTGCCATTCCTCTAGGAATTCTCTGGCTGTTCTCTGTTTGGCTTGTCCAATAATAGTAGTGTTGTCCCAGTCGAATTCATATTGCTTGTCATCTGCGTGTGTGGCCACTAAGGATAGCTGGTCGTGTGGTTTCGTGGCGAGTTGGTGTTCATGGATGCGGATCTTTAGCTGTCTTCCTGTTTGTCCTATGTAGTGTTTTGTGCAATCCTTGCATGGGGTTTTGTACACTACATTGCTTTTGCTCATGCTGGGTATCGGGTCCTTCGTCCTGGTGAGTTGTCTGAGAGTGCCTGTTGGTTTGGTGCTGTTATGAGTCCTAGTGGTCGCAGTAGTCTGGCTGTCAGTTCAGAAATGTTTTTTATGTATGGTAGTGTGGCTAGTCCTTTGGGTTGCGGAATGTCCTCGTTCCGTTGTCTTTCCCTTAGGCATCTGTTGTTGAAATTGCACCGAATCATCAACGCCACACTCTCAGGAATCCGATTCACGAGAGAGGAAGAAAAGGACAACCAACTCCCATTCCTCAACGTGACGGTACAGAGAACACCGAACGGAGAATTCACCACAAAGGTTTACAGGAAAGCCACACACAGAGACCAAATCCTGTACTACGAAAGCAACCACCCCAACACACACAAAAGAAGTTGCATCAAGACACTATTCAAAAGGGCCACAACACACTGCAGAAACATCACAGAAGCGCTTCACAGGAGGCTCCCAAGCACTGAGGATGTCACCTAGACAGGGGACGAAATGTCTGCAACACAAATTCCCAGCTCGGCGAACAGAACCACAACAATGAGCACCCGAGCTACAAGTCTTCTCACAAACTTTAAACACATTTTATTACTGAGGAAGAAATAACCTGTTCTGATGGGACAGTCTTCGTGTGAACCGTGCTGGGACCAGAGTCCAAGTGAATCCTAACCAAGGATGTCGACAGAGCTTTAAACTGATTAGGAGAGTGTGTGTGTGCACGCGGGGTAGGGGTTTCGTTATAGAGTTTAATGAGAAAAG
The DNA here is from genome assembly GCF_047496795.1 of Chiloscyllium punctatum. Taxonomy (NCBI): domain Eukaryota; kingdom Metazoa; phylum Chordata; class Chondrichthyes; order Orectolobiformes; family Hemiscylliidae; genus Chiloscyllium; species Chiloscyllium punctatum. The sequence goes on from NC_092788.1 coordinate 12,884,146, forward strand.
AGGAGGTAAGAGCACAGAGCTCAAGAGAGGTTATTAAAATCTTCAGCATAGACGCAAATAGAACAGAGTGTATGGAAAGTCTAAGCAATCAAACTTCAATCACACTGAACAAACAAATGGCATAGAAGATGAAACGTTAACACAAGATTGAAGGGTTATATCTGAACGCGAGCAGTATAAGGAATAGGGTAAATGAGCTTGTGGCATAGATTGAAATTGGTAGGTATGACGTAATGGGCATCACAGAGAAGTGGCTGCAAGGGGATCAGGATATTCAAGGACATATATCGTATCGAAAAGATCGAGACAGTGGATTTACATTATTAATAAGAAATGAAATTTAATCAACAATAAGAAAGGAAGTCAGGTCAGATGGTCTAGAATCTGCATGGTAGAATTGAGGAACCACAAAGGTGAGACAACCACAGTTGGAGACTTGCACAGGCCTCCAAAGAGTCGTCAGGAGCTGGGGCACAAGATACACCAGGAGATAGAAAACATCTGTAGGAAAGCCAACGTGACAGTGATCATGGGGGATTTCAATATGCAAGTGGAATGGGAAACCAGGTTGGTAGTAAATCTCAAGGAAAGGAATTTGAGGAATATCTACGGGATGGCTTTTTGGAGCATCATGTGGTGGAGCCCACTCGGGAACAGATGACACTGGATTTAATGACGCAGGCTAGACAAGTGAGCTTAAGGTGAAGGATAACTTCAGAAGCAGTGATCAGAACATGGTTGAATTTATTCTGAAATTTGAGAGAGAAGATAGAATCAGAGTTGACAGTATTTCAGCTGAATAAAGGCAACTGGAGAGGCATAAGGGAGAAGCTGGGTAGAATTGACCGGGACAGGCGTCTAGCCGGAAAGACAGGGTAACAGCAATGGCTGGAGATTCCATGATAATTTAAAAGACACTGCAGAGATGTGTGCTGAGTAATAGAGGTATGGTACAGGGAGGATGAGGTAACCAGGGCTGACAAGGGAAGTCAGGGATTGCATATAAGCAAAAGAGTAAGCAGAGTGAAGGGCAGTGTGGAACTGTAGATTTGAGGCCAACAGAAGGCAAGAAAAAATAAATAAGGAGGGAGAACATTAAGTATGGGGGTAAGCTAACCAGTAATATAAAGGAAACTGTAAGAGATTCTTTAGATATATACAATGCAAAAGAGATGTAAATGTGAATATGGACCACTGGGAAATGATGCTGGAGAGACAGTAGTGGGAAGCAAAGAAATGGCTGAGGAATTTTGCATCAGTCTTCACGGTGGCATACACGAGTAATTTCCCAAGAATTGAAGAGAGTGAGAGGGTAGTCCTAAATACAGTGGCCATCACCAAGAAGAACATGTTAGAAAATGGAATGGCCTGAATGTGGATAAGTCACCTGGACCAGATGGACTACACCCCAGCCTTGTAAGGGAGATCGCTGAAGAGTTAGTGCAAGCGAAAGTGGTAATCTTTCAGGAATGACTAAAATCAGGAAAGGGCCAAGTGGCTGTATAATTGCAAACATGACACCCGGTTTAATAAGGGAGTTAGGCAGAAGATGGAAAACTGCAGACTGATTAGCAGACTTGGTTGTGGGTAACATTATGGAATTCATCGTGAAGAATGGGATTTCTGAATACTTGAAGGTCTTTGATAAAATAGGACAGAGTCAGCATGGTTTCATCAAGGGGAGGTCATGCCTGACAAACCTGCTAGAATACATTGAGGGAGTAATGTGCAGATTTGATCAAGGAGAACCAATAGATGTTATCCATCTGCACCTCAAGAATCCTTTGACAAGGTGCCATGCATGAGACTATTGAGAAAGATATGGGTCCATAGTGTTAGAGACAAGGTGGAAGTTGAAGTTTGGCTGTCTGACAGAAAGCAGAGAATGTGGATTAAAGTGTCCTTCTCAGGATGGCAGCCAGTGACAAGTGGTGTTCCACAAGACTGAGTTTTGGGACCACAACTTTTCACTTTGTGCATTCATGATCGATATGAAGGAACTGAGGGCATTCTGGCCAAGCTTTCAAACTGTGCAAAGATAGATAGAGGGACAGGTAGCATTGAAGAGGTGGTTTGGCTGCAGGAGGGTGCTCTGGCGCATCTACTCAACTGCCCAAAACTCCGGCCTTGAGCTTCACCCTTCCAACTACAACAAGTTAGAACCTCTCTGGTGTTCGCCTTCCATCCCACCAACCTCAGTATACAACGCATCATCCTCCGCCATTTCTGCCACCAACAGTCAGACCCCACCACCAGAGATATACTTCCCTCCCTACCCCTATCGTCATACTGCTGTGACCATTCCCTTACAGCTCCCTCATCAAATCCACGCAACCCCAACAAGCCACCTTCCACTCCCGGCACTTTCCCTTGCCACGACAACAGGTATGAAACCTGTGCCAACACCTCCCTGCTCACCTCCACCCAAGGCCCCAAAGGATCCTTCCACATCAGTCAGATAACATCCCATGCATCCAAATACCTCTTCTAGTCTGTTCATTGCACCTGGTCTCCACTACATTGGCGAGACAAGACGTCAACTTGTAGAACAGTTCAGGGAACACTCTCAGACACACACACCCAACAACCCCACACTGCCCTGTGGCTGAATACTTCAACTCCCCCTCCGACTCCGCCAAGGCTTTGCAGGTTTGTGGCCTCATCCACTGTCACATTCTAACCACCTGACGTCTGAAGGAAGAACGCACCATCTTCTGCCTTGGGACCCTTCAAACACACGGTATCATGGACAATTTTACCAGTTTCCTCATCTGCCCTCCCTCCACCTTATCCAAGATCAAACCCTGCAACTCAGAACCGCAGTCTTGAACTGTCCTACCTGTCCATCTTCCTTCCCATCTAGCCACTCCACCTTCCACTCTGACCTATCACTATCACCACCCACCTTTATCTAGCTGTCGCCTTCCAAGCGACCTTCCTCCCAGCACCAGCCCCTCTCATTTATCTCTCTGGCACCTTCCGCCCACCCCACATTCCTGATGAAGGCTTTATGCCTGAAACGTCGAATCTCCTGCTCCTCGGATGCTTCCTGCCAGGCTGTACTTTTCTATGACCACACTTTTTGACTCTGATCTCCAGCATCTTCAGTCCTCACTTTCACCTGCTGAAGGATTTTTACAGGTTCGGAGAGTGAACAAAGAAGTGGCAGATGTAGTACAATGTGGAAAAGTGTGGAAAAGCATTTTACCAGGATGAATAGAGGCATAGCCTATTTTATAAATAGCAAGCAAATTCAGAAATCTGAAGTGGAAAAAGACTAGGGCTTTCTAGTCCAGGGGTCTTGAAAGGGAAAGTTGCAGGTTGTCAGTAGTTAGGCAGGCAAATACAATGATGGCATTTATTTCAAGAAGGCTTCAATATAAAACCGGGATGTACTTCTAAGGCTCTACAAGGCTTTGGTCAGGCTACATTTGGATTATTGTGTGCAGCTTTGGGTCCCATATCTCAGGAAGGATGTACTGGTCTTGGAGCGTTTTCAGACGAGATTCACAAGAATGGTGCCAGGAATGAAAAGCTTAACATATGAAGAATATTTGAGGGCTCTGGGTCTGTATTTGATAGAGTTCAGAAAGATGTTAGGAGGTCTAATTGAAACTTACAGAATACTGCATGCCGCGGGACAGAGTGGATTTTGGGAAGACATATCCAATGGTAGGAGAGACTAGGACCAGAAGGGACAGAGTAAAGAGAAGATCTTTTCAAACATAGATAAAGAGAGACCTCTCCAGCCAGAGAGCGGTGAATCTATGGAATTCACTGCCAGAGAGGGCTGTCGAGTCCAGATCATTGAGTATATTTAAGAGTGAGACAGATAGGTTCTTGACTGTAAAGGGGATCAAGGGTTACAGGTAGAAAGCGGGAGAATGGGGTTGAGAAGCTTAACAGCCATCATTGAATGGCGGAGCAGGCTCAATGGGCATAATGGCCAAATTTCTGCTCCAATGTCTTCTGGCCGTATGTTTAATATTGGCTCTCCTCATTCCTCATTGGAGCTGTATCCTGAAATTTGATCTTCAAATGATTTACAAAGAGTAACGTTTCCCTACTGATGAGTGGGAAGTATCATGTTCCCTCCCTCCAGTCTCAGCAGCCATGTCCCAGCAGTCTCTCCAGTCTCAGCAGCCAATATCATAATCATACTGCAATTGAAATCCAATGGTAAATAATCACAGTTGATTGACATCGATAACATTAACAGCATGACCCTCACCTGCCCTCTCTGATTCTCGATTAATCATCTGAATTGTGTGTCACGTCATATTCTCTGTTGACATATTCATGTCAGTTGTCCTTTATCACTCATGTTATCATCGGCACATTTTCCTGTCAGATTCTGGACTCGAAAAGTTCTCTCCATATTTTAGTGACATTATAATCCCTCAACAGTAGTTGCAGATTGTATGTTTCCATTTATAAACGTCGAAGCTTGTTTATGTTCTGACAATCCTTTGTCATTATTAACATATCCAAGGCAGATTAAATGATTGCACGCAATCAATCTACCATCCCCAATATTCCGTCCCTCAGTCACTCCCACATATCTCATGCCAAATGTATAAATTTTAAACGTTCTTTAGAATTTTCATAAAATCAATGTTAAATTGAAAGGGGTGAAATGGAGCTATTTTTTTCAGTGACTGTGATTAGTGTCAATCTCCGTGGATCCTACTTATCCCAGTGGAGAGTTTTCATCGTTGAATGATAAGTGGGCTCTTTTCAGTGTCTTATCCCGTAGTATGAATAGGAGCATCACTGAAAGCACTTACATGGATCATCAGCTCGAGAGAGAGGGGGAGTAGAAATCAGAATCTGAGAACATTTGACTGGAACGTTAGACAAATGGTTCAGAATGTGAGGACCTTGGATTGGATTGTTCTAATAGTGGATCAGAATCTAAGATTAGTAAACTGGAATGGTACAACAATGGATCAGAATCTGAGAATATTAGACTGGAATATTACAATAACAGTCAGGAGTTTATCCTCGGGTCTTTATTATCTTCCTCAACCTTGGTTATCATTAGCATCACGGATCCAGGATATCCTCTGGATTATTCAACGTGGTTACTATCCCATCCTCGCTATAGTTGGTGTACCTGGTAAGTCATTATATTTGTCTACTAAACTGGGTTGAACTGAATTTCTGCTCATGATATATAAAATTTGGAAAGTGCAAGACAATGTCTTCAGTTACAAATAAAACCTTTCCTTATATTAATCAGTGTCAAACTACTATTTATAAATTACTCACTGATATGCAAGAAGGAACCAGACTGTTCTCAAACTCCATAATCCATTTTGTCCTTCACAAATTTACATCTCCATCTCCTCCCCACGCACCAATCCTGTCCAATACCACCGTCATGATACCCCAGTCACGTCTCAGTCTCATTGCAACTTCTGAATAAACCATAATTTGTGCCTTTGTTTAACAGTTTCAAGTTCCTTCTAACCATATGTCCATCACTAAAAAAATTGCTCTGAGGATGTTTAACTTGTTCTCTGTACATACGGGACGGCAGTTTATGGTGTTCAAGACTCATTCTCTAGAGCCACAGAATAATAGTCTGTTGCTATCTCATGAGGGTAATTAAAAGCAACAATTTTCATTTGCCATAAAAGCCCATCTGCTTGCCCCAAGTCCTTAAGAGAAGTCAATGGGTCATTCTTCTCTAGTCAGGTTTCAGTGTGACTTCTGTGAGGAACATGTGGGTGTTCTGCACCTTTAACAGAATTAAAAGCCAGCAATAACTACCTGACAGCACCAAGTCTTCGAAAAATAGATTTAATGTAACATTTGGTCGAGTGGCTTATTTTCTCAAGACAAAAACAAATTCAGCCAAACAGTTTAAGTTATAACCCAAAGTGCCCACCTCTAATCAAGTTTGAATTTAGTGTATTGATAATCTTAAAAGCCAATGACACAGTCCAATGGTTTGGGGGCACAAGACCGCGGGAAATTGACAGTTGAGAGGAGAACTGCCACGTTACCAGCATGCAAAGACTGCCTGAAAAATAGTTCTCCTCTCGGTAACTTTATTGATTAGTAATTTGGAAAAGCAGAATCTCAAAGAAGAAAAGAAGACAGGAATATGGAGAAGAACCGACAGCTTCTCGGTTTTGAGATGAGAAGTTTTGTTTTGTAAATCTTAATTAGGAGTCTAATCGAACTAGTATAGTGGAGGGGGTGGGGGGAGATAAAATATAGCTCAGAGCAAGAAGCTGTAAATATTCGTTCATCTATTATCCCCTGTTATGCTTTAAGAAATAAAGTTGTTAATTTTTACTTCAAATAGTTTTGGATCTAGAATTATCATGGATTACTGCAGTGTATAAATCTTTTCCCTGTTGTTGGTTTTACATTAAGCAGGAGAATGTATCCTGTGTTGTAACACTACAATCCCACAGGAATGTGCTTTTCTCTTCACTGTCCTGTGGAACAGCTGAAACAAACACTCAGTTCAAGATCGGCATAACATGCTGCCGTGACCAGGGCTGCATACATCCTGTGAGAGAAGTACAGAAGTAAAGATAGCTCCCTTCCTCTGCCTGTTTCCCGTATTCTTATAGCTCATTTCTATTCAGGTAGGTGATCAGTCTTGAGGATGATATCCTGTGTTCCGGTGGACCAGGTATTTGGACCAGGTGGCCTCCATCTGCTTATATCAGGAGCTGTGAGGAGCTGAATAGAACATAGGGACATAGGGCTGAGCAGCAGGAGTGGGCTATTAGACACTTTGTCACCGCTCCAAAACTCACAAATTCCATGGGTGATGTGCATGTGGTCTCAAAAGCATTTTTCTGTCTGTATGCCATTTTCCTGCATTCACTTGTCTGTCAAATGTCACCAAATATAATTTTGAATAAATGCAAGCATCCAGCACCACAAACTTCTGGGGAAGGGAATTTCCACTTGAACAGCCCTTTGAAAATTTCTCATTTGTGTCTCAACCAATGTTGGAAGGTCACTCCGTCCTTTTCCAGTCCCACTCCTCCACTGGTTACACCAATCTTAAATGCAACCAGTTTTGTGATATGACCAATGATGTAGGTCTCAGAGTAGGTCATTTTCTAGAAAAGTGTGAGACACAGAAAGTTGAACTCATAACAAATGGTAAAATGATAGAGTGCCCCAAACGTTATTCTGCGTTTGAAGTTATTCTGCTCATACAAGCTACTGGTAGTGGGGTTTCACTCTGGAACAGTTGGATTTGGCTGAATTCCCTTTGTTTCAGGCAGTGGAGAGATTCCAGTGAATTCTCACCAGACATCCTTCACAAGTGGTTTTTATGGTCTCACACTTTGCTATCGGATGGAACAACGTAAGAGAGAGAGATCAATAGGCTGCTGCTTCTCAGGCAGGGGACAGTTTTCTCCCTCTCTGTGTTGAAACATACGATAATGTCAACTGAACACCAAACTGGACCAGGTGTGCTCTTCTGGAACATTGTCTGGAAAACCCGATTATAGATTATATGCAAGTGCATTCGTTTCAATCGCAAAAAAGTCCCCACTTCATAATTTGAAGACATGCTTACATGTGTCTGTGTAATTTGTAAATATTGGTAGGTGTCTTCATAGTATGTGTGTTAATATAAATGCAGCTTTTTCTTAAAATTTATTTTCTAGCTTTAGTCTCCCTAACAAGAGATAATATGCATCCAGTTGATACACTCTTCAGAAAGCCATGGATGGTTCAATACTATTTCTCAGCTAAGATCAAAACTGATAATCCCCGATAACAAAAGGCCGGCCTTCCAGGAATGAGTAAAGGGAATCCTCTTTGAAAATCTTCGAAAAGAATTAAATCCTTTCATTTTAGTTTCGTTGATCAAAACAGCACACAGTGCATCAAATGTGGTCACAGCAATGCCCTCGTACCAATGCAGTTAAACATTCCTGCGATTAAACCTGATACGTTTTGCCAAAAACAGCATCATTCCACTTACCTTCCAAATCACTTGCTGCATCTGCAGACCTACATCATATGATTCATGTCCCAGGAACATGGAAACCGCCTGAATCACAGAGTTCTGCAATCTCTCTGCATTTACATTGTTTACCATTGTTTTATTCTTCATGCCAAAATACACAACCTACCTTATGCTATTTCTGCTGAAGGTTTGCTCACTAATCTTCCCTGTCTGTTACACATTGCAGACTCACTACCTTCATTTGATGACACATTAAATAACCATCTTGGTTTACGAGCTAATTGACTTCCAAACAATTCCCTCCCCTTCCTCCAGATCTTGGATACAAATTGTTGATAATTGATGACCCCACAGTGATCTCTGAGGCACTCCATCAGTTACAGCTTTGCAGCCTGAAAATAAACATTTGTCTCTACTCTCGGTTTCCTGTTAGCGACTGATCTTTGCTGGACAGGAGAGTCAATGTTCCCTGCTCCTGGGTAGCCGTTCAGGCGTGTTTAATGGCCTCCTGCTGGGTTGTGTAATGTACTCAACGAGCTCAATGACTTCATTCTATATTGCTGTGCAATTCCTTACAGTGACAGAATGGTCTCCTCCTGTCTCATTGTATCGATCCTGTCTGATTGAATGGGGTGGTCCCCTACCACGTAATAGCCTCGAGGGTGGATTGAGGGAACAAACACACGGGGTAGGGACAATGGTTGGTCATTTGGCTGCACCATTCAGAATGTTCATGGCTGATCCGAGTGTGTCTGTCCATCCGTCTCCTGTCTGTTCCCAAGAAACATTGACTCTCCTGTTCAACACAGATCAGTCGAGCGCAGACTTATACACTTAATGGCAAGGTCCTCGGGAGTGTAGCTGAACAAAGAAACCTTGGAGTGTAGTTCATAGCTCTTTGAAAGAGGAGTCGCAGGTAGATAGGATAGTGAAGAAGGCGTTTTGTATGCTTTCCTTTGTTGGTCAGAGTATTGAGTACAGGAGTTGGGAGGTCATGTTGCTGTTGTACAGGACATTGGTGAGGCCATTGTTGGAATATTGCGTGCAATTCTGGTCTCGCTCCTATCGGAAAGATGTTGTGAAGCTTGAACGAGTTCAGAAAAGATTTACAAAGATTTTACCAGGGTTCAAGGATTTGAGCTAAAGCGAGAGGCTGAACAGGCTGGGTCTGTTTTACCTGGAGCATCGGAGGCTGAGGGGTGACTTTATAGAGGTTTACAAAATTTTGAGGGGCATGGATAGTGTAAATAGGCAAAGTCTTTTCCCTGGTGTCGGGGAGTCCAGAACTAGAGGGCATAGGTTTAGGATGAGAGGGGAAAGATACAAAAGAGACCTAAGGGGCAACGTTTTTCACCCAGAGGGTGTACTTGTATGGAATGAGCTGCCAGAGGTAGTGGTGGAGACTGGTACAATTGCAACATTTGAGAGGCATTTTGATATGGGTATACGAATTGGAAGGTTTTGGAGGTATATGGGCAGTTGCCAGCAGGGGGGACTAGATTGGGTTGAGATATCTGGTCGGCATGAACGGGTTGGACTGATAGGTCTGTTTCCATGCTGTACATCTCTATGACTCTATAAACGAGTGTTTACTACTCCCTGAAGATGAGGACACCACATTTAGCTCAACACTAAAGTGAAAGGTACGTCCTTAATTCTTTGTGGGCCCTGTTATTTTAACGCTATGTTAACTGAACATCAAATCACCACCTCTTTGCAGATATAAGGACAGAATAATTAGGAATAAACATAAACCATTCCGGACTCCAAACCTGTCCCACATTCCCATTGAACATTTCCAATCGAATATATATCAAACCCAGCCTCTGCTGTTGTCTCAGGAAGAGAATACCTGTTATCATAGCACCACATGAAAAAAGGAGCAGAATGAGGCCATTCAGCCCATCGAGTCTGATATGCCATTCAATAATTTCTTGAATGTTCCTCAACCTCATTCTCCTGCCTTACCCCAAGAATCCTTGATCCCGTTATAAAACAAAAAACTTATCAATTTGTATCATTGTCTACGTGTGCGTATATTTGTCCATCTGCTTGTCATCTGTGTATTTGTGCATCTATGTTTATCTTTCTGTGTATCAGCCTGTGTGTTTCTATCTATGTTTGTGTCTATTTGTGTGTGACTCTATATGTCTGCGTGTGTTTCTATGTTTGTATGCCTATTCCCTTGTATATTTTGTGTTTGTTCGTATATTGTGTTGATACCAATAATTCTGTGCATTTCTGTGTCTACATCTCTGTGCAGTGAGGTAACTGTATTTGGTGGGGGGTGGGGGGGGGAGTTAAATGACTGTCGTTCGAAATGCCAGTGTGTTTACAGTGAGAATTGTCTTTCACTGAGCACTGCTCCTGAATCGGTCAGTGGACATGGACGTCCCACAAATTTCATGCGAGGCATCCCAGTCCGCTTCATCTTGTACTAGGTTCTGCCCCACATGGCGGGTGTGGGGGGGGGGGGGGCTGGTGAGGGAATGGATATTGGGCACTCCAGCACCCAGCTTGGCCATTTCTGTCCTATTTCAGGCTGTTACTCTTGGAATAGAAGAAAGGGATGGAAGGAGTGAGGGCAGGCGTGGATGGCCTTGCTGTTAGTGCTGGTGGAGGTTGATCTGGGAGGAATTGTGAGGTGTCCGGAATGAGGCAGTCGACAGTTTTGAATCCATATAGTATTATTAATGTGTGGGCGTATTGCGTAGGTGATAGAGAAATTCTGGGAAGGAAGTTGCTGAATTCAATAGTGAGAGTGGTAGTGCCTGAGCCTTATTTGGAGATAGAGCATGAGGATTTTCTGGGGGAGGTGCTATAACAGATGATAAAGCCCCAAGCCTATAATGCAAATTAAATCCTCTGGGACTGGGACTAATATGGTTTTAGAATGGGAGAGCGGGCAGGAAGCAGTGAGTAGGAATAAAACAATGGGTTTATTTGAAAGGAAGGCTTGGAGGATATAGCGAGGATCGGGGTTTGGGCTCCAGCTATTCCCAATACACAACATATATTTTGTTGAATGGATCAAATTCAATATTTCCAAGTTTGTTGATGGCACTAAACAATATCGGATTTTGAGTGGGTGAGCAGGATGCCAAAAAAACTGCAAGGTGATTGCGACAAGTGGAGTGTCTGGGTAAATACATGGCAGATGGAGAGCAATGGGGAGGAGGTGGGGGGGTGGAATATGGTCTATGGGGGATATGTGATATTGTGACCTTTGATGGTAAAAACAGAACGCGAGCCTATCATTTGAAAAGGGATTGTTTGAAAAATGTTGATCCGTAAAGGAACTTAAGCTGCATTTTTGTTTCCTTCTGTGCAGCCCTCCGAAGTCAGTGTAGGGCAATAGACAATAGACAATAGACAATAGATGCAGGAGTAGGCCATTCTGCCCTTCGAGCCTGCACCGCCATTCAATATGATCATGGCTGATCATTCCTAATCAGTATCCTGTTCCAGCCTTATCTCCATACCCCTTGACTCCACTATCTTTAAGAGCTCTATCCAATGAGATCTGAATTGAGAAGTCAATACTGGGAATGGCATTGGCACACTGACCAGTGTACACAGACCCAACATGTGGGGAGCTGTAACATTGAAAAGGATTTGGATCTCCCTGTGCACTGGTCACTGAAAGCAATTTTGCAGAGCAGAAAACAGATAGGCAGATAAATCGTGTATTCACCTTCATTTCAAGGAGATTTGAATCCAGGAGTAAGGGTGTTTTAATGCAGCTGAGCAGGGCCTTGGTGAGACCTCATCTGGAACATTGTGCAGTATTGTGTGCAGTGTTGGTCTCCTTACCAAATAAAGGAGAAACCTGACATTGAGGGAGAGCAGTAAAGGATAACCAGACTGATCTCTGGGATGATAGGCTTGTTGTGAGAGCAGAGTTTGGGGCGGCTATGCCTGTATTCCATGGGCTTTAGGAAAATGAGTGGAGATCTCAGTGAGATATATAAAACACTGTTAGGGCGAGACAGATTGGAAACAGGGGTGAGAATTCCCCTGGCTGGGACTTCAAAACAAGGGACCACAGTATTATGTACAGACAGGCCACTCTGCATTGAGATGAGAATAAATGTTTGCACCCAGAGACTGGTGAACCTGGGGTACTATCTCCCAGAACAGGCTGTGGATTTCTGGAAACTAAAGGGATAGGGAGACAGCAGGGTATGGTATGAAGATAGAGGATCAGATACCATCACACGTTGTTGTCCAATAACGTGGTGGTGTGTTCCTGTGCATCACTGTGTTGCAGAAAATCATGCAATATTAATGATGTGGTCTGTGGGAAAAAGAGGATAATGGGCGAACTGCAAAATATCAGTAAAAAACAAAAATTAAAGTTAGTCGAACACACACTAGCACAGTCTAATTAAACCTTTAAATCATATTTTGTAATGAAATAGTGCTAATAATGACAATGCCGTCACTAGCTACATCCCTGCACCTTTCACCAAGCTCTTCACCAGAAAGTGCGCAGGACTGACTGACCACGTGATGCCAACATGGAATTCCAGTTCTCCTGAAGATTCTCCCCCTGTTTGAAATAAAGTTCCTTCTAATTGGATAGAGCAATTCCCCGTTTCAAGCTCAGGTTCAAAGCTTGCAGAGCGGATTTCATTCCTGTTTTAGCTGAACATTCACAGGGTGCATTTGGCAGACAGAGGATCCTGAAGCTGGGTTTTGTTCTTCAGCTGGTGCCTGGCAAGGAGTCGCGTCACAGTGAGCGGGAGTAAAATTTATAGAAAAAAGGTGCGCAATTCACGAATCGCATTGCAGACAAATCACGTTTAATAAGCACGTGTTATCAGAGAACTGCCTGTATATTGAATCGAGGAGCAAGATTGATCGACTGAAGGTCTACAACAGTACTTATTTTATATTTCACAATGTTTAAACATATTAATACATATGAACACTGTGTCGGGAAAACTGCACTGAGGAGATTTTCTCAATGAACTAGAATGGGGAAGGCTCAATGTGTTGAATGACCTACTCCTTTCCCGATGTTTTCGTGCAGCCTGTGGGAAAGCTCTGTAAATGTTGTCACAAGCTCTCAGATGTTAGGAAGGAGGACTCTGCAGGGTCAACAGGACTGTGATTCCCGTTCCCTTTTCTGATATCGAGGTTGGTGCCGGGTATTCTCTCTGTTTATTTCCTTTAAGACCTCGGAGCAGTGTGATACAATTGAGTGTCTTGCTTGGCCATTTCAGGGACCATTGAAGAGTTTATCACATGTCTTTGTGTCTGGAGTCACTTTTCGGCCATACAAAGAAAGCACGGGAGGTTCACTTCCTGAAAGTACATTGGGGAATGAGATCGAAGTTTACAATCAACATTGGATGCAAGGTCACTGTTACAATCACCAGATTCTAGATCTTGATATTTTATTAATTGTTTTTAACTACCACCAGCTGCCAGAGCCTTATCCTGTATTGGATTAGTAATCCAGTGACATTTCCACAACAGCACCATCGCCACTATCGGAAACCACAATGAGCGAGTTATTTCTGGACTGCTTGACAGCTCTGTCAAAAAGAACTCCCACCAATTTGATTATCGTGAAGGGACTGAGGGGGTGGTAAATGGTCAGAATGTAATTATTCACCTATTACGGGACCAGACATAGTTGAGTAATTTTCCACATTGCTGAAAATGTGTTGCTGGAAAAGCGCAGCAGTCAGGCAGCATCCAAGGAGCAGGAGAATCGACGTTTCAGGCATGAACCCTTCTCCTGTTCCTTGAATGCTGCCTGACATGCTGCGCTTTTCCAACAACACATATTCAGCTCTGATCTCCAGCATCTGCAGTCCTCACTTTCTCCTCGATAATTTTCCACATTGCCATGGAGTTGTCAGAGTTGGAGCTGGAATGAAACAGCTTCCCCAGGGACACGGCCCTGTTGTGCAGCACAAGTCTTCAGTCCTATTGCAGGAATGGGGTCAGGGTCCATTGCCTTTTCCGTATCTACTGTGTTCAGCGGTTTCTTCATGTCACATGCAGCGAATCGAATTGGGTGAACACTGCCATCTGTGATTCTGTGGATATCATGGCGAGGATGAGGTGGATCATCCTTTCAACACCTCTGGCTGAGCATGGTGCAGATACTACATCCTTGTCTTTTTCACTGATGTGCAGGGCTGTTCCATTATTTAGGATGGGGATATTTCTGGTGTCCCCTCCTCCAGTAAGTTTTTTAATAGTACATCGACATTTATGTCTGGATGTGGCAGCACTGCAGAGCTTAAATCTGATCTGTTGGTCTTGGGATCATTTCGTCCTCTCTATCAGATGTTAGTTCTGCTCTTTGGAATGAAACCACTCAAGTACCGTAGCTTTGATGGTTTGTCATCAGCTTTAGGTACACATGGTTCTGACCGTGGCATGTTCACCCACACTCGTCACTGAACCATCGCTCGGCTTAATGGTAATGGTAGACTGATGGAATATCCTGGGGAAAATGATACAGATTATGTTTGAATACAATCCTGCTTCTGTTGCTACTGTTGTCTACAGCATCACATGAAAGCCCAGTTTGAGCTGCAATATCTGCAATTCAATTCTACTGACTGTCCCCCAGTTCACATCGAGACCCAGTCACCGATCAGCCGTGTACTCAGTGACCGCACCTGGTTTATGATGCAGTAATATTTCCATTTTCATATTCTCATTCTGCTGATGGTTCTCCTTGGTGCCATGCTTCCAATTTGTTATATTACTCAAACCCTTTAACATGTTCATCTGAATCTTTTCCTTGCTTGTCGTGCCATTTGCGTTTGAATTAAATGTGTTTCCCTCTGGTTTTCTCCATGACCATGAGTAAGAGCTCTGTGGTGTCAGTGATATCAGCCTTATGCAGTTTCTGAGCGAATGAATGTGTGCACTTCAGTTCCCAGTGTAGGGCACTCCGTGTTGGACAGGGCGTTTGAGCAGCTTTCAAACACGTCATTGGAACTTGTTCAAAAACAGAAATTCCTGAAGAAACAAAGCAGCTCTGGCGGCATCTTCTGGAGAGAATGTAGAGTTAATCTTTCGAGTCCAGTGGACCTCTACAAAGCCCGCAGTTTCTTCAGCAATTTTTGTGTTTATTTTGTATTTATTTCCAGTATCCATAGTTATTTGTTTCATTGAAAATTTGTGCTGTGCCTATTCGTTTCTGAAGAACCTCAGCAGATCTGGCAGCATCTGCAGAGACAGAGAAACAGAGTTAGCGTAACAAGTCCAATGTGACTTGTTCTGAACTGAAAAGGGTTGGCTTTTTAATCCCTTGCCGGAGATGGGGGATGGGTGATTTGGAAAAGAGGGCGTGGCAAAAGATAATCGGGCTATTATCAGTGGTGAACGAGAATATGATGCAAAATGGGTTTAAATTAAGGTGTGAATGGGGGAAAGGGGTTCACTCCCGTTGAGTGTAAGATAAAGAAGACACAACCACACAAGGCCATAGGGAGAACAGGAGAGAGAATGTCGACAATGTGGTATTATATAGATCTAGATCTATACGTTTTCACAGTACACATCATCACTGCCTTCACACGATGGAATTCACGTGCTTGACCTCTTATTGGCACTAGTATGAGTTTCATGCTGCCTTAGTTTTGTAACATAGAGCAAAACTAACAGTATGAAGTTTGGGCTGTTTTGTACACCTGTCATTTTTAATATTCTTTCAGATTTGCAGTGCTTATCGTTAAACGTTTGATCTTGAAGTTAGTATTAGATGGAGTGTACGAGTTTGAAGGGTGGCATTCTAGAAGTTTATAATATCATGGGAGGCATGGATAGAGTGAATAGCGAAGGTTCTTTCTGTAGGATCGGGGAGTTCAAACACAGATGCATAGCATTAAGGTGGAAGGGAGGAAACTTAAAAGGGACAAAGGGACAAAGATTTTTACACAGAGTGTGATGTATTATGGAATGAGTTGCCAGAGAAACAGTGGGCGATGCAAGTACAGCTACAATATTTCAAAGACATTTGGACCAACATATGAATGGGAAAAGTTTAGAGGCATTTGGGCCAAGTGCAAGCAGCTGGGATTAGTATAATTTAGAAAACCTGGTCAGCATGGACAAGTTGGACCAAAGGGTCTGTTTGAGCGCTATATGACTGGATGGATGTAGAAATTAAGCAAAATGTACGAAAAGAGATGATGTAATAAATTGGTAAGAAATATTAAAACAAGCATCATGTGCTTTTCTGTCAACATAAAAAAAGCTTGAAGATGTGTGTGTGAGCTGAGGGGGAAGTGAAGTGAGGAAAGTACATTGAGGCCATTAGGAGGGTGTTACTGGAGAACTGACCACAGGGAACAAGCAGATAATTTACACTAGTATTTTAAATCACTCCTCATGAGGAAAGTACTGTAAGCATGTCAATGGTATAAACAAAATGGCAACAGGAGGGAAGTTATTGAACTGTCTCTAACAAAAGGAACAAGGTATTTATCTAACAGATAAGAATAAGGGGAGGCAGGTCAGCAGTAATTCACAGTTAATTTTAAAACAAGTGGTCACAGAGTGACTAGTGGCATTGTGTGAAATATGCCATAACTCTTTGGATTGCAGGAGTGTTCCAGTGAAACTGGAGAACGTCCAATGTGGCGCCTGTCTTCAAGAAAGGAATGAGACAGAACGCAGGAATAATTTAGCCTAACCATTATTGCTGGGAATCTGCTAGAGCCTGTTATTAAGGAAGGCATTGCAGGGCACTTAGAAAAGCTTAACGCAGAGTTGGCATGGTTTTGTAAAGGGGATACTAATTTTGCTCTGTAAAATCATACAAATTCTGTTTTGGAGATCCCTGAGAATGTCAAGATTAGAGTCATGCTCTAAAAGTACAGCATGTCAAGCAGCATCCGAGGAGCAGGAAAAAAATCAATGTTTCGGGCAGGAGCACTTCATCAGGAATCCCTGAGAAAGTGACAAGCAGATTTGATAAAGGGCACTGGTCAACATGAGGCTTTCCAGAAAGTTTTCACAAGGTATCACAAAATAAATGTTCTGACACAAGACAGAGGCTTGTAGTATGATAAATAATATATTTGCATGGGATAATGGTTGCTTAACACATAGAAATCGGAGAGTCAGGATTAATGGATCTTTATGATAAAGATGTATCTACTGGATTACCACAAATATCAGGCCGATGGCATCAGTTATGTACAATCTATACTGATAGCCTGATAGCTGGAGCTGAGTGCAATATACATTGGAGTTTGTGGATGACTTTGAGAACCAAAATGCAGGCTGCTATTTAATGAAGAGGAATCCCAAAACAGGAGAGATTGGAGTGTTCCTGAGTATGAAATGTAACGTCTGCATGCTGATGCAGCAATTAACTAGTTTGGCTCATGAGGCGGCTTCCTGAGATGGAAGGGTTGAATTATTGAATACATTTAAAATGGTGAGGAGATTATTCATTGTGGTTGAAATGAATGAGAGTGATATTACTGAAATGTACAAGATACAGAGGGGGCTTGACAAGGTAGATGCTGAGAAGGTGTTTCCCCTGAGTCTCGAACTCGAGGTGGTAGATACTGAATAAGGGACATCGATTTCAATCTGAGGTGAAAAATGATGAACTCTCTCAGAAGGTAGTGAATGTCTGGAATTCCCTAACCCAGGGAGTTGTGGCGGGATACAAGGAATTGGGTAGGAAAGTGGAGTTGAGCCCGGAAATAGATCAGCCATGTTCTTATTGAATGAGAATTCAGTCTTGAGGGGCCAAATAGCCGTCTCATGTTCCTAATTCTTAGTTTTTTATGTCATGCTTTTGGAAAGTAATTGGTTATTTTCCTGGAAGTCGTGTTGTACAATATTGCATTCAGGAGAGGAGAAAATTTGCCTGAGTTAATCCTGAATGGGATATGAGATCTGCATTCAAAGCAATTCCAGAGCAGAAGTTACAGAATGGGGAAGCCTGGAATTTACAAATGCATTTCCGAAACTACACCTAACCATCGGCGTGGCTTCAATCTCCCTGTTTGTAGCAGGTCTGAAGGGCTGATTGGAACAGCAGAACATAGGGCTGAGGGATGCGAGTGGGCTAAACGGCCCTTTGACACTATCCCACCAGTAAATAAGGTCATGGCTCATCTCATTGTGGTCCCAGCTGCACTTTTCTCTCCTTGCACCATTATCCCTGATTCACCTGCACATGGAAAATCAGACAAAGCCAGCCTCGATATAATATAAAGATTCAGCTTTCTCAAACTTCTGGGGAAGGGAATTTCACTTGAGTGAAATCCGACTTTGTGAATTTTTCCTCACTCCGGTTCTGACTGAGGTTGGAGGGTGTCACTGTTTCATTTTCTAGTCCCACTCCTCCACTGCTCACAACAAGTTTTAAATGTAACCGGGTCGGTGATATGAGCGATGATAAAGGTCTCAGACGGTGTCAGGTTCAGTGACAGGAACAAGTCAGGCAGATTTCTTTCGTCAGCCGCACGTAACTAATAGGGCTAATGGAGCAGCATGTTAGATTTGTGGTAAGCACTGCTGCCTCATATCAGCAAAGAGCTAAGCTCAATTCCAACTTCGTCCCACACTCTATGTGGAGTTTGAACATTCTTCCCGTGTCTGTGTGTGTTTCTTCCCAGTTTTCTAGTTTCCTCCCACAGTTCAAAGATGTGCAGCTTAGTTTGATTGGCAATGGTAAATTACCGATTAGTCTGTTTATATTTGTTTATTCAGGGTGTAGTGAGTCTTTGGAACACTCTTCCCTGCAGACCATTCGAGGCAGAGATATTGAATATTTTTGAGGCAAGGTTCACGAATCACAGATGAGTCAAGGATTATCGAGGAGTGTGCAGCAATGTGCACTGTTGGGGAAAATGTAGACAGTGGTACTGAATGATACGGCTCCAGAATATCTAGGAATTAAACGAAATGATAACATCGATAAAGTTTTATAGGGGAAACAAGATGGCAGCGATCTGAAAGGTTAGCTTTGCTGATCTCTGCATCACAATAATGCTCTACCCCACCCCACCACAGTCACTTACTTACAACTGAACACTAAAAGAGCTACAGAATCCTTACTAATGCCATTTTGTCAAGTGGAAATGACAAAACATTGGAAAGGATCGAGTAAGTCCCAACACGCAGTACACCCGTCAGAAGCTTTCAGCATGTCTGTGGCCGCACCTGTAACACTCTCTGCTCATTCAATGGACCGAGTTATTCACCAGGACTTGGTCACCGAGTTCACCAAGTTACGGGAAATGATTGAAACCATGATTGAAGAAACAATCAGCAGGAGGATAGAACCACTCTCAGCAGTGCTCCAAAAACATGAACAGCCACTTGAAAGCCTTGGAAACAGAACAGATGAGGTCGAGAGCCAAACTGTAGGGGCAGAGACTGTGATCGATTCCTGTAAGGAGCGGATCCTCACCCTTGAAAAATCGGTCCGTACCTTAACTAAACAAGGTGACGACCTCGAGAGCAGGGACAGGATGAAGAGTGTTCATATCATCCGTCTGCTGGACCGGACATCAGGTGATCAGTCAGTGAGTTTTTATTTGAGAGAACTGGCTGCAGAGATTCCGTCACTTCGAAGCTGAAGAGGGGCGGGTGAAAAGTGAGACAGTTCATCGGGTTATGGTGCGCAGGTCAGGCTCAGACCAACGCCCTCACCCTGTCCTTGTGCTATTACATTGTTGCAGGGACAAACAAAGATTTAGGGAAGCTTCCAGAACACAGGGAAGAGACCCGAAGAGGGCTCCAGGATTATGTTCTTTCAGGTCTTTTCAGCGGCAGTGATTCAGAAAAGAAAATCTTTTGATGATATCAAGAGAAGATTAAGGGAACTTGAGATTCAGTATTCCTTAATTAACTCAGCGGTGCTCCGTATGCTCTAGTGGATCTTTCAATAGATCCACCAACTCTCCAGAGGATGCGAAAACTTTGTGGACACTTTAAAGTAGGCTGGATGCATTAATGGAAAGCGATAACCTTGTTTCCCTTTTTTAAAAGAAAGTTTGTTGACCGTTTCTGGTATGAAGCAGTGTTAAATTATAGTCGGGGGTGGGTAGAGTACACACTTTTAACTTCTTCATTAGTAATACTACTCATTTTTCTCTTGATTAGTTTGTGTGTCGGGTTCGGCTCAAGCTGGAGAGAGTTATGAAGGTGATCGTGATGACTGAATACCTACCTAAGGGCAGTTCAGTCCCGATGTTTGTGATTAATTGCCCTGGATGCAGTATTGATAATGGGGCAGAAGATAGAGATTTGTGACATGCAAATGCCCCCAGTCGGCAGGGGGTAAATGCCCCTCCTGAGTGCCACTGGCACTTTGTATTTTTTTTGTTTTAGAATGTATTTAGTTTTGGAACGTTTTGAGAGCTTGTTAGTTGTAGTAGCGTTAGTTTGTATGTTTTCTTAAGCTCTATGATTCTTTTTTCATTGGTGCTCAGTAATTTGTAATTCGAGTTCCTCCTCTCTGGAGTTCAAATATTGTTTCAGTGTGTAATGGCTAATGCCGTGCTTAAATGGTGTATCTGGAACATTAAGGGGAGCCATTCGCCAGTTAAAAAAAAAGGAGAGGGTGGATCTTGTCGTATTGCAGAGATGCACTTTGATAACAAGGAACATTTGACATTACAGCAAGGTGGGTTTGATCGGGTTTATTTCTCGTCTTTTAACACAAGGAATAGGAGAGAAGCCATACTGGTGAGGAAGAATCTTTCATTTAAATTAGTAGATTGTATTAGACACCCACTGGAGGATCATAACCCTCAAAAAAAATGGGGAAGAAAGCAGTAGTTTGAATGTTTATTGCTCCCTGACTCACTGCTATAAATTCCTGACAGATGCATTTTCCAAATTAAGCAATCTTTCTTCGTAGAACATTATCGTAGGAGGAGATTTCAATTGTATTTTGCACCCACGGCGGACAGCATGCCCAAAGGCTCCCAGTACCATCTTTCCAATCTAAGCAATTAGTGGATTTTTGTGTGGAACTGGGGCTGGTGGATGTTTGGAGGCAGATCCACCTCATAAATAGGGATTTTACTTTCTTCTTTAACCCGCAGAAATGCCACACTAGAGTTGATCTCTTCCACACCTTGCAGCAGTCTTCGATTCAGTGGTGTTCTGTACAATTGGGAATATTACCATTTGTGACCATGCAGCAGTATATTTATTGGTTAAGATTAAGGGCAATATAGCAGGTTCGAGACACTGGCGAATCCCTTTATTCTTAAGGATAGTAAGTACATTGAGTATTTCTGTAATGAATTCAGATCTTTCTTAGCCATTAATTTAGATTCAACCAGTAACCCATCCATTCTATGGAAAATTGCTAAGGCTTATGCCAAAGGAATAATTATTCCTTAGGGTGCGGCAGAAGCTGGAGCAGGAACGCTTGGCCAGGCACGGTTGAAGGCAGCCGAGAGGGCATACTTTGATAGACCCTCGGTGGCTCGGCTGCAGAGGATCACAACGCTTCGGTCTGCAGTGAATTCCACGCTCACACAGACAGTCAAGGAGGAACTTACTTTTGCAAAGCAAAGGCTGTTTGAGCATCGTGATAAACCGGGCAAGTCGTTAGCCTATCTTCCGATGAAAAAGAGAACCCCAAAGCCATTACCTCAACTAGGGAAGGTACTGGGACCCTTTCCTGTGATCCCATAAAGATTAAAGCAGCATTTCCGAGATTTTACTCCGAATTATATCAGACTAAGCATTATGGGGATAGATGGATTTAGATGGAATCTTTCTTCAAGAACTTGGACCTTCCAGGGGTAACCCCCAAATAAGCGTCTTGCCTTCATTCACCATTGTCGGTGCTGGAGGGTGTAAAGCAGCTTCCAGGCGGAAAGGCACCCGGTCCTGACGGATGTCCACGTGAGCTTTATGAGGAATTTATAAACCTGTTGTCAGATCCAATGTTTACTATGTTCGTCACTCTCACAGTCACGACTGCGTCCCACTATCCTTAAGAGAGGCTCATATCTCTCTTATTCTGAAGAAAAGGAAGACACCGAAAGATTGTGCTTCCTATCGGCCCATCTCACATCTAAATGTTGATTTCAAAATTCTGTCTGAGTCCCTTACATTGAGGATGGAAACTATTTATCCTTCCATTGTCAAAGTATACCATAGCGGCTTATAAAAGGCTGCAGGTATTCCAACAATGTTAGGAGATTCGTCAATATGATCCAAGCGTGTCAACAGCAAATTATGCAGGTATTAATGATCTCTTTAGATGCAGAGACTTGGTCTCGGCAAAGTTTTTATCAAGTGGCTGAGGGTCCTTGAAAATGACCCTCTGTGTTCGATCCTGTAAAATTAATATTTCTAGAGGCAGTCGACAAGGTTGTTTACACCAGTGTTGTTTACGATGGTGATGGAGCCACTGGTGAAGGCCATCTGCAGGGACCCAAACATATCTGCCACAGAAGTGGGATAGAGGTCACGTAAGATTACACTGTCTGCAGATGATGGTCTTAACTTTTTGTTAAATCCCACAGTTTTGGTCCCTCACCTCATGCAATGCATCAGTTCGTTTGGTGCTTTTCGGGCTATAATATTGATTTTACGAAGTCAGAGGCCATGCCTCTGGGCAAACTCAGGGAAACACCTGATGCCGTGGGAGAATCCTGATTTCCTTTTCAATGGTTCGGGGGTAATGGGGATGTTCCCTATTTAGGTATATTCATTAATCCTATCTTTGGACTTATATTTAATGTGTAATTTGTCCATTTGTTTGACAAAATTAAACAAGATCTTTGAATACTTCCAATATTCTGGCTGGGTCAGATAGCTCTTATTAACATGAATTCCCTTCCTTATTTGCTATACCCCGTGTGAATGCTTTCTTTGATGTTTCCCAGACAGACATTTAGGAGATTAAATGGATGATGTAGCTCTGATTTGTCACCATAAGCGACCCCTTATCAAGTTAACCAAATTACAACGACCCCACAGTTTGTGGGGAGTAGATCTCCAGGATGTTAAAAGCTATCAATTAAGTTCTTCTTTACCCGATGTTAGTGAGGCCTCGGTGTCAATTTGATTAGATATTGAAGCTTCTCAGGCAAAGTGCTCCCTTATTAGTCTGCTATTCATAGACAAAATGAGGACAGTTAGGAAGTATTACCATTTCCCAATAAATATCGACAACTTTAAAGTAGGGAGGGCAATGTGTCCGATCGAAGGCAACATAGCCAAACCTCATTTCTTACCCCAAAGCGTGATGTACCATGTATCCGACGGGGAATACTGGATTCCATGCTTAAACTATGGACAACTCGTGCGTGTATCTTGCTTTGATAGTTTATGTGAGGGAGAAACAAGGATGTCCTTTGATCAAATAAGTCGTAACTATAGACTACCGAGTCGAGATCTCTTCTGTTTTCTTTTTATCAGATCAGAGATGTTATTCAGAAAAGAACCACGCTTTTAACAGACCAGTACAGATCCGATACAGAGAAGAGGGTGCTTATTGCTAAGAACACACTCTCTGTCAGTACCCTTTATCATTTGTTGGAGAGTGGCCTCTCAGACGAGACATTGTGACTTTCTGAGGTCTGCAAAGAGAGTATGGGATTCAGATCTCTTTGGACATAGGGGAGGATATTTGTGTAAATGCAAGAAGGATTTCAATCTGCAAGAAGACTCTTGCCATGCAGTTGAAGATTCTTCATAGAGTCTATGTGGCCCCAGACACGCTCGCAAAATTCAAGATGGAGTATGTCTTAAAAACAAATTGACTATTGACACTCTTACTCATTGCTTGTTGACCTTCCACGGGCGCTATAGGAGCGGTGTGTTCGCTGGGATGGAGAGGATCTTGAGGACCGAATTCGAGATGGATCAGGTTTCCCTTTTCCTGGGCCTGCCCAGTCTACCTTACTCAGATGTGCATAAGAAAAAAATACTTTAATACTCTCACTCTCTGAGTTCAGAAAAAAAAGTTCTGTTGCATTCGGTGCCTGAAAACCCCCTGGGTCTATTGGTTTGTCATAACCTCGTCATGGAGCATAGCCCTTTAGACTTTTTTAAAGGTATGTTGCACCATAAAATAGAGGATTTTTATAAGAAATGGCAGCCCTTTTTGAATTACCAAGGTACAGGCTGATCTGCCATTCCACTAAGGACTTTTATATAGCTATGACGAACTTGACTGATGAATCTAATGGCCAGAGAGGAGGAATTACGAACAAATGAACGTGTATTAGTTAATGGTCTTGAAGGTTGAGAGCTATAGTTTTGTTACACTGAGTTCTACTATTCGTTTTTATTATTTTTTTATTTTTCTTCGGTCCGTTGATTTACCTTTTCTTTATATACATGCACATGGGTGTAATTGTGTTCAATTTGCATTGTTTTTTGAGTTGGGTACTTATTGGTTCATCGAAGCATTAAAAAGATTTTCTCTGAATAAAAATACTTTTGAAACAATTAAAATATTAACATGGATAGAATAGAGTCCCAAAGGACCACTTTCTTGTTAGTGAGACCACAAATTATGGTTTATCTTAAGGGTCATCACACTTCGGGTGACAGGATGATGTTGAGAGGGTGTGCCCTTCGTGGCAACCTCTGTCTGTGTGGAGAATTGAAAATGCGCTGTTGATCCACAATACCACCAATTTTAGTGTCACCTTCAAATTTACTAATCATGCCTTATACAGACTGAAGAATATGATTGAAATAGATAATAAACAACAATGGATCCAGCACTGACCCTTGAGGCATTTCATGTGTTACAGGCCTCCACTCCGAGAGCATCCTTCCACTATAACCCTCTATTTACTACCATCAAGCCAATTGTGCATCCAATTTGTCAGCTCCCTCTGGATTCCATGCGAATCTAACCTTCCAGACCAACCTATCAAGAGTAATCTTGTCCAAGCCCTTACTGAAAACCATACAGACCATGTCTACTGCGCTACCCTCATCAACATTCCTGGTCGCTTCATCAAAGAACTCAAACAAATTTGTGAGGTATGATCTCCCACTCACAAAGTCATGCAATCGTTCCAGTCTAAAAACAACTATTAATAATAATTGTTAAAATAAGAATAACAAACAATAATAAATAATAGTAAGATGACATTTGCAATGGACAATAAATTATCCATGGTTTGTGGCATTGGAACGTGCATCATTGGTGAAGGGCAGAATAGATTTTGTGGAGAAAGTGAGGACTGCAGATGCTGGAGTTCAGAGCTGAAAATGTGTTGCTGGAAAAGCGCAGCAGGTCAGGCAGCATCCAAGGAGCAGGAGAATCGACGTTTCGGGCATGTGCCCTTCTTCAGGGAGGGCTTCAGGATGATTCCTGAAGAGGGGCTCATGCCCAAAACGTCGATTCTCCTGCTCCTTGGATGCTGCCTGACCTGCTGCGCTTTTCCAGCAACACAGAATAGATTTTGTACCTGTGTCATTGAACTGCGTTGGAAAAAGGCAAGGGTGGCATGGTGCCTCAGTGGTTGGCACTGCTTCCTCATAGTGCCACGGATCCGCGTTTGATTTCAGCCTCGGGTGACTCTCTTTTGGAGTTTGCACATTCTCCCTGTGTTTGTGTGGGTTTCCTCTGGGAGCTTCATTTTCCTTACACAATCCGAAGATGTATAGGTTAGGTGAATTGGCCACTGCCTTATGTGCATTAGTTAGGGGTAAATACAGATTACGGGCATGGGACTTGGCGGGTTACTATTCAGAGGGTCGGTGTGGCCTTGTTGGGCCAAATGGCCTGTTTCTATACTGTAGGAAATTGAAAAACAATAAACTATTTCTAATCAAACCCTGTCTTTCCAAACGTGTGTATATCTTATCCCTCAGAATCTTCTCAAGTAACCTACCGACTCCAGATGTTAGGCTTCCCGGTCAATAGTTCCCAGATTTCTCTTTGCTTCCCTTCCTGAATAATGGCACAACGTTTGCAAAACTTCAATATTCTGGAACCTAACCTGCGGCTAACGATGATGCAAAAATATCACCCAGGTTCCCGTATTTTCTTCCGTAGCCTCTTGCAGTATTCTTGGATGCATCTGTTTAGGACCAGGAGATTTATCCACCTTCATACATTCTAATGCATCCAACACGTCCTCTCCTGTGATATCGACTAACCCCAAGATATCATCACTACCTTTGTTAACCTCCCAAGTCTTCATGTATTTCTCTACAGTAAAGACAAAGGAGAAATATTTATTGAGAATCTCACACATCTCCTATGGTTCTAGACATGCATGTCCACTTTGGACCTTGAGGGGTCATATTCTCATGTAGTTATTCATTTAACTTTAATATACTTAAAGAACCTCTTTGGATTCACCCTAATCTTCTCAGACAATGCTGTCG
Organism: Chiloscyllium punctatum; assembly: GCF_047496795.1. Taxonomy (NCBI): domain Eukaryota; kingdom Metazoa; phylum Chordata; class Chondrichthyes; order Orectolobiformes; family Hemiscylliidae; genus Chiloscyllium; species Chiloscyllium punctatum. The sequence goes on from NC_092788.1 coordinate 12,910,427, forward strand.
TGTGCGCCCTTTTCGCCCTTCTGATTTCGTTCGTCGGTAAACTCCTGTATTCCCTGTACGCCGCCAGGGATTTCCTTGATCCCAGCTGCATGGATCTCAGCCACTCCTCCTTTTTGCCTGTCAAAGCCACAATATCTCCTGACCTCCAGGGTTCCCTCTTCCTGCCAACCTTGCCTTTTACGCTCACAGGAACATACAGACCTTGAACTCCCGCCATTTCACTTTTCAAGGCCTCCCACTAGCCGGAGGTCCCTTCGCCTCTAAACAAATTCCTCCAACTAACCCCTACAAGTTCCTCTCTAATTCCATCAAAATTCGCTTTCCCCCAATTTAGAAATTGAACATGCGGGCCAGTTTTGTCTTTCTCCATAAGTATTTTAAATCTATGGTCACTGGTCCCAGCGTGCTCCCCCACTGTCACCTCAGTCACCTGTCCTGCCCTATTTCTTAGAGTAGGTGAAGTTTTACCCCTTCCCGAAATGCACCCTCTACAACCTGCTTGAGGAAACGTTTCTGAACACACTTAATAGATACATCCCATCTCAGTCCTTAATTCTGTGTAGTTCTCAGTCAATGTTAGGAAAATTAAAATCTCCGACTATGGCAATCCTATTGGCCCTGCAAGTCTCCCCAATCTCTGTACATATCTTAATTATTCTAATTCCCTTTTACTATTAGGGGGGCTATAGTACAACCCAAATAATATCATCAGTCCTTTTTTTATTTCTTAGCTTGCCCCACAAATCCTCACTGGATTATCCATTAGTTATTTTATCTCTGATTACTGCTGTGGTACTCTCCTTAATCAAAAATGAAACCCCCCACACCTTCTTCCACCATCTCTGTCTCGCATAAAGCACCTGTACCTTGGTACATGAAACTGCCAGTCCTGTCCCTCCCTTAGCCATGTTTCTGTCATGGCTATAATATCGCAGTCCCACGTACCTCTCCACGCACTGAGTTCATTGGCCTTACCTGTCAGCCACCTTACATTGAGATAGATGCAATTTAATCCAACAGGCATTCCTTGCTCCCGGTCGTGTTCCTACCTAACCTATCTCTGCACTTTACTGTTTGTGATTACGGTATCTCCTTCCAGCCTCGCACTTGCAACCCTGCTGTTGAGGATCCCACACCTTCCCCACGCCAGCCTGTCTAGTTGAAACATTTCCTTGTAGCACTAGCAAACCTGCCAGCCAGGATATTAGTCCCCTTCCAATTCAGGGACGACCCGTCCTTCCTGAACCCGTCACCTCTGCCCCACAAATGATCCGAGTGATCTAAAACTCTGAATCGCGACCTCCTGTACCAATTATTTAGCCACGCATTCCTCTGCCATGTCCGCCTGTTCTTACCCTCACTAGCACGGAGCACTGGAAGTAAACCGGATATTACACTGTCGTGGTCCTGTCTTTTACCCTTTTTCCTCGCTCTCTATAATCACTCTGCATGACCTCATCACTACTTCTATCTGTGTCATTTGTACCAATGTGCACAATGACATCTGGCTGCTCCCTCACCCCGGTGAGAACGTTCTGCAGCCGCTCTGAGACATCCTGAACCCTGGCACATAGGAGACTATACATCATCTTGGATTCCCATTTGCAGCCATAGAATCCCTTGTCTGATCCCCTCACATATCGAGTCTGAATAATTACTTCTGAAGTTATTCGTCTCGCATAACCTTCTGACAATGGGATTTCTTCCTGAAACAGTTGGATTGGCTGAATTGCTTTGCTTCAGGCAGTGGGGAGATTCCAATGAATCATCATGCTGAATCCTCCATGAGTGGGAAAGACGACGAGGCTTGTTTTCATTCCCACACAGTGCTGTGTTGAGCAGCAGGGAAAGAGAAAAGGAGCAATAGACTGTTCGTTCACAGATAGGCTACATTTTTCTATCTGTAAGTTAAATCAGTAATGTTATCAGGCCCCAAACGGGACCATGTGAGCTCTCCTTGAATATTGTCTGAACTATATGACTCCATCACATTCTCGACTCCAGGTCAGTGCATCATTGCTGTTGTCACACACCGAATCAATTCATTAACAACAAATGGCCCGACTTGTTTTGAAGATGTGTTGATATGTGCCTGCATAGTGTAAACATAAGCGTTTGATGACTTCACAATATCTGTGTTAAGATGAATATGTTTTATTCTTAAACAAATACAGAAATTGCTGGAAAAGCTCAGCCTGTCTGGCATTAGATATGAAGAGAAATCAGAGTTCAATTTTTCGGTCCAATGACCTTTCCTTTGAACCTGACTTATTCTTAAATTATTTCCCCAATTTTATTCTCCCAAATAAGAAAAACTATCCATCCGGTATTTACCAACTACACTCTTCTCAAGATGTTATACGGTCAATAAAACATCTCTCATTCTCAGATCAAACTGTTCCTTCTTTGTAACGTAATGCCTTCATCCCAAGAATGAGTAAAGAGAAAAGTCTTTGAAACCTTTCGACAGCAATTTTGTTTTTATCAGTTATGTGAATTATAACGACACATAATACATCAGATGTGATCTCAACAATGCCCTGTACTGATGCAAAAATCATCGCTAAGATCAAACACAACACCCCTTACACGGAACAGAATAATTCCATTTATTATCAAATCACCAGCTGCATCTTCAGAGTAATTTGATGTGATTCATGTACTAAGACACACAGATCCCTCTGTACCACTCTGTTCTGCATTCTCCTTGCATTTAAATAATTTTCTGCCGTTTTGTCTTTTCCCCAAAACAGAAAATTCCCATCACAGAAATGTACTTTTTTCTGCTGAAGGTTTGCTCAAAACTGTCCCCTGTCTGTATCCCATTGCAGACGCTCTGCCCTCCCCTGTCTGTATCCCATCGCTTGATTCTCTGTCCCTCCCCCTGTCTGTATTCCATTGCAGATGCTCTGCCCTCCCCCAGTCTCTATCCCATTGCAGACGCTCTTCCCTCCCCTATCTGTATCCCATTACAGATGCTTTGCCCTTCCTCTGTCTCTATCCCATTGCAGACGCTCTGAACCCCCCCGCTCCCCCGTTGTATCCTATTGCAGACGGTCTGCCCTCCCCCTGTCTGTATTCCACTGTAGATGCTATGCCTTCCCCGTCTGTATCCCATTGCCGACGTGCTGCCCTCCCCCTGTCTGTATCTCATTGGAGACGCTCTGTGTCCTTTTGACATCTTATTGATTGACTATCCTGATGTATGAGCAAACTGAGATAAATCCTCTCCATCCAACTCATTGGTGTGGATTGTAATTTGTTGATGACCTCACACAGATCCCTGAAGAATTCCACTAGTTACAGCTTGCCAAAAACAAAATCAGTAATGATCTCTTCTCTGTATTTCCTGATGCTGCCCAAGGCGCCCCTGCTCCTGCGTAACAGCCTGGGATGGTTATATGGCGTCCTCCTGTGCTGTGTAATTTAATGAAATGATTTGAATACTTCATTCTATTCCCGTCTAACCCCATAGAGGTGCATTATGGCCTCCACCTGCTGTATTGTTACGATGCTGACTGGCTGAATGGGATCTTTCTCTCTCTCTGTAACAGCCTTGGAGGTGAATTGACAGAACAACGGGTGAGGTAGGAGCAGCAGTTGGCTCTCGTCCCCTCTCCAACTTGCTGCTCAGTTTAGAAACATCATGGCAGGTCTGATTGTAACTGAATACCCCTTTCCTGTCTGTTCCCAATAAACATTGACCCTCCTGTCTATCAATGATCAGTCAAGGTCAACCTTGAATATCCTCAATGACCCAGACTTCACTGTTCTCGGGGGATGAGAACGCCACAGATCGCACAATCCAAAGGAGAAAGGAGCAAAGTAATCTCAAATGGAAATGGGAGACCCCTTTTATATTAAAGCGTGTTAACCTCACAGCAAGTCACCTACTCTTTTCAGAAACAAGGGCACAGCAAATAGCAACAAACATATACCATTCAGCCCCTCAAACCTATCCCATAGTCAAATTGACTGTTCAGTCAAGTATTTATCAAACGTAGCTTCTACTGCACCCTTGGAAAATAATCCTGACACCTTAAGGCCACAGAGCATAAGAAATTGGAATTCGGCCATTTGGCCCAACAAGTCTCCTTTGCTATTTGATCCTGTCGGGTGTGTTTCTCAACACATCTTTCCTGCCTTCTCACTGTAACTCTCGATCGTTGTTTTAATTTAACCTTTGTCTTAATGACATAGTTGCGTCGGTGTCTCTGTATGTGTGTGTGGTTGCCTGTGTGTTTCTGTGTATATCTGTTTAATGGCAGGAGACAGGGTGGTGGTGGATGGTTGTTTTTGAACTGGAAGCCTGTGAGCAGCGATGATCCAGAGGCAAAATTGTTTGCCACTTTTGTTTGTCATTTATATATATGATTTAGATGAGAGTTATAGAAGGTATATTTCGCAAATTTGCGGATGACATCAAGTTTTGGTGTACAGTGAACAGTGTTTGTATAACGGTGAACAGCTGAAGATTACAAAGAGACCTTCATTAATTAAATCAATGATTCGCAGAGATGTACAACAGGGAAACAGACCCTTCAACTTGTTCATGCCATCCGATTATTCTAAATTGATCCACTCACATTTGCCAGCATTTGGCCCATGTCCCACTAATCATAAAGCCATCCAGTTGCCTTTTAAATGTTATAATTGTTCCAGCCTCCACCAGTTTCTCTGGCAGTTTATTCCATAGAAGCACCATCCTCTGCAGGAAAAAAAGTGGTTCTTCATTGTCTTTCAAATATTTCTCTTCCCACCTTCAACCTATGCCTTCTAGTTTTAGACTCTCCTACCTTGTGGGGGGGGGGGGGGGGGAGCGGGGCGGGGGGAACCTTGACCACTCACTCTATCCATGCTATTCATAATTTTATAAACCTCTAGGAAGTGTAAATGTGACTCCAATCAAGAGGGTTGGCTGCGCTTTCAGTCATCCTGGGTCTATAGTCTCAAATTCAGTCGTGGTACCTCTTCCTTCTCTATCAAGGCACGATTCCAAAAAAGTTTCATCAACTTGTTCAGATATATTATGAAACAGCTCTGTGGGAGTTGGAACTAGATTTTTCGGCGCAGTGATAGGGACACTACCATCATTCAGCATTAGCCCCTAAAGCTGCAACATGATGCTCTTGTGTGTTGTTCATCAGCCTGTTGTAACATGCTGTGACACACCTCCACAGGACATGACTCCACTCCACCTTCTCCAGAGATAGGGGCACTATCAGACAGTCATGGACTGGAATCGAATCCAGAGCTCCGGCGCAGAAACGTGGGCACCATCCATTAAACAAGGCCTAAATCATGCCCAGATTTCGGGTCATATTTGAAGTGTGTGGATTTATTAAATTCTGGTTAACATTACCAAATTATACAGGAGACATTTCTAATTGAAAAAAAAAGTACAAGTTATTAGCCTCAACTAAACGATGTTGAGTGCATTCGCTGTGTCATTGAGATAACGAATGAACATCTTCAATTGCTTGGATTTGATTTCTGGTTTAAATGGTTATTGCCAGTAGTCTGCTATATTAGGGAAAGAAATCCTGCAGACACACTCTGCACTATTAATGATCACGAGTAGATATCAATACTGAACACCAGAGAGGAGAAAGGAGCACAATTCTGGGCCCAAAATACTTGTCACTATTTCAAATCTCAATCATGTGGCTTCCCTCCTCCTAAAATCATTCATTGATACAAGGCAACTGTTTCCTTTCCAGCTTTTGGTTATGGACTTCTCACTCTGCCTGTACAAGGCAAACCAAACTCTGGGTCTTTGGGAAAATCAAGGTTGGTGTCTGTCGGCCTTCTGGAGAGGGGATTGTCGTTTAATCCAAAGGGGGAGTGTGAGGGGGCAGTAATATCACTCACTGGGCTGAGGTGTGGCAGATGGGGTTTAACATGGAAGCATGTGAGGCATTGCATTCTGAAAAAACAAACAAGGGGAGAGCTTATACAATTAATGGTGGGCTTTGGTAGTTACATAGAAAAGAGGGACCCAGGGGCGCAGGTATAATTCTTTGAAGTTGTGGCGTAGGGTGTTTAAGGTTACTTCATTGCTCATCCCTTTGAGGTTAGAAGTTGGGAAGTCATGCTGAGACTGTGCAGGATATTGATACAGCCTCTTCTGAAGTACTGTGTGCAGTTCTGTTATAGGAAGGAGATTATTAAACCGGAGATGGTTGAGAAGAGATTACTAGGATGTTACCAGTAACACCTCATCTTCTGCCTTGGAAGCCCCAGACACACGGCATGAACATTGGATTCACTGGTTTACAAATCCCTCCTGGCCAACCCAGATCCCAGATCCAACCCCCGGACTCACATCTGCCCTCTCGAGGAGACTTAATGTGCATCTTCCTTCCCACCATCTGCTCCACACTCCCCACCGATCTATCACTATCACCTCATATCTTCACTCACCTCTCACTGATCTTTCCCCCAGCATCACCCCATCGCCCATTTTCTCTTATCCCCTTCTCCCTCCCCAGTCCTGAAGAAAGGTCCTGCCTGAAACGTCGACTCTCTTGCTCCTTGGATGTTGCCTGGCTTACTGTGCATTTTCCACCGCCATGCTTTACTTGTACTGAATTATCCAATATTTGCAGTCACCATTATCTCTTAGGTACAATTCCCTTTTAACATAGCCATGTCGCAGTCTGTTATAACCGCATGTAGTCTTAGGGATATTTTCTTCTCAGATCATGGACGATAAAAGTTCTCTCAATGTCTTCCTGATATTGCAGTGCCTGATCAGTAGATACAGAACGTATGTTTCAATTCATAAATGAAGAAGCACGCTTATATTCTGATAAACCTTTGGCATCGCTCCCATATCCAAGGCAGATTGAATGTTTACACATGATTGATCTACCAGACCCAACATTTGTTCCCTCAGTCACCCCCACATATATCATCCAGAATATGTAAATTTTTAATCATAATTTGGAATTTTAATAAAACACATTGAAGTGAAATGGGTAAACGGGAGGTATTTGTTCATTGACTATGATTGATGTCAGTCCCCGTGCATCCTAAATATGTCACTGGAGGACTTTCCTCTTCTATTAATTAGGGACTCGGTTCAATGTGTTATCTCATAGTATCAGTGGGAGCATCACCGACAGCAGTAACAGGCATCAGCAGATCCAGAGAGAGGGGGAGGAGAGATCAGAATCTGAGAACGTTAGACTGGAATGTTCCAACAATGGATCAGAATCTGAGACCATGAGCCTGAAATGTTCCAGCAATGGACAGGAGTTTATCCGAGGGTCTTTACTCTCTTTCTCGGCCTTGGATCTCATTAGTTTTGCGGATCTATGATGTACTGATGGTTATTCAAGCTGGTTACTATCCCATCCTCGCTAATTTGGTGTTCCTGGTAATTCATTCTATCTGTTCATTAAGCCAGGTTGGACTGAATTGCTGCACATATTATTTAAAATTTAGAAAGGTGGATGTCAACATTTTCAATTCCAATGAAATATTCCATTCCTCACAAATTGTATCGAGCAAATTACTCATGACAAATTACTCACCAAATTGTGAGGAGAACCAGATTGTTCTCAAACTCCATAATCCTTCTAGCCCTGCACAGATCTACATTTCTATATCCTCCCACTCACTAATCCTGTCCAATACCACCATCATGATATCCGCGACTCCTCCTCTGCCTCAGTGCATCTTCTGAATAAACCATCAATTGTGCCTTTGTTAAATCTGGATACAATTTATCAAGTCCTTTTTAACCACATGTCAATTACAGAATAATTGCTCTTGAGTATGTTGAACTTGTTTACTGCACAGATTCTGTCAGACGGGCAGATGCTGCATGCTGCTTAAGACATTGACATATAATCTAGAGGCACAGAATAATAATCTGTTGATACCTCATGAACGAAATTGATGTTATTGGACTGAAACTAACCTCATTTGTGAGAAAAGGCCCATCTGCTTGCTTCATGTCCTTCAGAGAAGCCAAAGCGTTATCCTCCCCAGTCATGTCTGGGCAAACCCACAGCAATATGTTTTACTCTTGACTGTCCTGTGGAACAGCTGAACCAGTCACTCAATTCAATCTCAGCATAACATTCTGGCCTGACCATGGCTGCACACCTCCCGTGAGAGACGAACAAAAGTAAAGTTAGCTCCCTTCCTCTGCCTGTTTTCCTTATTCCTACACTTCATTTCCATTCAGGTAGGTGACCATTCCCTATTTCAAGTGCAATCTTTCTGACCGAGTCTCTCCCCAAGAGTGATGTTCATTTCCACGGGCACCTCTGGTGCTGGCTTTACTGATGCTGACAGACAGATGTAAGGAACTTTTAAATTCCACAACAGTGGCAGTGCATAGAGAAGGAATGGGTTTTTATGTCATAATAAAGATACGGAGACCAGTAGGTGAGGGAAAGGAATTATTGTGATCATCACTGAGAGTGCAGTTGAGGCCATATTCGGGGTATTATGGACAGATTTTTCTCCATTAAAAGGAATTATCTCATTACACTAGAGGTTGTACAAAGGAATTTTATGAGACTAATCCCTGGGCTGGTGGTAAAAGACGAGTGAGTGAAGGTTAATCTGTAGCACAGTCAACGAATAACAGGTTATTGCATTGAAACTTGATGGTGATGGACAATCACTCGTTATATTCTACACAGACACTGAGAAGGTGATGAATTCCATGGCTTGTATTTTTATTTTTACTCGGGATGCATGATTCTGGGTATTTAAGCGCCTCTGTCGATAAAATCTTCAGTCATATCCAGCCTTGATATTAGGGTCAATCCCTCTTACCTGAGCAGGTCAGTTAAACACTTTTGTTAATGTTAATACGTGATGGTGTCTGTGTGGAGAGTATTTTCTTCTCATAGAGGGTAGTGAATGTTAGGAATTCTCGGTCTAAAAAGTTAGGGGAGCTATATCACTCCAAGTATTTAAAAAGGAGACAGATGGATTTTTGACCTGTCATAGAGCTGAGGGGTGTGAAGAATTGCGCATTAAAGAAGAGTTAATGCCAACAATAGGTTAGCCATGATAGCATACAATGGTTTGAGCATCCAAATTACCTCTTCCTGTTTCTTATGTTCTCATATTCTGTCTTTGGAATGTTAATGGTTTTAATTTTCCTGGAAATTTTCCTATTGAATGTTGAGGACAATGAGAGAAAAGAATTTTATGAGCCGTCTCTGGGAGAGGTATGGGCTGGATATTCACATGGATCTGGGTCTACAACATGACCAACAAATGAAACACCACTTGCAGAGAGGAGACACTCTTTAAAGCGGTGGGAGACCACTTTCATACACAGCTTGGATTTCCCATCACATTTTCCAACTCACAGCAAACCACACAGTGTTTAGGGACTGAATGATATCCTGTAATACTGCGAACCAGGTATTTGGAGCAAGTGGTCTCTATCTGCTCCTATACAAGTGGTTTTAAGGACTGATTCTAACATCGGAACAGAGAACTGCAGAGCAAGAGTGGGTCATTAGACACTTTGTCCTTGCTCGACCAGACAATAAGATCATGGCTGATCTGATTGTGGTCTGCACAGCACTTTTCAGTCTGTCCACAATTTTCCTCCATTCACATGTCTGTCAAATGTTCCAAAACACAACTTTGAATAAATGCAAGCATCCAGGCACAATACTAGGGAACTGCACAAAGTCAAAGTACACAGGCAGCACAATTCTGGAAGGCAACAGGCATTTATCTATCAGTCTTGTTCCCAACCAATTAATGCTGTTGCAGTTTATAATTTTAGATTTGTTCATGGAATGTGGGTGTTGTTGATAGGCCAACATTTATGGACCATGTCTAATTACGCTGGAAGTGGTGGTGTTGAACTGCCATCTTGAGCTGAATCATCTGGGGAAGAGAATTCCCATTTGAACAGCCCGTGCGAATTTCTCATTTCTGCTCCGACAAATGTTGGAGGGTCACTGTGTCCTTTTCCAGCCCCACTTCTCCACTGGTTACAACAGGTTTGAAGTGTAACCTAGCCCAGTCTCTCAAAAAATGTGAATACACAGAGTCACACACGTACAGACACATACACAATCGCACATGTCTGAAGACGAAAATGAATAGGAAAAGGTTTCCAGAGTTTCATAATAGTTGAACTCATTTCAAATGGAAAAGAGATAATGCGTCCCAACTGATACACTGTCTCCAACGGTATTCTACTCAAACAAGCTGCTGGTATGTTACTTCTTCCTGGAACAGTTGGATTTGGCAGAATTTCCTTTCCTTCAATCAGTGGAGCGATTCCCATGAATCCTCAACAGGAATGCGCCAAGTTTTGTGAAGATGTCGCAGGGATTTTTACTCTCACATTTTGCGGTCAGACAGGGCAAAGTGAGAGAGAGTGGGCAATAGACAGTGGGTAATGACCATAAGATCATCGGATACAGGAACAGAAATTAGGCCATTCAGCCCATCGAGTCTGATCCACTATTCAATTACGGCTGACAAATTTCTCAAAATCATTCTCCTGCCTTCTCCCTGTAACCCTTGAACCCTTTGATACTCAAGAAGCTAACGACCTCTATCTTAAATATACACAATGAACTGACCTCCACTGCCTTCTGTGAAAATGAATTCCATTCGTTTTCCACTCTCTGGCTGAAAACGTTTCTCCTTACATCCGTTCTTAAAGGATTTCCCTTTACTGTAAGGTTGTATCCTTGGGTCCAAGAGTCTCCTACCAATGGAAGTCTTCTCACCATCCGCACTGTCCAGACCATTTAGTATTCTGTATGTTTCAATTAGATCCCCCCACATCCCTCTGAACTCAATCAAGAACTGACCCAGAGTCCTCAAACGTTCTCATATGTTAAACTTTTCATTCCTGGGAACATTCCCGTGTACGTCCTGTGAACCCATTCCAAGGTCAGCACATCCTTCCTGAGATATGGGGCTCAGAACAACGCACACTACTCCAAATATAGTCAGACAAGAGCCTTATAGAGCCTCAGAAGTACGTCCCTGCTTTTACATTCAAACCCTTTCAAAATAAATTCCATCACTGCATTTGCCTTCCTAACGACTGACACAACCTGCAAGTTTACATTGAGACCATCCTGGAGTAGAATTCCCAAGTCCCTTTGCACGTCAGACATCTGAATTTTCTCGGTAGTCCATGTTTTTTATTCTTCCTAACAAAGTGCATGTTCCCACAATTTCCCACGTTGTACTCCATCTGCCATTTCTTTGTTTATTATCCTAACCTATACAAATCCTTTGTGAGCCTCCCTGCCTCTTCGACGTTACCTGTCCCTATACCTATTTTTGCTTCATCTTCAAACGTAGATAGAATGCCTTCAGATCCTTCATCTGGATCGTTCATGTATAAAGTGAAAAGTTATGATCCCAACATTGAGCCTTATGGAACACCACTTGTCACCGACTGTCAACCGGAGAGGGACACTTTTATCGACACTGTTTGCTTCCTGCCAGACAGCCAAACTTCTATCCATGTTTGCACCTTGCCTCTAACTCCATGGGCCCTTGCCTTACTCAGTAGCCTCCTGTCAGCACATTGTCAAAGATCTTCTGGAAGTTCTGGTCGATGACATCCATTGGCTCTCCTTGATCTAAGCTGATTGGTACATCCTCAAGGTTTTCTAGCAGATTTTCCAGGCATGACCTCCCCTTGATGAAACCATGCTAACTTTGTCCTACTTTACCATCCACATCCAAGTATTCAGAAATTTCATCCTTCACAATGGATTCCAGGATCTTACGTACAGCCAAGTTTAGATTAGTCACTTTGTAATTTTCCGTTTTTTTGTTGACTTTTTTAAACGGTGGGATCACGCTCGCGATTTTCCAGTCCTCTGGGAATCTCCCTGATTCGAGAGATTCCTGAAAGATCTCCACCAACGCCTCCCCTGTCTCATCAGCTATCTGCCTTCGAAATCTGGAGTGGAGTCCATCTGGTCCAGGTGATTTACTTCAGGCCATTCAGTTTTCCCAACACCTTCTCCGAGGTGATGACCACCTTACTCAGGTCTGTCCACTAAGTCTTTTCAATGTTTGGGATATTACTCGTTTTTTCAACCGTGAAGACTGACACAAAATAATTTTTCAGCTCCTCAGTCGTTTCCTTGTTCCACATTACTATCTCTCCTGTGTCAATTTCTAGCGATCAGATGCCCAATTTTGCCTCTCTTTTGCCCTTTATGTCTCGAAAGAAGCTCTTACAGTCTTTCTTTACATAACTGGCTTGCTTATCCTCATATTTAACTTTCTCACTAATTTTTTTTTTCTCTCTGTTGGTCTTTGCAAGTATTACGATGTGGGGGTGAACACCTCTGTTAATGAAACCAAACACCCAGGAGAGCTCACCTCACCTCGTAATCTATTAGAATATGAGTGACAGAGAACTCCCAAATTACACTATTTAAAGAAAATAACGTCAATTTATTTTTAACTGTAAAAGTGAACATTATGCCACAACTATTTACAACTTTAACCAACCCACCCCCCACAACTGCCCCCAAATCCCTAACAATATGCTGTTTCAATTAGACACTTATAAAGATTACATCAACTTAATTTCAAAACCACACAGCCACTGCCATCCTCTGTGATGTTACTCTCCTGGCTGATGAATTCCCTGGGTCGTCGTATTTCTGTTTACTGTGAATATGTTTCATATGAAAAAATATATATAACAGTGAGTATTTCCTAATTTCTTGCAGAGCAAGATGGTTGATCCCAGGCTTCTTCCGTCTCGATGGCATCTGTTCTCTCCCCAATTTTCAAAATGTCTGCATTTTATGTCCCCAGCATCAAACTGTCTCACTGTTTCAATGTTGGCAAAACAATAAGTTTAATCTCGATTTGCTTTCAGTGACAGAGAGAGTGAAGGAAAGAGAGTGTTGCATGCAATAGTGAGAGTAGTGGAACAAGAGCCTTGTTCGGGTGTAGGTGCTGTAACAGATATACAGAGAGTGTGAGGGAGTAGAGAGAATAGGAAGACCAATGTCCTGGCTGAACGGGGAAGGTTATTGATGCTTGTCCTGTATTGATGGGCATTTCTTCAGATCATCTCAGCATCGGGGTGAGCCTCCCCAATGTCTTGTCCACGTCTATCACTAATAACAGCACAGAGCACATCCCATAGCTTTTTCAGAATATGTTTGCATGGATCTTGCAAACACAAGGAAGAACACTCATTGGTGCCTTACATATCTAAACCAAAACTGCTGTGCAACTTTGCGCATCCGATTATCTGGAAATTAGATATGTAAATATCTTGAGTGATGCGGTAATACTGGATGATCTAAATTTGCATGTAAACTGCGTTAACTAAATGATTGCCAATGCTGTGAAAAATCTATTTCATGTGTATATGAGGTAGGTTGAAGAGTGTGTTGTGAACCAAAGTAGATAGCAGGTTATTTCGGGTGTGGTGTTGCGTGGTGAGAAGGACTAATTACTTACCGTGCTCTGAGGTAGCTTTTGGCCAATCGCATTAATATGTTGAATTTTACACGGCGCCTGCAAGCAATATAGAATTTTTGAACATTACACTCAAATATCATGGAAACCCGAATGCTAGAGGGTCAAGTGAATTGGAAAAATACAATATGACATTTAGTGTGAGACAAACAATGGCATTCAGTGATAGAAATGCTGTAAAGTCTGAAAAATACATACATATCACTAAGTTACAAACACCATCGAAAGGGAAGGTGACTCATCAACGGTTTACGTAAGAAAGCAAAGATTGCATTAAATCTAAGGAAGCAGCTTCAGAAGAATTCCAGATATTGTACAAACCTGAACATTCTGAGAGATTTACTTTTCTGATAATAAGGGTGAAGAAAGTTTTAAGGAAATCAAAAAGAACATGAAAACAAACAAACAGGAAACACACAGACTGCTTACATCTACAATCCATATACCAAAGAAAACAAAAGCAAGGTCAAATGTAGAAATTTGTAAGGTACAGAAGAATTTATTTATGGGGAACAAGGAAATGGCAGAGAAAATAACCAGCTACTTTGCATCTGTCTTCATGGAGAAAGCGCCAGGCAATCTATGTGTAAAGCAAGTGATCACATGGGACTTGTGGAACTAAAGACAGAAAGCCCATTCATATCAGCAACAAGGTAGTACTTGAAAATTGAGCGAGATTGACCATTGCTAAGTCTGATGCGCCAAATATACTTCATATCAAAATGTCAAAAATAAAACAGCATATTAATTGAACTGTCGGTGACTGTATGTTATTTACTTGCAGACTCTGCAAAGGCCATAGACATTGTAGATAACTGAAAGGTAGTAAACATGATCCATCTATGTACACAGGGAAGAAGAGATAATGTGGAGGACTGCAGACCAATTAATTTGACATATGTAGGGAAACAGTTGGAATCCATTATATAAGAAGTGATATAGGGTATGTAGAAATGAACAGCAAAATTGCAGAGAATCACAATGCATTGCTGTCAGAGAAATCTTGCCTGACAAACTTCGGAATTATTTGAAGTGCTTTCTTGCAGCATAGACCACGGACAGCCAGTGGAAGTAATGTATTTGGATTTCTGGAAGTCAGGGCAGGAAAAATTCCTAGCTGTAACAGCTGCTCCTTTTTTGAGGTATTTTAGGTGTTGGAGTTGATTTCCTCGAATTCCAGAAGCAGCAATTACTGTTTTGTAAGCTCTTGCATTGTTTTGGAACTTTGGGAAAAAAAAGTCAAAGCAACAGCAGCTTTAAGAGGGAAAAGAACAGACAAAGGAAGCACATGGTGAAGGGAAGAAACTGATAGGACAGCGTACCTGCTGAGTTCCTGCCTTTTGTATTTGCATTCATGTATCGCTGGATATCGGAGTGCGTCTAGGAAATTTAACAAACAGTGAAATTTACAACTGGTTTGGAGGAACTGTTTGGGCAAGGTTCCCTGCCAGATAAGTGAATTGTTTTATCTGTGTCCTACAGAAAGTCTGCAGAAGTAAGTCGAGTGGGTTCTTCGTTAATTATATGTTTTTGAGATATGTCTCTTGATTAATCTTAAAATATAAGCCATAAATATTAATTTTACTTTGAGCAGTGTTTTGTCGAGGAATAAGACAGTTTTGTTTTTCTGGGTCAGTAGATTGTGAAACAGCACAAATGGCCTTAGTAGAATCATATGCGCTTCTTGTCAAATGTGGGAGTTTAAAGAGGATTTAAGGCTTACTGCAGATTATATCTGCAATAAATGCTTCTGGTTGAGAATTCTGTCAGATCGAATGTATCGTTTTGAGAGACAGTTAAAGACAATGAAGAATTTGTAACAGCAACAGTATGTGATGGATAGCAGTTATAGGAAGGGGGGAGGTCTCAGATACAGTCACATAGATGGGTTAACTCCAAGTAAGGTAAAACAGTTAAGCAGGTAGTGCAGGAGTCTTCTGCGACTGTCCCCATTTCAAACAAATATGCTGTTTTGGAAAATGTAGCGGGTGATGGATTCACAGGGGAATGTAGCACGAACAGGCAAGTGTCTGGTATTGAGATTGGCTCTATTGCAACAAGGGATACGTCGGATTCCACGAGGTCAATTGTGTTAGGGGACTCCCTAGTCTGAGGAACAGACAGACGGTTCTGTGGCCAGCAGAGAAAAAAATGGTGGATGGTATGTTGCTTCCCTGGTGCCAGGATCAATGATGTCTCAGAAAGGGTGTTCAATGTTCTCACGGGGGAGAGGGGCCAGCAAGAGGTCATTGTCCAAATTGGAACCAACGACATAGGAAGGGAAAAGTTTGAGATTCTGGACGGAGATTGCAGGGTGTTAGGCAGAAATATTAAAAGGAGGTTCTCGAGAGTAGTAATATCTGGATTACTCTTGATGCTACGAGCTAGTGAGAACCGGAATAGAGGGATAGAGCAGATGAAGGCATGACTGTGGAGCTGGTGTATGGGAGAAGTATTCACATTTTTGGATCACTGGAATCTCTTTTGGGGTGGAAGGGACCTGTACAGAAGGACGGATTGTATCTAAATTGGAAGGGGGTGAATATACTGGCAGGGAGATTTGCTCCAGCTGCTCGAGTGGATTTAAACTAGTAAAGCGGGGGAGGGGGGAGTGGGCAGAGAGATAGTGAGGAACCAGATCAATCTGAAATTGGTACAATTGAGAAAAGAAACAAGTCAAATAGTCAGGGCAGACAGTGACAAGGTAGGACTAATAAAGTAAACTGCATTTATTTCAATGCAAGGGACCTAACAGGGAAGGCAGATGAACTCAGGGCATGGTTAGGAACATGGGACTGGGATATCATAGCAATTGCAGAAACTTGGCTCAGAGATGGGCAGGACAGGCAGCTAAATGTTCTAGGATACAAATGATACAGTAAAGATAGAAAGGGAGGCAGGAGAGGAGTGGGAGTGGCGATTTTGATTAGGGATAGCATTACAGCTGTACTGAGGGAGGATATTCCCGGAAATACATCCAGGGAAGTTATTTGGGTAGAACTGAGAAATAAGAACGGGATGATCACCTTATTGGGCTCGTATTATAGACCCCCTAATAGTCAGAGGGAAATTGAGAAACAAACTTCGAAGGAGATCTCAGCTAGGGTGTCAGAAAGTAGGGTGATTCGGTCGGAGATTTTAACTTTCCAAACATAGACTGGGGCTGCCATAGCTTTATGGGTCTAGATGGAGAGGAATTTGTTAAGTGTGTACAAGAAAATTTTCTGATTCAGTGTGTGGATGACCCTACAAGAGAAGGTGCAAACCTTGACCCACTTTGGGGAAATAAGTCAGTGGAGATGCACTATGGGGCCAGCTACCGTAATTCTATTAGATTTAAAATAATGATGGAAAAGGATAGACCAGATCTAAAAGTTCAAGTTCTAAATTGGAGAAAGGCCAATTTTGACGGTATTTGGTAAGAACGTTCAAAACCTGATTGGGGGCAGATATTCACAGACGGCTGGAAAATGGGAAGCCTTCATAAATGAGATAACAATAATCCAGAGAAAGTATATTCCTGTTAGAATGAAAGCAAAGGCTGGTAGGTATAGGGATTGCTGGCTAACTAGGGGGTTTGATTAATAAAAAGAATGAAGCATCTGTCAGGTATAGACAGGATAGATCGAGTGAATCCTTAGAAGGGTATAAAGGCAGTAGGAGTATACTTAAGAGGGAAGTCAGGAGGGCAAAATGGGGACATGAGAAAGCTTTACCAAGTAGAACTAAGGAGAATCCAAAGGGTTTTTCTTTACAAATACATTAAGGACAAAATCATAACTAGGGAGAGAATATGTCCCCGCAAAGTTCAGCAAGGCAGCGTTTGTGTGGAGCCGCAGAAAATGGGGGAGATACTAAACGAGTATTTTGCATCAGTATTTACTGTGGAAAAGGATATGGAAGACATAGAATGTCAGGAAATAGATGGTTATGTGTTGAAAAGTGTCCATATTACAGAGGAGGAAGCGTAGGATGTCTTGAAATGGTTAAAGGTGGACAAATCTCCAGGACCTGATCAGGTGCATCCGAGAACTCTGTGGAAAACTACAGATGTGATTGCTGGGCCTCTTGCTGAGATATTTGTATCATCGATGGTCACAGGTGAGGTGGCAGAAGACTGGAGGTTGGCTAACGTGGTGCCACTGTTTAAGAAGGGTGGTACGGACAAACCATGGAACTATAGGCCAGTGAGCCTGACGTCGGTGGGGGGCAAGTTATTGGAAAGAATCCTGAAGGACAGGATGTACATGCATTTGGAAAGACAAGAACTGATTAGGGATAGTCAACATGGCTTTGTGCATGGAAATCATATCTCACAATCCTGCCAGAGTTTTTTGAAGAAGTAACGAAGAGGGCAGAGCGGCAGATGTGATCTAAATGGATGTGTTCGACAAGATTCTCTGTGGGAGACTGGTTAGCAAGTTTAGATCGCATAGAATACGGGGACAACGAGACATTTGGATAAAGAACTGGCTCAAAGTTGAAGACAGAGGGTGGAGGTGGACGGTTGTTTTTCAGACTGGAGGCCTGTGACCAGTGGAGTACCACAAGGATCAGTGCTGGGTCCTCTATTTTTTGTCATTTACATAAATGATTTGGATGCGAGCCTAAGAGGTATCGTTAGTACGTTCGCAGATGACAACAAAATTGGCGTGCAGTGGACAGCGAAGAAGGTTACCTCAGAGTACAACAGGATCTTGATCAGATGGGCCAATGGTCTGAGAAGTTTAATTCAGTTTACTTCATGGAGTTTAATTCAGATAAATGCGAGGTGCTGCATTTTGGGAAAGCAAATTTTAGCAGGACTTATACACTTAATGGCGTTGTCCTGGGGAGTGTTGCTAAATAAAGAGAGCTTGGAGTGCAGGTTTATAGCTCCTTGAAAGTGGAGTGGCAGGTAGATAGGATAGTTAAGGCGGCGTTTGGTATGCTTTCCTTTATTGGTTAGAATACTGAGTATTGGAGTTGGGAGATCATGTTGGGGCGATACGGGACACTGGTTCGGCCACTGTTGTAATATTGCATGGAATTCTGGTCTCCTTCCTATTGGAAATATGTTGTGAAAATTGAAAGGGTTCAGGAAAAATTTACAAGAACGTTGATGGGTTTGGAGCATTTGAGCTACAGGGAGAGGCTGTACAGGCTGGGGCTGTTTTTCATTGAGCGCTGGAGGCTGAGGGATGACCTTATAGAGATGTATAAAATTATGAAGGGTATGGAGAGGATAAATGGACAAAGTCTTTTCCCTGGGGTCATGGAGTCCAGAACTAAAGGGCATAGGTTTAGGTTGAGAGGCAGAAGGTGTTGGGTGGCACGGTGGCACGGTGGCACAGTGGTTAGCAATGCTGCTGCATAATGCTAGAGACTCAGGTTCAATTCCTGCCTCAGGCTTTGTGGATTTTCTGTGTGGAGTATGCATATTCTCCCTGTGTCTGCGTGGGTTTCCTCCCACAATCCAAAAATGTGCAGGCTAGTTGAATTGGCCAGACTAAATTGACTGTGGTGTTAGGTGAAGGGATGAATGTAGGAGAATGGGTCTGGGGGGGTTGTGCTTCTGCGGGTTGTTGTGGACTTGTTCCCACACTGTAAGTAATTAAACGTAAAGGACCTAAGGGGCAACTTTTTCACACACACAGTGGTACGTGTATGGAATGAGCTGCCAGAGGATGTAGTAGAGGCTGGTACAATTGCAGCATTTAAAAGACGTTTGGATGGTTATATGAATAGGAAGGGTTTGGAGGGATATGGTCCGGGTGCAGGCAGGTGAGACTAGATAGGGTTGGGATATCTGCTCGACATGGACGGGTTGGACTGAAGGGTCTGTTTCCATGCTGTACATCTCTATGCCTTTTTAACTCATACAGTGAGTTCGTAAATGCAAATAGCGTGAATGGTATTTGGAGGAATACATGGAATTGGAAAGTTAAAGTTAGGTTGGAGATTGTTCAAGGGAATTGAAAAAAAGAGGTAAAGGCATCATGAAGCAGTGGCATAGAATGTTGGTGAGAGTGTACCTGAGGTATTGAGTGCAGCGTTGGTGATCTAATCTAAGAAAGATTACACTGATCACAGAGGACGTGCAATGGACATTCTCCAGATTAATTCCTGAGATGGCAAGAGTTTCTGATGGGGAGATTTGTCCTGCGACCTCTCCAGTTTCAAAGCATGAGAGGTGATCGCAGTGAAATTTCAAAAATCTATGATTCATGTGATGTGGTGGAAATAAACAGGATGTTTCTCTAGCTGTCTACTCTATATTTAAGGCAAATAATGACAGGATAAGGGATTTGCCATTTAAGACCGTAATAAGGAGGACATTCTTCCCTTGGAGGGGACACGAACACAGGGGCGTGGAAGCCTGTTGGCAGGGCAAGATTAAGGAGAATCCCAGATATTCTTCACGTATATCAGGTGGAACAGAACAACCAGGGAACATGTAGGGCCTATTAGTGACTTGGCAAGTTGTATCCAAACTCAACTTCATGGTAGAAGGTTGTTTGTGTGACTGGAGCCCAATTTCCCCGGTGCACCCGGTAGAGATCAGTGCTGTGTTCCGTATTATTTGTGGTATTCATAAGTGATGTGAATGTGAAGTGGGTAGGGGGAGTGTGATACGTACGTTTGTGTTTGACACAAAGATTGGCCGGGTGGCTGGCAGTGAGGAGGGAGGTCTTATGTTACAGGAAGATACAGATAGAATGGTCAGATGGACAGAACAATGGCAGATGGAATGTAACCCTGATAAATAGGGGATAAAGTTTGGAAGAAGGAACCAGACAAGGGAGTACCCAAAGAATGGCATCACACTAGGAAGCTCAGAGCGTGCTTCTCCACACATTCCTGAATGTGACTGGATATGATAATTGATGAGTTCAGCATGACTGTAGGTAAAGCCTTTATTCATTTACCCAAAGATTATCCGAGTTTTATATAGCACATCGGTAAGGCCAAATGAAATATTGTGTGCAGTTCTGGGAGCCGCATTACAGGAAGGATGTGATTGTACTGGATGAGGTGAAAAGAAGAGATTCACCAGGATGCTCCCTGGGATGGACCATATGAGCTGTGGAGAGAGGCCGGGTAAGCTCGAGTTACTTATTTTGGAGCAGAGGAAGTTGAGCGGATAAGTCATTCAGGTTTAAGATTACAAGGGGCATGGACAGGGTGAATAGACAACAGGTGTTCTTTTTAGTCAAAGTTTCAGCTTCTTTACAGAGTGAAACCAGGGAATGGAGAATGGAGAACAGAGAAACATGACACAGCTACTTCACTTCTGTCTTCACAGAAAAATACATAAACAAAGCCTTCCCAGCAATAGGAGAAAACCTGAGTCTGATGAGAAAATGATGTGGAATGAAACTAGCAAATAAACTAATTTGGAGAAATTATTGGAACTGAAAATAATGGGCATAGAAAAAATAACAACACAGATTGATGAAATGGGAAACATAATTGAGAAACTGACTGGTAGATCAATTACAGAAAATACAACAGAGGCATTGAACTTGGATTTTCAGCAAGAATTTTAATAGAGTCCCAAGCCTAGTGTGCAAAGTAAAAGCACATGGGATGGGGGGTAATATATGAACATGGTGTTAAAATTGGAGTGTTGAGAGGAAGCAATGAGGAGGAATAAATGGATGGTTTTCAGTTTGGAAGGCTCATGAGGCATCGTAATGATTGGTGCCGGGGCACCAGGTATTCTCAATACATCTCAAACATCTCGTTGAGGGAATCAAATGCCAAGTTTCTAAGTCTGCTGATGGAACTAGGATTTTGAAAGCGAGGAGGATGTGAAAAAACATAAAGGTGATTGTAACAAATGGAGTGAATGAGTAAACATGTGGCAGATGAAGAGCAGTGTGGATAGATGTGATGTTGTCTACTTTGTTGGGAAACACTTAAATTCCAGGCAACCATTGGAAAAGGGAGTGGTTGAGAAATGTCCATCTATGAAGGGAATTGCACTTTTCTTCTGTTATTGTTTGGACAGGCATCTGAGTTCCATGCAGAGCAGTGAGTTCTGAAGACAGAAGCCAATACAGGGAATACATTGGCACACAGACCAGTTTACACAGACCCATCATGTGGGGAGCTTTAACATTGAAAATATTCTGGGATTTCCCTGTACACCAGTCACTGAAAGCAATATTGCAGAAAGCAGTCAGGAAGATAAATGGGGTGTTGACCCTTATTTCAGGTTGGCTTGAGTCCAGGAGTCAGGGTGTCTCAGTGCAGCTGTACAGGCCCTTGGTTAGACCTCAACTCGAATATTGTGCAGTATTGTGTGCAGTTTTGGTGTCCGTACCGAATAAAGGACAAACCTGACATTGAGGGAGAGCAGTGAAGGATGAACAGACTGATCTCTGGAATGGCAGACTTTTTGTGGAGCAGAGTTTGGGACAACTGAGCCTGTATTCCATGGGGTTTAGGAAAATGAGTGGAGATCTCAGTGAGATATATAAAAACCTGACAGGGTTAGGTAGATTGGAAGCAGTGTTGATAATTCCCTTGGCTGGGAAGTCTAAAACAAGAGGCCACAGTATTAAATACAGATGGGTCACATTGCATTTAGATACGAATAAATGTCTGCACTCAGAGACTGGTGAACCTGGGAATTCTCTCTCACATAAGGCTGTGGAAGACAAGGCACTAAAGACTAATAAGGATGTCTAGACACCGAAAGGATGGGGGAGAGAGCAGGAGTATGTCGTAGAAATAAAGGGTCAGCCATCATTATATTGAATTGGATAGCAAACTCGACAGACCAAGGGGACAACTGCAGTTCCTATTTTATAGCTTCACAAGGTTAATCACATTAAGGCATGTGTATAGTGTGTGGGGAAAGTGCATTGAGGAGATGTTCAGACATGAACTAGAATGGGGCAGGCTCAATGTGCTGTATGGCCTATTCCACTCCAGATGTTTCTGTGCGGTCTGTAGGAAAGCTCTGTAAATGTTGTCACAAGTTCGCAGATGTTAGGAAGGGGGTCTCTGCAGGGTCAACAGGACATTCTTTCCAGTTCCCTTTCCCATACTGAGGCTGAGGCTGGGTGTTCTGTCCGGTTTTATCCTTTAAGACCTTGGAGCAGTTTGATACAATAGAGTATCTTACTTGGCTTTTTCAGAGACCATTGAAGAGTTGATACATGTCTGTGTGTCTGGAGTCAGATTTAGGCCAAACCAGGAAAGCACGGGAGAATCACTTCCTGATAGTTCATTGGAAAAACAAATTGGTGTTTACAATCGACATTGACTTCAAGGCCACTGTTACTGACACCAGATTTGAGATCTCGATATTTTATTAATTGTTTTTAACTTCCACCAGCTGCCAGAGCATTAGCCTGGTCTGGATTATTTATCCAGTGTCTTTTCCAAAACAGCACCATCTCCATATGGGGACTGATCGGAAACCACACTGAGCAAGTTTATGTCTGTGCTGCTTGACAGCTCTATCAAAACGAACTCTCAATTTGACTATCGTGATGAGACTGAGAGGGTTGTAATTGGTCAGATTGTAATTATTCCCCGACACTGAGTAATTATCCACATTGCCAGGGAGATGTCAGAGTTGGAGCTGGAAGGAAACCGCTTCCCCAGGGGCACGGCTTGTTGTACAGCACAAGTCTTCAGTCCTATTGCAGGAATGGTGTCAGGACCCATTGCCTTTGCCGTCTCAACTGTGTTCAGCTGTTTCTTTATGTCACGTGCAGCAAATCGAATTGGTTGAAGACTGATCTGTCATTCTGTGGGCATCATGATGACAGTGAGTTGAATCATCGACTCAACACCCCTGGCTAGGATGGTACAGATACTATTTCCTTGTTTTTTACACTGATGTGCAGAGCTGATCCATTGATAGAATGGGAATAATTTTGGAGCCCTCTTCATCAGTCAGTTGTTTAATCGTCTATCAAGATTTTTGGCCGGATGTGGCAGACTGCAGAATTCGATCTGGGTGTATTGACCTTGTGACAATTTCTCTCTCTCTATCATTAGATTTGGGTTCATTTGATTTGATAGAAATCATTGTCGTATGTATCTAAGTGGAGTGAAACTCTTTGTTTATACACAGTTCTGGCAGATCATAGTGAGAGTTGGAGCTGCCTTTTTTTAGAGACATGGAGTGGCCAAAATTTAAAAGTCTACATCAACTGTCTGTTTTTGAAGAGGCACAAAATAGCCAGAAATTAAAATAGGTTGCTTCAGCATTAGTGAAAAAAGGACCTTTGAGAAGGGAATTATTCCAAAGGAAAATAAAGGATAATCTGATTCATAAGATTCTGAAACATGCCAACATAGTGATAAAGAAAGTTCTTTTTTAAAGAATCGATTATTTTTAACAGAACACAGATGAAATAATGAAATTGTAGCACAAAAACTTTGAAGACTCATTACAAAAGGTAACTTATTCTGATCTCAGTAAGGATTCTTTTCATCCACAAAAACAGCAACTCAAGTTATCTTTCAGAAGCTCGCTGTGCCTTTGAAACTGTTTACAATAGTAAAAAGTTCTAGTTAAATATTTGGTAAATAATCATGGACACAGATTTCAACGTAATTCTAAAAGCTTAAAGAGATGCCTGGCATGTCTTGTCTAATTCACTAAGAAAAATTGTTAACAGTAGAAATAATAATAACAATACGAATTTTGTAACAGAATCAACTTTTTAATGTAAAATGTGATCTCGGAATTTGATAAGAGATAGCTTGCCCATTGGAGAATAGAATTTATGCAACCCTTCAAGATAAACAATGAGGGATATGACTAAAAGGAGCACAGCCACGAACTTTGGAATGCATTATAGAAAGATTGCAAGGCCTAGAGATAACAACAATCGTTAAACTTCCGAAACAAATAAGAACCTCGGGCTGTCCATGGGAGTGTCCATCATTGATCAGTTGTTTAACAAGATTGGTTCTGCAGTCGGGGAGTGGAGGGTACACTGACAAAGTTGTGTATGATCATTGCAACACAGAACGTATAAAAATACTGTATTTTTACTGTAAACTCGAAGTGTGTCATTGATTTGCCGTCTGATCTGATCTAAAGATTAAGGAAACGATTGTCTTCTCATGTCAAAGCCAGATTCGAGGAAGATCCTTTGGTATTCTCCCAGCATTAACCAGGTTTTGCTTGAATTAAAGTCCATTCCGTGCCTGTGTCCTGTCTGCCTCCAGAGTCTTTGTCCCTAGCTGGGGAATCTCACTCCGACAATAAGCAAGGACATACAGATCATAGGGTAAAGGAAAAACTTAGACTGAGACATACAGGCTACACCAGAAAGGGCATGCAATAGGCAACATCAATGTGAGCAAGATCAGCATAATTTGAAGTTAGAGAATCCATTCCTCAGTTTAATAATGGCTGGGAAGAGGCTATCCGGGAGCTGCTGGTTTGTGTGTTCAAGCTTCTGTATTGTCTGCATGATGGAAGAGATTGTAGGATATCCAGGATTCGATGGGTGTTTGATCATGTTATCAGCCTTTCCACGGCAGTGAGCTGTGTAAATGGAGACAATGGATAGGACGTTGGTTTCCGTGATGGCATGGGCTGTGCACACAACCTTCTGTCATTTCGCTTCCTTTCCTGGGCATGTCCCAGTTTATCCAACCTCTCCGTATGACTCAGACCCTTGAGTCCTGGCAACATCCTTGTAAAGTTTCAGTTTAATACCATCCTTCCTATAGCAAGGTGACCAAAACTGAACACAATGCTGAACTGGGAAATATTTGGGACTATATGTTTCACTCCGCTGCCAATTATTATGCTGCTGTGATATTGCTTTATTTTTTGTGTTATTCTGAAACCTTAATATTCATTGAATCCTCTGACGGTAATCCCCTCGGGTGAACGTCCTCCTGACTGCTTGAATGTGAATCAATCTATTTGTGTGGACTGATATTTTGAGGCCGCTGTATATCAGAGAACAGGAAGGGATGATGGATGATTGTGCAGTGTGTGTCCTTTACTGGACCAGCTTGTCTCTCCAGGCACCTAAAGCTTTTATTGGGGACCAGAGTACCTCAGAATCGTTACATCACAGAAGAAAGCTACTTAGCCCATTGTAGGTCTCTGCACATAGAACATTACAGCTAAGTTCCTACAACATCCTTCAGCACTGCCGACAGATCCACCGACCCTACTGTCAACCGTAAATTTACTAAATCATCCTTCTATATCCTCATTAAGGTCATTTTCAAAAGTACAAACAACAGTCACACTAAAGCAGATCCTTGCAGTATACCCCTAGCAACTAAACTGCAGGATAATCATTCCCCATCAACTATCACCTTCTGTCTGCTTTCAGCTGGCCGATTTGTGATCCAAACGCTAAATCACTCACAATTCCACGTCTCCATATTTTCTGGGAGAAAGTAAAGACTGCAGATATTTGAGATCAGAGTCGAGAGTGTGGTGCTGGAAAAGCACAGCGGGTCAGGCAATATCCGAGGAGCGAGGAGAAAATGAAGACTGCAGATGCTGCAGACCAGAAAACTGATTCCTGATGAAAGCCTTACAAGAGAAACATCAACTTGCATGCATCTTGGACGCTGCCTCATCTGTTCGGCTTTTCCAACACCACGCTCTCCATATTTTCTTCAATAGCCTACCATGAGGGACCTTATAAAACGCTTCACTGAAATCCACATACCTCACTTTACCCTCACCCACCTGTTTGGTCACCTTCTCAATGAACTCGGTAAGATTTGTGAGGCATGACATACCTTTCACAAAACCTTGTTGACTATTCCTAATCAAATGATTCCTTTCTAGACGATAGTAAAACCTATCTCTTATAATCCTTTCCAACACCTTACCCATAACCAAAGTAAGCCTGGTATCTAATTAACAGGGTTGTTCGTTCTCCATTTCTTGAGCAAGGGAACAACGTTTGCTGTCCTCCAGTCTTCTGGCGCTATTCCTGTAGACAATGGCGATGTAAAAATCCGAACAGATGTTTGTGTAAACTCCTCCATAGCTTCTCAGAGAATCCTAGGATAAATCCCATCTGGCCCAGGGGACTTATCTATTTTCACACTCTCCAGAACTGCTGACATCTCCACGTTACGAACTTCAATCCTGTCTCGTCTAATCGCCTGTATCTCAGTATTGGCCTCGACAGCATTTTCTTTTTCCATTGTGAATACTGATTCAAATATTAATTACAGCCTGTCCTATCTCCTCAGACTCCAAACACAACTTAACACTACTGTCCTTGATTGCCATTAATCTTCATTTGTTCATTCTATTATTCATGACGTACTGATAGAAAGCGTGAGGGTTTTCCGCGATCCAACTTGCCAAAGACTTCTCATGCTCTATCCTGGCTATCTTAGCTCTTTTTGTAAGACCTTCCAGGCTAACTTGTAACTCTCAAGCATCCTAACTGAGCCTTCACGTTTCATCTTAAAATAAGCCTCCTTCTTCCTCTTGACAAGCGATTCAACTGCTTCAGAAAACCACAGCAGCCTCCCTCGACCACTTCCTCCTTTCCTGACAGGGATAAACGTATCAAGGACACACAGTAGCTGTTGTTTGAAAAAGCTCCACTCTTAAATTGTACCCATCCTCTGCAGTTTCCTTCCCCATCCTATGTATCCTAAAACCTTTCCTAATCGCATCATAATTGCCTTTTCCCCAGCTATAACTCTTGCCCTGCGGTATACACCTGTCCCTTTCCATCGCTAAGGTAAACATAACTGAATTGTGGTCACTATCAGCAAAGTGTTCACCTACCTCCATATCTAACACCTGGTCTGGTTCATTACTCTGAACCAAATCCAATTTGGCCTCGGCCCTTGTTGGCCTATCTACATACTGTGTCAGGAAACCATTCTGCACACATTGGACAAAAACTGACCCATATAAAGTAATTCAGCTGCAGCATTTCGAGTCAATATTTGGAAAGTTAAACTCTTACATAACAACTACTCTGTTATTTTCGCTCCTATCCAGTATCATCTTTGTAATCCTTTCCTCTACATCGCTGGAACTTTTCAGACGGCAATAGAGAACTTTCAGCAGAGACCTCTCCGTGTTCGTATCTCACCTCTTCCCATACGACCTCACTAGACGAGTCCTTATCAAACATCCTTTCTACTAACGTAATGCTGTCTTTGATTTTCAATGACACCTCACCCTCCCCCACCCCAACCACCACCCCCGCCCCACTTTTAGTACCTTCCTTGTTCTTATTAAAGCATCTAAACCCGGACCCTACAACAATCAGTCCTTTCCCTGATCTGTCCATTTCTCCAAAATGGCCAAAACATCAAGATGTACAACTGCACAATTTGGAAACAGGGAGTGATTGGAGGGATGTTAAACGAGGGTGAGTTGGATAGATCAGAAGAAAGCATGAGGGGTGATAGACAGGAACGAACAGAAAATGGAAGTTTTATTTAGAAATTCTCACGGATGGCAAGGTCTTTATCTATTGCCATACCGTTTGAGCACTGTGCGGATACTGGCTGTGGTCCCAGAGCATTTATCGCCAATAATATCACAGAGCTGAGTTGCTGACAGTTAAACAGAGTCCAAAATGCCGAGTGATCTTTTTTTTCTCTACAGTGAGAAGGTGATGTAATATAAATAGACTGGATGAACAGCAGGAGGAACTGAGAATCGTACTCGATACTGACATACTGCACCAGAGAATCTCAATGAGGTGGATCACTGACAGAGGGGAAATCAGCATCTCAGCTGTGAGCCAAATAATGATTGATAAAGATTACACACCACTTCCGTGGCTTTGTAATACACATTTCAATTTATGAAACTCAATATCATGAGTGTATCTTATTTCTTTGTTCTTCCCATAGTTTAGTACGGACAGAAAATTATTTTGTCACCGTATTTTGTGTTCAATAAACAAATTTTACTCCGCATTCCTCACTTTAGATGTATCCTTGAATCTGTTCTACAAATGAGTTATAAAGAGTAACATTCCAATACTGATGACTGAGGAATATTATTGTCCCTCCCTCCAATCTGAACTGCCATGTCCCACAATTCTCTGTTTTCTGTCTCCTCCACAATACCATAATCACACTGTAATTGAAGTCCAGTAAATAACATTTCATCACAGTTCACTAACATCGATAACATCAATAGCACAGGCCTCATCTGCATCTCCCTAAACCTGGAATAACAATCTGAATTGTATTCGCCACGTTCAATTCTCTGTTAACATATCCATGCCATTTGTCTGTTACAATCCCACGTTTCTCAGACACGCATTCGCCTCAGATCATGAATTATAAAAATTGTTTCAATGTTTAATTGAAATTATGATGCTTGATCAATAGTTCCAGGATGTATGTTTCCATTTATAATCAGAGACACGTGTTTACGTTCTGATAAACTTATGGCATTACTCCTGCATCCAAGAAGATTGAATGGTTACACTCAATTGATCTACCGGCCTCAAGATTTGTTCCATCAGTCACCCTCACATCGCCCATCCAGAAAATGACAGTTTGAATCATTGTTTTGAATTTGAATAAAACAATATTGAATTGAAAGGCGTTGGCTGGAGCTATTTGTTCAGTGACTGGGATTGATATCAGTCTCCGTGGATCCGAGATGTGTCACTGGAGGGTTTGCCTCTTCTATTAATTAAGGACTCGGTTCAATGTGTTATCCCAGTATGGGCAGGAGCATCAATGACTGGACTAACAGGGATCAGCAGCTCGAGTGACAGGGGAGGATAGATAAGAATCTGAGAACATTACACTGGAATATTACAATAACAGACAGGAGTTTATCCTGAGGTCTTTTCTACCTTTCTCAGCCTTGGATATCATTAGCCTCACGGATCGAAGATATCCTTTGGATTATTCAAGGTGGTTACTATCCTATCCTCGCTATAGTTGGTGTTCCTGGTAAGTCATTCCATCTGACCATTAAGCTGAGTTGTACTGAATTGCTGTTCATATTCAAATTTTAAAATTTGCAAGCCATCATTTTCAGGTCCAGACAAAAATTTTATTCCTTACTGATTATAACTAGCAAATTACTATTCACAGCTTACTCAATAATACACGAGGAGAAACCAGACTGTTCCTAATTTCCATTATCTTTTTTCTTCATTCATATTTACATTTCTACATATTCTCCCCATTCACCAATCCTGCCCAAGACCACTATCAGGATATTTCAGTCACCTTCTCAGCCTCAATGCAGCTGCTGAATAATCCATCGTTTGTGCCTTTGGTAAATTCAGATATAACCGTTTCAAGTCCCTTCTAACTATGCTTACGTCACTTGAGCTGGTTAATTTGTCCTCTCCACAGAATCTGTCAGATGGACAGACAGTGCATGGTGGTCAAGTCATTTACTCATTATCAAGCGTACAGAATAACAATGTTTTGGTGTCTCATGAAGGAAGTTGATGGAATGCAAATGAAATCATCACCACTAGTTTTAAACAGGTGCATATCTGTTTGCCTCATGTCCTTTAGAGAAGGCAATGAGTTATGCTTTCATGATCAGGTCTCTGTGTGACTGCAAACCAGCAGCAATGTGGTTTACTCTTTATTATCCTGTACAACAGCTGAATCAGCCACTCAGTTCAAGATCAGAATATCACGCTGGCCTGACCAGGGCTGCACACATCCCGTGAGGGAAGAACAAAAGGAAAGAAAACTCCCTTTCTCTGCCTGATTTCCATTTTCCTGCAAGTCATTTCCATTCAGGTAGGTGACCATTCCCTGTTTCAATTGAATTCTTTCTGATTGAGTCTCCCTCTGAACGTGATATTCATTGACACCTCTCATGACTGACCTACAGATGTAAGAAACTTCAAAATTCCACAACATTCGCAGTGCAGAGAGAAGGAATGGCTTTTTATACCACAGGAAAGAAGCTGAGACAGCTAAGTGAGGGAACAGAATTGCTGTGATCAACCTTAGAGTGTTGTTGAGATAGTATTTGGGGTATTGTGCATAGATTTTCTCTCCTTTGTAAGGAATAATCCTCTTGGCAGAAAGAGAATAAAGGAGTTTTACCAGACTAATTGTTGGGATGATTGTACCATCGGGCGTGCATGAGGATTTGTAGGGCTTTGAAGAATAAGAGGTGATTGCATTGAAACTTAAGGTGATGGACAGTCACTCATTATATTCCAAACAGAACTAATACGGTGATAAATTCCATGTTTTTTTAAATTGGTTTACATAATTCTCAATGGCTTAAAAGACTCTGAGAATGTTCCTCTCACTCCACGCCACTCCCCATTTCGATTGAGAGAGAGAGAGCCAATCTTTAACCAAACTCTTCCAACATTAATCCAGTGCATTTGGTGTGTGATCATACATAGAACTTCACATTATCCTCCATCGCGACAGGAGCCAAAACACCTTCATTCTAAAACAGTTAACTGTCCCCACCAGCTTCTGACCCCCACGGAGAACATGAGTCTGTCTTCTTAGAGATGGAAGATGCCTCCTTGAGGCTTGGCACAAAACATTTGGCTTCCTTCCTCACTGCCGGAAATACATGTTAAAGTATCATTTGTTCCACAGGCAATGGAGCCACGAGGAGCAATGTGAGCAGTCTATGAGTGCAGTCTCTGCTCTATTCGTTTTCCAGGTTGGAGCATCAATGACACCCTCCTATTCCTGTATAAGTGTCTCGAGGGGTGAATGATCTCCTCCTGGTTCCATAGAACAGGTTTAGGGGTCTTACTGAACTCTGCCTGTTCCTGTTTAACAGTTCAATGTACTGACCAGACGCCTCCTCTTCCTGTGGAACAGGCAGGAGGATTGAATGGGCTGTCCCTCTTCTTGATCAGTCATTTAGATGCGCTGAATAGCTTCCACATATCCAGGTGTATCCAGCTTGAGGTGCTGAATGAGCTCCTCTTTTAACTGTGGAAATGTGCAGTGCCTGGCCGTTCTGTTACATGAATGTTACCGACACTTTAACAGCACAAACGTGAATGTTGTTTGGGTCTTGCTGAATATGGACACAGACCTGTTCAGGAGCTGAGTGGGGACAAAATGTTCTGAATATTGTGTGATCTTCAGTGATCACTCCACTTCTGATCTTGGGATAGATGGGGGGTGCCGGGAAAGGGGGCACATAGACGTTGACGAAGGAGCTGAAGATGTTTGTGCAGAGGAAGTTAATCTGAGGATCTCCTGAAGAGATGTCCCGGGACTTAGAGGATTGTTGGCCACCGACCACAAACATCTTCCTTTGTGCTCTGAAAGACCCCAACTAGTGAGGAGGTTAGACCTGATTCTCATTAAGCTCAAAAAATTAGGTGGTCCCGATGACATCCTCAGTCAACTACTGCCTTGATATCAAGGCCATTCGTTCTTTCCTGAGCCCCTGTGTTCACCTCTTGTTCAAATCAACAGGTGACGGTGTATGTGTAGAGAGTGTTTTCCTCTCACAGAGGGTAATCAATGTCAGGAATTATCTGGACTAGAGAGTTAGGGGAGCTACATCACTGAAGGTATTTAAAGAGGTGGTACATGAATCTTTGACCTGTCAGAGAGCTGTGGAATGTGAAGAACTGGGCATTATGGAGGAGTTAATGCTAACAGTAGATCAGCCATGATCATATACAATGGCTTGACCATCCGAATTACCTATTCCTGTTCCCTATGTTTTCATTTTCTGTAATTTCAAAGTAAACGGCTGTAATTTTCCTGGATGTACTATATTTGTATGTTGTAATCAGAGAGAGCAAAGCATTTTTGAGTCATCGCTGAGTGAGGTATGGAGCTTTATTCATAACGAATCCTGGTCCAGACCAAGACCAATAAATGAAGCACAAGGTGTAGAGAGGGGGCGCTCTATAAACATACCAGAGGCGTCTTTCAAAACCAGCGTGGATTTCCAAATAACATTTTCCAATCCATCTCAATCTGAGTGTGCCAGTTGTGAGGGATTAAATGAAATCCTGTGTTACTGTGGAGCATTGGCCCCCATCTGCACCTTGCAGGAGCTGTGAGAGGCTGAATGCACCATGGTAACACGGGACAGTGGAGCAAGAGTGGGTCATCAGACACTTTGTCACGGCTCTAACATGCACTATGATCTGATTAAGGTCTCAGCAGCACTTTTCTGTCAGTACCATTTCCCTACATTCATTTATCTTTCAAATGTCTTACATAGACAATTTTGAACAAATGGAAATATCCAAGCATCACAATCTTCTGTGGAAGGGAATTCACACCTTAAAAACCTTTTGAGAATCTCTTGTTCGTGTTCTGACCAATGTTGGAGGGTCTCTCATGTCTTTTCCCACTCCTCTATTGGTGAAAGCAAATTTTAAATGTAACCAGTGCTGTGCCCAATGATGTAGGTATCGGACTGGGTAATTTTCTCGAAAAATCTGAGACACAGAAAGTTGAACTGTGAACAAATGGTAAAACGATAGAGTGTCTCAAATATGTTTCTGACTTTCAATTTATTCTGCTCACACTAATGTCTGTGAATGCGGATTTCTTCCCAGAACAGTTGGATTTGGATTTGTCTGAATTCCCTTTGCTTCGAGCTGTACAGAGATTCCTATGAATCCTCATCAGGAATCCACCACGAATGGTAAAGATGACTCAGGATTTTTCTGCTCTCACGCCTTGTTTTCAGGCAGAACAAAGTAAGGGAAAGAGACCAATTGGCTGCTGCTTCTGAAGCAAGTAATATTTTTCTCCGTCTCTGTGTGGAAAAATACAAGAATGTCAACTGAACATCAAACTGGACCATGTGCACTCTCCATGTACATTCTCTGGAATGGATGATAATAGACTGTATGCAGCATCATTGCTGTTGTTGGTGCACAGTGCCTTTCATTAGCAAATGAAAATAATGTGCCCGTTTTATGATTTGATGGAATGTTTAATTGCATCAGCGTAATTTTTAAAAATGGGTTTATATCTTCATAATATTTGTGTTAATACCAATGCATCTCATTCAAAAAGAAATCTAGCTTTAGTCTTCTTAACAAGAGAAAATATGTATCCAGCTGAAAGACTTCTCTGAAAATCATGGTTCAGTAAGATTTCTCATCTAAGATCTAAACAGATAATCCCCGATAACAAAAGGCCTTCATTTCAGGAATGAGTAAAGGGAAGCATCTTTGAACATCTTTGAAACGAATTGAATCCTTTTTATTGGTTTAGAGGATCAGAACTGCACCCAATGTATCCGATGTGGTCTCAGCAATCCTTGCACAGATACAGTGAAATATTCCTAATTAAACCCAATACACATTGCCACAAGCAGCATCATTCCACTTACCTTCCGAATCACTTGCTGCATCTGCAGACAGACTTCATATGATTCATGTACCAAGAATATGAAAAACATCTGCATCACAGAGTCTCCATTTAAATTGTTCCTGACTGCAATAAACAACTCACATTATATTGTTACTGTTGAGGATACGCTCACTAACCTTCCCTGTCTACATCATAATGCAGATTCACTCCCTCCATTTGAAGATCTATTGAATGATCATTTTGGTGTACAAGGTAGTTCAGCTTTGATCCATTCAGTCCCTTCATCCAGGTATTTTACATAGATTATTAATCATTGATGACCCTAGAGTGATCTCTGTGTCAAAACTAGTTACAGTTTTATTTTTAAAAATCATATATCTCCACTGTCTATTTCCTGTTAGTGACAGCATCCCTGTTCCTGTGCAGCAGTTCAGGCAGGTTTAATGGCCTCGTCCTGGGCTGTGTAATGTACTCAACGAACTGAATTATTCATCCTATAGTCCTGTGTAATTCCTTCGATGGGCAGAATGGGCTCCTCCCGTCTCATTGTAACGATTCGGTCTGGCTGAATGGGATGGTCCTCTACCCTGTAATCGCACTGAGGGGTGGATTGGGGTAGGGTCAGCAGTATATCTCTGTAACTGCTTTGAGGGGTGGATTGAGGGAACAAATCGTGAGGTAGGGACAGCAGTATATCTCTGTAACAGCATCGATGAGTGGATTGAGGGAACAACACATGGGGTAAGGGCAGTAGTCTATCTCTGTAACGGCCGGGAGCGTAGATTGAGGGAACAACACATGGGATAAGGGCAGCACTATATTCCTGTAACGGCCGGGAGGGTGGATTGAGGGAACAACACAAGGAACAGTGGCAGCAGTATATTCCTGTAACGGCCGGGAGGGTGGATTGAGGGAACAACGCATTGGAAAGGGGCAGCAGTTGGCCATTTGGTGGCACCATTCAGAAGGCTCATGGATGATCCGAGTGTGTCTGACCATCCGTCTCCTGTCTGTTCCCAATAAACATTGACTCTTCTGTCCGGCAAAGATCAGTCAAGCTCAAACTAAAATACCTAAATTAACCGAGTCTTCACTGCTCCCTGAGGATGAGGACACCACAGTTAGCACAACAGTAAAGGGAAAGGGACATCCTTCTTTCATTGTGGGAAACATTTTTTAAAAAACTGTGTTAACCTCATATCAAATCACTGCCCCTTTTCGGATATAGTGGTACAATAACTAGGAATAGACATTAACCATTCTGCCCTCCAATCTTTTCCCATATTACCACTGACTGTTTCCAATCAAATATGATGCTACTGCTGTCTCAGGAAGAGAATACCTGAGAGCATAACACCAGATGAGTGTTAGAAAAGGAGCAGAATTAGAACATTTGGCCTCTCGAGTCTGATATTCCATTCAGTCATTTCTAATATGTTCCTCAACATCATTCTCCTACCTTCTCCCTAGAATCCTTGATCTCCTTATATATCA
The DNA here is from genome assembly GCF_047496795.1 of Chiloscyllium punctatum. Lineage (NCBI taxonomy): Eukaryota > Metazoa > Chordata > Chondrichthyes > Orectolobiformes > Hemiscylliidae > Chiloscyllium > Chiloscyllium punctatum. The sequence goes on from NC_092788.1 coordinate 12,945,632, forward strand.
AAAAATTTATTTATTTGTGTCTTAATGACACTCGCGTCTGTGTCTTAATGTGTATTTATGTGTGTGTGTGTCCATGTGCTTATGACTTTTGTATTTGTGTGACTGTGTCTGTCTGTCTTTGTATCAGCCTGTGTGTTTCTATCTGTGTTTGTGTCTGTTTGTGCGTGACTGTTTATGTCTTTGTGTGCTTCTCCGTGTGTGCATGCTTATCTCCTTGTATGCATTGTTTATGTTAGTGCATTGGGGTATTTACCAATACATCTGTGTATTTCAATACCTGCATCTCTGTGCAATGGAGTATCTGTTCTTCTGCGAGTGAGACAGATGAGGTTGGAACTGACAGTAGGTTTGAATTGAGAATTGTTCTTTACTGAACACTGCTCCTTATTCGGTGGGTGGGACGTGGATGTTTCAGAACCTCCACACAAGGCCTCCTGGTCCTCTCCGGAGCTCTCCAGGATCCTCTCCACATATCAGGGTAGGGGGATGAGGGAACGGATATCCAGCCCTCCACCACCCGGGTTGGCCCTTTCTGTCCTATTTCAGACTGCTTCTCCTGGAATGGGAGAAAGGGAGGGAATGAGTGCGAGTGGGAGTGGATGGCCCTTCTGTTAGTGCTGGACTAGGTGAGGTGTGACATGGTGAGGTGGCCAGAGGGAGTCTGTCCATAGTGTTGTATCCATATAGTGCTATTAGTGTGCGGGGCTATTGCATCAGGGGCAGAAAATGTGGGGGAGGGAAGGTGCTGAATGCAACAGTGAGAGTGGTCGTGCTTGAGCCTTACCTGGAGATAGAGTGTGAGCCTTGGTCAAGGATAGGTGCTGTAAGAGACATACAGTGATTGTGAGGGAGCAGTGAGAATATACGGTGACACTTATCCTGACAGACAGGGGTGGATATTGATGCTTGTCCTGTATTACTGGACATGTCTTCACATAATCTCAGCATCCCCGAATGTCTTATTCAAGTCTATCACTAATAACGACACAGACTCTGTCCCTCAGATTCCACATAATCAGATTGGGTGGGTCTTACAAATAGCAAGGAGAAACAAACTTGATGTGTTATATATCTGAACCAAAACTGACGCGCAAATATTTTACATCATATGCTCTGGAAATTATATATGCAACTATATGCAAAGGGAAGCTATGACATACTGATATTATCGTTGGGCTCTTAACCCAGAGACCCAGGTAATGTTCTGGGGACATGGTATCAAATCCTGCCATGGCAGATTGTGAAATTTGAGTTCAATAAGTATCTGGAATCAAGGGTTTATGATGATCAGGAATCCATTCCTGATTGTTGGAAAAACTCATCTGGTTCACTGATGTCCTTTAGGGAAGGAAACGGCTGTTCTTATCTGGTCTGGCCTGCATGTCACTCCAGATCCAAGGCAACGCTGTTGACTCATAACTGCCGTCCGGTATGGCCAGTAAATGCTAGGTATCCAGCTAAGCCCTCATCCTGTGAATGAGTAACAAATACTCGTGGGTTCTGCAGTAATAATGGGTGGTGTCAAGTTGCATCGAAACTGAGTTGACGAAGTGACTGCTAATGTTGTGAAAAATAAATTCCATAAGTGAATATCAGAGAGGTTGAAGAGTATGTTGTGAACCAAACTAGAGAGCAGATTATTTCGGATTTGGTGTTGTGTGATACTGATTAAGGATGATCAGCCATGATCATATTGAATGGTGGTGCAAGCTCGAAGGCCAGAATGGCCTACTCCTGCACCTATTGTCTATTGTCTCTTGTCTATTGTGTAGTCGGAAGGACTAATTACTAACCTTGCTCTGAAGCAGCTTTAGAGGGATAGTGACATTAATATGTTGTATTTTACACGGCGTCTGCATTCAATGTGGAATGTTTGAACACTCTGGTCAAACATCATGGAAGCCCAGAGGTTAGAGGGTCAAGTTCACTCCAGTGAATTGGGAAAGTACAATATAACATTCAGTAGGAGAACAATGGTTGTTAGACCCATATAGTCTTACAGCACGGAGACAGGCCATTCGGCCCAAACTGGTCCATCCCAAAAAGAATGTCCATTCAGACTAACCCCATTTCCCTGCCATTTCCCTGTATCCTTCTAATCCTTTTCTACCTGTGTATTTGTCCAAATGTATTTTAAATTTTGTGAATGTACCCGTCTCAAACACTTCTGCGGGCGGCTCATCCCATATGCATACCACCCTGTGTTTAAAAGAAATTGCCCCTCACGTTCCCTTTTACTCTTTCCCCTCTGACGTTAAATTGAAGCCCTCTAGACCGTGATTGCCCAATCCTAGGGAAAAAAAGACTGAGTGAATCGATGCCACCCATGATCTTATACACTACTATCAGATCCCCCTCAGCCTCATGCATTCTAAAGTAAAAAAAATCCTAGCTTGTTCAACCTCTCACTATAACTCAGACCATTGAGTCTTGGCAACATCCTTGTAAATTTCTTCTTTACTCTTTCCAGTTTAATAACATCCTTCCTCGAGCAAAGTGAACAAAACTGAACATGACGCTACAAGTGTGGACTCGCCAACATCTTGTATAACTGCAACATTACTCCCTAATTTCGATACTCAATGCTCTAACTGATGAAGGCCAGTGAGTCAAAAGCCTTTTTCAGTGCCTTGTCTACCGAGGAATCCACTTACAGAAAACGGTGCACCTGAATTCCAACGTCACTCTGTTCCACTGCAATCCTTAAGGCCCTGCCAGTCACCATGAAACTCCTGCCTTGATTTGATTTTCTAAAATGCAAGAACTTACACTTATCTGAATTAAATTCCATTTGCCATTTCTCGGCCCAATTCCCCACCTGATCAAGGTACTGCTGTAATTTCTGAAATTTCTGATAACCTTCCTCGCTGTCCACTATACAACCTATTTTAGTGTCACCTTTAAACTTACAAATCATGCCTGTACATTCTCATCTAAATCATAGATATATGTAATATATGAATATATGGTCACAGCACCGACCCCTGAGGCATTCCACTCTCACAGGCCTCCAGTCTGACCAGCATCCTTCCATGATTACCCTCTTCCTCCTATCATCAATCCAATTTTCGACCTAATTTGCCAGCTCCCCCTCAATTCCATGTGATCTAACCTTCCAGAGCAGCGTACCATGGGGAACCTTATTGAAGGCTTTACTGCAATCCATATAGACTATATATACGACCATGCCCTTACCAAAGTTACTGGTCACTTTATCAAAGCACTCTAGCAAATGTGTGAGCCATAATCCCCCATTCACAAGGCCCTGTCTTTCCAAATGCATGTATATCTTCTCCCTCAGAATCTCCTCAAGTAATTTACCTGCTACAGATTTTAGGTTTACTGGTCTATAGTTCCCCGGTTTTTTCTTTGTAGCCCTTCTTGAATAAGGGCACAGCATTCACTACCTTCCAGTCCTCCAGGACTTCACCCGTTGGCGACTGATGATGCAAAAGTACCATCCACGGCCCCCGCTATTTCTTTCCTTTCCTCCTGCAGTGTTCCTGAATATATCTGGTCAGTACCAGGATATTTATAGAAATACTACAAAGTCTGAAAAATATCTTTATTTATTTCAGGTAAAACACCCAAGAGTGAGAAAGTGAGTTAACAATGATTAGCATAATAAATTAAGATTATATTAATCACAGGAAGTGACTTCAGAAGAATTCCACACATTGTGGAATCCTGAGAATTCTCAGAAATTTACGATCCAGAAATACAGGGCCATGAAACGGGTAAGGAAATCAAAAAGGGCACATGCATGCAAACAAACAGGAACACAAAGACTGCATAAATCTATGGTCTATATTTCAAAGGAAAGAGAGAAGCATAGTCAAATGTGGAAATCTGCAATCAGGAGAGACGAGCTTATTATGGATAACTGGGAAATGGCCAAGCAAATAACCAGTTACCTCGCATCTGTCTTCATGGAGGAAGATCCAGAAAATCACCCAGAATTACAACGTCATTATATAGGACTTATGGATCAAAAGACAAAAAGTCAATTTATATCAGTAACAAGGCTCTACTTGAACATACAGCTGGATTGAGCATTGCTAACCTTGACAAACCAGATGTTGTTCATACCAAAATCTTCAGAAATAAACCACTAATAGAAGTATTAGTTGCACTGTCGATGACTGTGTTCTATTACCCAGTGCATTCTGCATCGTCTGGAAGCCGTTGCAGATAAATGGACATTAGTAAACGTGATCCAAGCACTACAGATGAACGGTAGTGATTCAAGCATCTACAAAGGAAAGAAGAGATAGTGTGGAGAACTGCAGACCAATTAACTGGACATTTGTGGGGAAACTGTTGGAGTCTATTATATAGGATGTGATATTCGTTATTTAGAAATTAACAGCAACATTGGAGAGAATCAGTCTGCATTTCTGAAAAGGAAATCATACTTGACAAGCTTTGGAATTGTTTGAACTTGATTCCTACAGCATAGATAATGGGGAACCGGTACAATTGGCATATTTTAGATTATCAGAAGGCTTTCTATAAGAACTCACGCAATGGGTTCATAAATACAATGAATGTGAAAGGTATTTGGAGGAATATATGCAAGTGGTAAGTTAAAGTTTGGATTGCCTTCCTTTAAGGGAGTCAGAATATAGATGTAAAGACATTTTGAAGCAGTTTAACAGCGTGTTGGTGAGTACTGTACCTGGAATATTGAGTACAGTTTTGGTCACCAAATCTGAGAAAGAATATACCGACCACAGAGAAAGTTCAATGGACATTCTCCAGATTAATCCCTCAATTGGCGAGATTGCGTGATAATGAAACTCGGCCTGTGTTCTCTAGAGTTTCAAAGAATTAGAGATGGGTCACTGTGAAATGCATAAAATTCACAAAACATGTGACAAGTTGGAAATTAACAGGATGTTTCTCCGGCTGCCTAATACACAATCAAGGGAAATAATGGCAGGATAAAGGACAGATCATTTAAGACTTCAATAAGGAGTAAATTCTGCACGGGTAGGGGACTAACTAACACGGGGCATGGAAACCTGCTGGCAGGGCAAGATTAGGGAGAATTCCCAGATAATATACAAGTGTGCCCAGCGGAACAGAATAACCAGGGAACAGGTAGGTCTCATTAGTGACTTGCCAAACTGCATCCAAATGAAGTTTAGTGGTAGGAGACACAAGGTGGTGGTTGACTGCTTGTGTGACTGGAGGCCAGTGTCCAATGGTATACCACAGGGATTAGTGCTGTATCTCTTATTGTTTGTGATTCGGAGGTGCTGGTGTTGGACTGGGTGGACAATGCTGTAAATCTCATAACACCAGGTTAAATCCAACAGGTTTATTCAGCGGCACTAGCTTTCGAAGTGCTGCTTCTTCATCAAAGCGCACAATCACCTGATGAAGAAGTAGTGCTTCAAAAGCTAGTGCCTCTGAATAAACCTGTTGGACTGTAACCTGATGTGTGATGTTCAACTTTAATATTTGTGGTAATCATAAATGATGAAGCTGTGAATATGGATGAGAGGTGGGGAGTGTGAGAAGTAAGTTTGTGTTTGATACGCAGATTGGCTGTTGGCTGGCATTGAGGAGGACGGCCTTAAGTTAGGGGAAGATACAGATGGAATGGTCAGCTGGGAAGATCAATGGCAGATTGAATGTAACCCTGATAAATAGGAGTGGATACACTTTGGAAGAAGGAACCAGACAGGAGAGGACTCAATGAATTGTAGCACACTAGGAAGGTCAGAGGGTGCATCTCCACATATCCCTGAATGTGAGTGGACAGGTTCATACACAATTTGGGAAAGTATAAGGGACTGTAAACATTGAGGCGAAGATTATAAGAGCTATGCGGAACTTTGGTGAGGCCAAGATGGAATACTGTGTATAGTTCCGGGGAACATATTACAGGAAGGATGTGACTGCATGGGAGGGTTTGCAGAGGGGATTCACCAGAATGTTCCCTGGGATGGAGCATATCAGCTATGGAGAGAGGCTGGATAAGCTTGAGTTGTTTAGTTTGGAGGAGAGGAGGCTGAGGGGGACGTGATTCTGAAGGATAGGATTACGAGGAGCAAGGACAGGGTGGATGGGCAGCAGTTGTTCCTTTTAGTCAGGGGGGCACACTTTTAAAGTGAAGGGTTTGCGGTTTTGTGAGGATTTGAGGATTGCTTTTCAGCCAGTGTGTATTGGGGTCTGAAGTACACTTCTTGAGAGGGGAGATATCATGGCAAAGTCAAAACTATTAAAAGATACATGGTTGTGCACTTGAAATGCCTTAAGATTCACAGCTAGGCGTATTGTGTCGGAAAGTGGGCCTTATGTAGACCATGCTGTATTTCTGATAGTACAGAGTCTTTGCTTCTGTGATTGTATGGCTGTAGAAGGCCAATCAGTGAGTTCCTTAAAATAGGATTTGATAGGTTTCTGAAGAATGTCTTAACAAAGTTTATAAGACAGAACTTGTGATATTTTCGGAAAATATGTTAATGGCAAAATTAAGAGAAAGAAATGTGCAGCTTTCTTACAGTTTGATGTCAGAGAATTGAGGACCGGGTAATGGTAGAACTATGGAACAAAAGTTTCAGTTATGCCTTCACAGAGGAAACCAAAATAAAAAAGAAAACTTCCTAGCAATGCTAGGGATCTTTAGTCTGGTGAGAAAAATGGAATAGAATGAAATTAGCAACTAAACAGTTTAGAGAAAGTATCGGAATGAAATTAATGGACATAGACAAAGTCAACAGAGATTTATGAAATGGGAATCATATTTGTTAAAGTGGCTTTTAGCAACATTATGGAGAAGGTAGCAATGTAATACGAGGGGAATCTCAGAAAGATTTTTGATAATGCCCCAAGCATATTGTGCGAATTCGAATCCTGAGGGACTCGGTCTAACGTATGGTCATGGTTTTAGAATGGGAGAGCTGGCAGGAAACAGTGCGCAGGAATAAAACAACATTTTTTTAAAAATGGAAGTCTAGGAGGATATAGCAAGGATCGTGTCTTGGGCCCCAGCTATTCCCAATACACATCATATATTTGGTTGACGGGGTCAAATGCAATATTCCCAAGTCTGCTGACAGCACTAAATGATGTCAGCATGTGAGTTGTGAGGAAGATGTTAAAAAGCTCCAAAGTGACTGAGACAAGTGAAATTCCTGGGAAAATACGTGGCAGATGGAGAGTAATGGCAGAGATGAGATGTTGTGTACTTTGATGGGAACAATTAATTTGGCAGCCTCTCATTTGAAAAGGGAATGTTTGAAACATGTTGTTCTATAAAGGAACTTAAGCTGCATTTTCGTTTATTTCTGTGCAGCCCTCTGAGTACATGTGACAGTGAATCTGAAGCCAGAAGTCAATACTGGGAATGGCATTGACACGCTGACCAGTGCATATAGACCCAGCAAGTGGGGAGCTGTAACATTGAAAAGAATCTGGATCACCTTGTACACCAGTCACTAAAGCAATATTGTAGGAACAGAAAGCAGGTAGACAGATAAATGATGTATTCACCTTCATTTCAGGGGAAATGAGTGCAGGAGTAAGAGTATCCTCCTGCAGCTGTACAGCGCCTTAGTGAGACCCCATCTCGAACATTGTACAGTATTGTGTGCAGTTTTGGTCTCCTTACCCAATAAAGGACAAACCTGACATTGAGGGAGAGCAGTGAAGGATGACCAGACTGATCTCTGGGATGACAGGCTTGTTGTGGGAGCAGAGTTTTGGGCGACTGGATCTGTATTCCATGGGATTTAGGAAAATGAGTGGTGATCAGGGTGAAATATATAAAACTCTGACAGGGCGAGACAGATTGGAAGTTGGCTTGGACGCCTCAGACAAGGGGCCACAGCATTAAGTACAGAGAGGTCACTTTGCATTGAGATGAGAATAAATGTCTTCACTCAGTGACTGGCGAACCAGGAGTACTCTCTCCCAGCTCGGGCTGTGGAAACCTAGGCACTGAATATAAATAAGGATTTCTGGAAATTAAAAGGATTGGGAGAGAGGTTGTTCTCCAATAACTCAGTAGTTGTGTTCCTGTGCAACACCGTATTGTGTAAAATCGTGCAATATTAATAATGGGGTCTATGGGAAAAAGAGGGTAAGGGGCAAACCCCCAAAAATATTAGTAAAGCCAAAAATTTAATTTCGACTAACGCACATACTAGCACAGTCTAAATAAATCTTTAAGTCCCATATTGTAATAAAACAGTGATGTAAATGTAATACTTTCAAAATACAGGTCACTGACTACAGCAGTGTACCTTTCACCACACTCTTCACCAGAAAGCGCGGAGGCTGACAGAACACGTGATTCCGATGGGGAAACTCCAGTTCTCCTCAAGAATCTCCCCACAATTGGAAATAAAGTTCTTTCTAAGTGGATACTACAACTCCCCGTCTCAGGCTCAGTTTCAAGGCTTCCAGATCGGATTCGTTTAATTTTGTTACTTGTGGTTGAGTAAATCAAAAGTAGGGAAATGGCTTTTAACATTACTAAAGAGGTTCCCAAATTTTCCAAGGAAGTTTAGAAAGACAGAAGGAGGACATTGTTTAGAATTAACAAATAGGTTGCAATTGGGTTTAACCAGGGAGAAAAGGGAAGCTGAAATTGTAATGGAGTTGGTTAAGCACTTTGATGTATCAGAGAAATAGGAAACTGCAGTGGAGTTAGAAAAAACTTAAATTGCAAATGTGGCAACTGGAGATAGAAGATAACTAAAGGGAAGGAAATAGCGAGAAGAAAGAGAAAGAGAAGAAAAAGAAAGAGAGAGAGGATTTGAAATGCAGAGGTTGGGAATTAGACAAGCAAGTTAAGTTAACAGGATGGAGATGAAGGGAGAACATAGGGATGTATACAACTATGTTACTAACTTGCCATATTTCGGTGACAAAAATGTCAAAACCTTTTTTATTTCTTTTGAAAAAATGGCTAGGCAGATGACGTGTCCTGTGAACTTGTGGGTAATGCTAGTTCAGACTAAGCTGGTGGGCACAGCTGGTGAGGTATGTGCAGCGCTGTCAGATGAGGGGTCAAGAGATTATCAAGATGTCAAATTGGCTATTTTGATTAGTTATGAATTGGTACTAGAAGCATATAGACAGAAGTTCAGAAAAATAGAGACGGAACCAGGTCAGACTTATATTGAGTTTGAAAGAAGTAACCAGTCATTTTGACAGGTGGGTGCTGGCCTTAAAAATGGATAAGACCTGTGAGGCTTGAAGGGAGATTAATTTGCTGGAGAAGTTAAAAGACTCACTTCCAGAGATAGTAAGAATTCATGTGAATGTACCGAAAATTCAAGAAGTGAGAAGCACGGCAGAAAGGGCAGGTAAATATGCACTGGGGCATGAGATGATATTTAGCTTCTGGCAGGAGTTGCATCCTGTGAGGGATAGAAATTGGGAGAAGGGAAGTTCACACATTACAAAGAGAACGGTAGCGCACAGTACTTTACCACAGGTGAAGAAAGAAGCCCAAGGGGGTTGTAAGGTGGTGAAAGGCCTCAGGTGTTCTCACTATAAGGGAGTGGAAAACATAAAATGACAGTGCTGATGATTTAAGAAGGGCACTGGGAAAAATTGGTTTCACTGCAGTAAGCTGGGACACACCGTGATGGGCGTTGAATGAAGGCACTTTGGGGAAAGCTGTGGCAGAAGAGGTTAAGCCCAGTGGCATTAGTGAAACTGGTAAAGGAGACCCCAAGTAGAGCCGAAGAGCTGCAGGAGAGTGCACAGCCTAGGCAAGGGCTGGGTATGGAGGCAGTGCCTGATCTCTGAAAGAATTCATCTCTGTAGATAAAGTTTACTCAGAAAGAACAGGGGGATAAGGACAAGAAGTGATAATTTTGTGAGGTACGGGATCTGCTCAGTCTGTAATAGTTGAGAAGTGAGGCGCCAGAAAAGCACAACAGATCAGGCAGCATCTGAACAGCAGGACAATCGAATATCAGGCAGAAACCCATCGTCAGGAATGTGGTTGGGGGACAATGGGACTGAAACATAAATACGAGGGTAGTAGTTGTGCTGGTGGGAGGGTCACTGGGAAGACAATAAGAAGATGTAGGTGGGAGTAATAGTGATATGTCGGAGGGTAGGGTGGAGTCGATAGGTGGGAAGGAAGAGGTCTAGTTAGGGCGGTTCAAGAGGGCAGTGCTAGGTTGTACGGTTGGATCTGGGAGAGGTTGGTGGAGGGGAGATTTGGAATTTGGTGAAGTCAACTTTGATGCTGTACAGTTTGAGGGTTCCAGCTGTCCTCCCACCGATAGGTGTCCTATCACCCTCCTGTCCGACCTATCACCATCACACCCCACCTGCATCTACCTATTGCCTTCCAAGCTCCCTTCCACCCAGCTCCACCCCACCCTTCTATTTATTTCTCAACCTCCTTCTCCCTCCCTTACCCCCCACTTTCCTGATGAAGGATTTATACCTGAAACGTTCACTCTCCTGCCCCTCAGATGCTGCCGACGTGTTGTGCTTTTCCAGCCCCACACTTTACAACTCTCATCTCCAGCATCTGCAGCCCTCACTTTCTCTCACTCTCTAATAGTAAGAGATGAAAGATTTTTTCACTCTTTCTGGCATGTTAATCGAGAGTGTGTTAATTTATGGAATGGGGACAGAAATTAAGCATTCCCTTGTGTTACATCAGGATGGAATGCCAAATCAAGATTAGGGAAGTAACAGTGACAGTGAGTAACAGAGTGTCAGTTCCAGGAATACAGTTTGTTCTTGTGAACGATTTAGCAGGAGGCGAGGAGTGAGACGCACCACTTGTGGTGGAGAAGCCAACAGAAGTCTACGGAATTGGGATGTTAAAAGAAAAATACCGAGGAATCTTTCCAGACTGTGTAGTAACAAGATCCCACTGTCATAAGTTACAGCAGGAAGTAAAACCGAAAGAAAAAGACAAATGAATTGATGCTCAGTGAACTGACCCCCGTTTGATGTAACGGTGCAGGAAAAACCTGAACAGGCAGAGGATCAGGCAGAGGGGTTTAGTCCAGAAAGGCTAATGGACTTACAACAGATATATACACACACACAGAAAAGGAATCAGAATATATTGTTGAACATTATTAACTTAAAGATAGAATCCTAAAATTAAAATGGAGACCCCGATAGGTTACTGCAGAAGGGAAATGTGCCGAAGTGCACCAGATTGTGTTAGCAGTAACGTACAGTGTTATGGCTAGCACATAAACTAATTGCAGGCGGTCACTTAGGTGTACAGAAGACTCAGGCTAAGGTACAGAAGCATTTCCACTGGCCTAGAATGCACAAGGACGTGGTTTTTATTGTACATGATATACATCCCAAATGGTAGGTAAGTAACAGGCAGGAATAAAACCAGCACCTTTCGTGCCAATTACTGCATTCGAAGAACATTTCACGTGGGTTATGATTAATTGTGTAGCTCCACTTCCTAAAATAGAAGTGGAAAACTATATTTGCTGACCATAATGAATATGTCCACCAGATTTCCAGAGGCAATTCCATTACGGAATGTTAAGATAAAAAGGGAGGTGGAGGTGTTGGTAGCTTTCTTTACTCGCTGTGGGCTAGGCAGTAAGATTGAGTCAGACGAAAGATCTCATTTTACCGCTCAGCTGTTAAAGGAAGTCATGGATAGCTTTGGTATGCAGCAGTTTAAATCAAGTGCGTCCCATCCTGAATCCCAGGGAGTCTTGGAAAGTTAGCATCAGACGCTGAAGACCATGTTCACAGCGTACTGTTATGATGACCCGAATGATTGGAATAAAGGTGTCCCATTATATTGTTTGCCATTAGAGATGCCCCAAATAAATCTACTCACTTTACTTCCTTTGAGTTAATATTTGTACATGAAGTGAGAGGTCCGTTGAAATTAATAAAATATAAATTGACAGGACCGAAGTCGGAAATCTCACACTTGGATTCTGTGTGTGAGGTGAAGGAGAGAGTAGATGGAGTAGGTGAGTTTGCTAAATACTATATCTGAATAGTATCTGAAGAGCACAACGTAGAGTGAAGCAGGTGGCAGATAAAAACTCTGAAACTCTGCGGATTTCCCGTGGGGATGACGTATTAGTATTGCCACCAGGGGTAGGTAATCACTTCAAAGCCAGGTTTAGCGGCCCCTTTCAAATTACAAAAAATGTGGAGTCAGTTCAGCTATCTAGTAAAGATACTGGAGATGACAAAAATTTAATCGAGTATTTTATATGGATGAATAATGCTCCAGCCACATTTATGACTCAGGAACAGAGCTGTGGCCAGATGAACAAATTGTGTAGTTTATCTGTATGATGTGGTGATATTTAGCAAGTGATTAAAAACTCACATGTTACAGTTGACAGATCATGTTGAACAAGAAGCAAACTTGGTAATAAACTTAAAGAAAACAGAATTCGCGAAGGCAGAGGTGACGTTCTTGGGACATTACATTGGACATGGGAGGTTGACCCCATGGAACACAAAGTCGAAGGGCTTTGAGGAATTTCCACAACCACCCTCGAAGAAAGAGATGCTTCGATTTTTGGAACTGAGTGGATTCTATCAGAAGTTTGTTCCAAACTCCAGCACCACTGATGGATCAACGAAAGAAGAACACAGAATTGTGGTGGACAGAACAATGCCGGGAGGCATTTGAGAATTTTAAATCAGGATGAATCACCACACCCGTTTTAGCTCCACCAAATATTCTGAAACCCTTTGAAAATTGTGTTTGATGCTCGGGATATCGGGGTCGGAGATGTATTGATACAGAAAGATGATGATGGAACTGAATGGCTATTTGGCTACTTGTCGAAAAAACTCAATATCCACCAGAACAAAGATACAAAATCTCCATTATTGAACAAGAATGATTATGTTTCGCACTGGCCTGACAATATTTTAACGTGTATATGACAAACAAATTGTCGGAGATGGTTTTGGACAATGACAAATCTCTCGCATTTTTTGGAATATTTAAAGTCCAGAATATGAGACTATTTCATTGGAGTTTTACCTTCCTGACTTTAAACTTACAAAAGGTACATGCTGCGGCTCCTACAATGTGATAGCAGATGTGTTATCGCGGATTTAAAGGAAAAAGTGTAGATAAGATTTAGTGTTATTCCAGTGTTATAATGGTGTGCAGAATTAATATGAATGGTATAACTGAGATAAATACTTTTGTATTTCATAAAATTGAGATTTAAAATTAGAGGAGAAGAAATGTAGTCATCTTTTCATTCTGCTGGTTCACTTTATTTTCTGATTCGGGGAGATGTTGTGAAGCCAAAAACATGTGGAGTACTTTAAAACAGAACGGGTTTTGCCGAATAGAAATTAAAGCCACTGATGCCAGCTAAAGGTCAAACTGTTCCACATGTTACCATTAGCTGAGAAATGGATACCTGAGTTTTGGTTGCTGTTTTGACAGCCATTCAAATGCAACCAGAGAGTTTAAATAACGCTCAGTAAACCAGAAGCCAATGGAATTTGAATATTATTGTTTGGACACCTGGTAAGCAACCAAATTATGGGAATTACTATATCATGGGGAGTATACATACCCAGCATTTTGAACACTACAGGGAGAGCTACTGCCATCCAACAGCACAGCAAGTGCTGGAGAGCAGCAGTGCTAACTGGCCATCCCAAACACTCTCTATCAAAGATACATGTTCATCTAAACCTACATGCAATAATAAAATGACCCGGGGAGATCAGCAGCTGAATGAGTGAGCACAGTGGGGAAGATAGAGACTGTGTGCTCTCGAGATTGTAATGTTTTATATGTGGGCTGTTGGGACAGCATATATTTACAGAGTTGGAGTCAGATATTAAGTAGCTAAGAAAAGAGGGGCTTGTATTTGTCAATAGTTGTTGTTTAGTGTTCACTATTAAAGTTAAGAAACAAACTTGTCAATTTTTGTTTAAATAGTGGAATATAGGAGATCGGTGTCACTCATATTTTAACAGATTACGAGGTGAGGCGAGCTTTTCTGGGTGTTTGGTTTTAATTAACAGAGGGGTTCATCTTCACCTTGTAAATGTCCATCCACGATAGCCCCAATTCCCTGCCGTTGGCCCATATCCTTCCAGTCCTTTCCTGTCGACATATTTATCCAAATGCATTGAAATGTTGTTAATGTTGTTAATGTACACCCCCCCCCCCCCCCCCGCACCACCACCAACCACATCTGCTGGCAGCTCATCCATATACCAGCCCTCTGTGTAAAGATGTGGCCACTCAGGTTCCCTTTTATTCCTTCCCCTCTATCCTTAAACTGATCCCCTCTAATCCTCGATTCTGTACACCTTGGAAAAAGACTAAGAGCATTAACTCTATCCATACCCCTCATGATTTTATACAGCTCTATCAGGACTCCCTCAGTCTCTTACACATAAAAGAAAAGGTCCTAGCTTGTCCAACCTCTCCCTATAACTTAGACCATTGGGTCCTGGCAACCTCTTTGTAAATTTCTTCTGCACTCTTTCTAATTTCATAACATCCTCCCTATAACAAGGTTATAAAAACTGAATACAATACTCCAAGTGCGGCCTTACAAAGTCCTGTGTAACTGCAACATAAATTCCCAACTTCTATCCTCAATATCCTGCCTGATGAAGGCCAATGTGCCAAAAGCCTTCTTCACTGCCCTGTCAACCTGTGACTCTACTCTTAGAGAACCGTGCCCGTGAAAACCAAGGTCTCTCTGCCCACTGCACCCCTTAAGACCCTCCCATTCACCGTGAAACTCCTACCTGGATTTGAGTTTCCAAAATGCAAGACCTCACACATCTATATTAAATTCCATTTGCCATTTCTCGGCCCACTTCCCCACCTGATTAAGGTCCTGCTGCAATTTCTGATAAACTTCCTCACTGATCACGCTACCACTTATTTTAGTATCATCTGCAAACTTACTAATCATGCCTTGTACATTCTCAACCAAATCATAGATAACAAACAGCAATGGACACAGTCTTCAGTCTGACCATCATCCTTCCACTAAACCCTCTGCTTCCGACGATCAACCCAACTGTGTATCCGATTGGACAGTTCCCCCAGCATTCCACGTGATGGAACCTTCCAGAGCAGCCTGCCATATGGAACCTTATCAAAGGCCTTACTGAAATCCATAGAGACAAAATTTACAGCTCTGTCCTCGTAAACCTTCTTGGTCACTTCATCAAAGAACTCTAACAAATTTGGGAAGCATGATCTCCCACTCACAAGTCTATGCTGACTGCTCTGAATCAAACCCTGTGTAAGTAATGGGTGCAGTCAATGTTATGTGTCCTTCATTGTAAGATGATTCGAGTACATAAGTAAAGCCATCTTCCTGCTGTTGTAGAGCCTTGCTGAGAGAGCATTTGGGGCGCTCTCTACAGATTTGATCTCCTTTGTAAGGAATGATCTCCTTACCACAGACACAGATGGCAGTATCATGAGGGTAGAGTGAAGAACCTGAGAGTTTAATCTGCAGAGCTGTAAAATCTGAAATGGTGACGCTGAAACACGAGGTGTAGCAGGTATATTTCCAAAAGACACAATGATAGGGTGAGAAATTCCATACTTTACTCAGGATTGATTGATCTGATTTATTGTCACGTGTACCTCAGTACAGGGAAACACTTTATTTATGAGCAGTGGAGGCAGATCATAGTAAGCATGGCCAGGCAGATCATAGTGTGGAAATAGACTTGGACAGAGTAAGGCACACAGGTTACACTGAACAGGACGTGCACTCGACAAGATCAACATGAGAAAGATCAGCATTATTTGAACACAGAGAGTCGATTCATCAGTCTAACGTGACTTTCCTAATAGTTTATATGCCTAAATTAACTCTCCCCATGTTATTGTGCTGTTGGCGTGTGAACCCGTACTGAACGCCATGTTGTTCACAATCCCCAACATCAGCCACAATACCTTCGATCTGAAACAGGTAACCATTCCCACCAGCTTCCACCCTGCATAGAGAAAGGCTGGCTTCTCAGAGATGGAAGGTGCCTTCTTGAGACTTCACACAAGACATATGGCTTCCCTCCTCAACACGAGAAAACCACGTTAAAGTCCCACGTGTGTATCATGAGCAACGGAGCCAGGAGGAACAACGTGGAGCAGTCCGTCTGTGCAGCCTCTGCCCCACATGTTCATCATATTGGAGCATCAATCGGGAGACAGTGAGGAATGCCGATGCTGGAGATTGTAGTAGACAGTAGATTGCTGGAAAAGCACAGGTGGTCAGGCAGCTCCGAGGAGCAGGAGAATCCACGTTTTGGGCATAAGCCATTCATCAGGAATCAGCATCAATTACCTCATTCTGTCCCTTTGCAAGTGCGTTGAGGGGGGAATGGCCTCCTCCTGCTCCTGTGTAAGAGACTGAAGGAGCTGAATGGCCTCATCCTGTTGCTGTGGAAGTGGCTTTAGGGGCTGAATGGCCTCCTCCTGTTCCTTTGTAAGAGACTCAAGGGTCTGAATGGCTTCTTCCTCTTCCGATTGGACAGGACCTAGGGCCTGACTGGGTTACCCCTGGTTCCTGTTTGACAGCTCGATGTACTGACAAGTGTGATGACGCTGCAGGCTTTGGGAGGTTATTTTTATCCTGGTTTCTTTTAAGAGAGAGATTGAATGATCGTTACCAAACTGGTTAGTTAAGACCACTTGAGTAAACAGCAAGGGAGGCCTTGGGTTTATTTTAATGCAGCCTGAATGGGTGTGGCCAGCTCTCACAAGTTAGGATCTCTGGGTTTTGGTTTCTCAGTAACATCAGAAACTATTGGGGTCTGCACAGAGTTGGAATCTTCAGTGACTATCACCTGGGTGCTACTCTCTCTGAATTTTCTCTTGGTACTGTTTTTAATTCCCGTATTAGAGAAATGTTTGTGACGATCTGTGTGTGAATTTTCCTTTCTGCAAGGGGCTGTGTTTTTGGGATTTTCCTATATTGGTACAGTTCATTAGTAATAGTTCCTTGATTTGTTATTCTGTTAACTTGTCTAATGGAATTATGATTTTCTAAATTCCTCTTTCTTTGCTTTCATTTTATCTTTCCCGTTTCAATAAATAGTGTTTAGCTTCACACCGAGTAGTTTGACCTGTCACATTGCATCTGGAACAGTCACTTTATATTCCCTTTAAAATAAAAAAAAAATAGAGTCTAGGAGACCGCCTTCAAATATTTTCGAGGGGCTCTGGTGTGGTCTATCACACTAGACTCCTTCTCTTCCTGAGTAATAGGCTGAAGGCACTGAATGGGCTGTCCCTGTTCATCTCCAATAGTGTCAATGGGCTGAATGGCTTCCTCATATTCCTGTGAAACTAGCGTGAGGTGCTGAATGAACTCTTGTTTTACTGTGGCAATGTGCAGTGACAGGCAGTGCTGGTAGATGAATGTTACAGACCATTTAACAGCACAAGTCTCAATGGAGTCTGGGTCTTGCTGCACACGGACACAGACCAGCTCAGGAGCTGAGGGGGGAACAAAATGTTCTGAATATTGTGGAATGTTCGGTGACCATCCCAACTTCTGATCTTATGGTGGGGAGGGTGGGGAGGGGAGACATTGATGAAGCAGCTGAAGCTGTTTGTGAAGAGGAAGCTACCCTGAGGATCTCCCACAGAGGTGACCCAGGACTGAGATGATGAACATCTTCCTTTGTGCCATGTTTGACACCAAAAACTGGAGAGTTTACTCTGATTCCCATTAAGTCCAGTTTTGTTAAGATCCTTGATGTCAACAGAAGGCAACCACTGCCTTGATATCAGGGCCAGTCATTTTTACCTGAACCCTTGTCTCAACCTCTTGTGTTCGCATCAATAAGCCATGATATAGGAGCAGCAAGAGTTTTCTTCAAACAGGTGGCATTGAATGTCAGGATGTCTGTTCTCAAGAGTGTTCGGGAAGCTAGATGACTGAAAGTATTTGAAGAGGAGGGAGATGGATATTGACCGGACAGAGAAGTGAGGGCTATGAAGAATTGGATTTGAAAGAGAATTTGAGACCAAGAGCAGATCAGTCATGATCTTAGTGAAGGGCAAGGCAGGCTTGGGGGGCGAACGATCTGTTCCTGTTCCTGATGTTCTCCCATTCTGTTATTGGAGAGTTAGTGGGTGTTATTTTCATGAATGTGCAATTACTGAATATTGCAGTCAGGGAGACCAGAGGATTTTGTGAGCCAACTCTGGTTGAGGTATGGGGGCTGTATTCACAGTGAATCTGGGTGTACAACATGACCAACAAATGAAGCACAAGTTGCAGAGAGGAGAAGCTCTGTGAAGAGAGATGAGGGGCCTCTTTCATACCTGTGCCTGGGCTTCCCAATTACATTTCCCAAATCACTTCAAAGCATGTGGGACAGTATTGAGAGGCTGAATGGTCTCCTCTGTTTCTGTGCACCAGATTATAGGAGTAAGTAGCCTCCAACTGCTCCTGTCTAGCAGGTATGAGGGGCTGAATGGAACACAGGAACATGGGACTGAGGAGCAGGAGTGGGTCATTAGACACTTTGAGCCTTCTCCACCTGGCAGTAAGATTGTGGCTGATCAGGTTGGGGTCTCAGCCCCACTTTCCTGTCTATATCCCAATATCCGTGACTCACTTCTCTGTCAAATATTTAACTGATGCAGCTTTCAATCAATGTGAACATAGAGGCACGATAAACTTCCAGTGAAGATAATTCCCACTTGAAAGGTCCTTTCAGAATTGTTCAACATCCTTCTTATAGAATCAGACAGTCATGCAGAATGGAAACAGACCCCTTTGTCCAATCTGTTCACTCCGATCAGATATCAAATCTGATTTAGTCCCATTTGCCAGCATTTGGTAAATATCTCTCCTCTTTCAGATACTTTTTAAATGTGTGATTGTAACCGCCTTCAGCACTTCCTCTGACAGCACTTTCTGTACACACACCACTCTCTGTGTGAAACATTTATCTTCAGGTCCCTTCTAAATCATTCGCCCTCTCCCCATCAACCTATGCCCTCTTGTTCTGGACTCCCCTATCCTGGAGAGCAGAACGTGGCTGTTCAGAATATCCATGCCCCTGATGGTTTTATAAACCTCTACAATGTCACCCTTCAGCCTCTGACACTCCAGGAGAAAGCACCTCAACCTAATCAGCCTCTCCCTAAAGCTCAAACCTCCAGTCCTGGAACATCTGGGTAAGTTATTTCTGCAGAAAACCGAGTTGTACGCAGTATTCTTAAAGTGGCCTCACAACGTCCTGTACAGGTATAACATCCCACCACAACTCCTATACTCAATGCTCTGACTGATTAAGACAAATGTGCCAAATGTGCTCTGCACCACTCTGTCTACCTGCGAGTCCACATTCAAGGAACAATATACCTGCAGTCCTATGTCCCTTTGTTCTACAACAAACCCCAGGACCTTATCATTATGTGTATAATTCCTGCCCTGGTGTGCGTTCACAAAATACAAAACCTCGTATTTATCTAAATTGAACTTGCCCCTTTGTCCCATCTAATTGTGGTCTTGTACTCTGAGATAATCTACTACACCACCTTTCTGATGTCATCTGTAAATTTACTAACTATGGCCCCAATATTCACATCTAAATCCTTTACATAAATGATGAAATGCAGTGAACTCAGTACTGATTCTTACAGCACACTGCTGCTCACAAGCCTCCAGGCTGAAAAATATCCCTCTTCCTTCAAGCCAATTGTGACGAGCTTCCTCTGTGTCTGATGTGACTGAAACTTACTAATCTGTCTACCAATCAGAATGAAATACTAGCTATGAAGAGAGGCTGAGTAAGTTCGGTTTACTTTCACTAGATAAAAGGAGATTGAGGGGGGACCTGATTGAGGTTTACAAAATCATGAAGGGTATAGACAGGGTGGATAGAGACGGGCTTTTTCCCAGGGTGAAGGATTCAATAACGAGAGGTCATGCTTTCAAAGTGAGAGGTGGGATGTTTAAGGGGGATACACATGGTAAGTACTTCACACAGAGAGTGGTGGGCATTTGGAACATGTTGCCAGTAGAGGTGGTAGAGGCAGGCACGGTAGATTCATTTAAGATGCATCTGGACAGATACATGAGTAGGTGGGGAGCAGAGGGATACAGATGCTTAAGAATTGACCGATAGATTTAGACAGTACATTTGGATCGGTTCAGGCTTGGAGGGCGAAGGGCCTGTTCCTGGGCTGTAAATTTTCTTTGTTCTTTGTTGTTTAAATGAACACCTTGCTGAAGTCCATATAGACAATGTCTACCAAACTGGCTTCATCAATCTTCTTTGTCGTCTCTTCAAAAAATTCAACCAAATTAATGAGACATGATTTCCCAAGCAGAAAGACACATTGTCTACCCCGATCAGCCCTTGCCTTCCCAAATGTATGTAAATGCTATCCCTCAGAATCCCCTCCAACAACTTACCCACCACTGACATCAGGCTCACCGGTCTACAGTTCCCTGGCTTTTGGGGTCACTTTTTCCTTTTCTAGTCCCACACCTCCACTGCTCACAACAAATATTAAATGTAACCAAGTTGGTGATATGGCCGATGATATCGGTCTCAGACTGGGTCAGGGTCAGATTTAGGAACAAGTCAGGCTAGTTTCTTTAATCTGCTAAAACAACACGTTTATGATCCAGAGCACTGTTACTCAAACTATGATGGAAAGATGAATGGCAAACTGTTTGAGTATTGCAAATATATAATCAATGGCTTGGAAAGGGTGGACGCTAAGAAATTGTTTCCTTTACACCTTAGAATGAAAAGGGGTAAATTCAGAACAGAAATGCGGAAACATTTCTTCAGCCAGAGAGTGGTGGGCCTGTGGAATGCATTGCCACAGAGTGCAGTGGAGGCTGGGACGCTAAATGTCTTCAAGGCAGAGATTGATAAATTCTTGATGTCACAAGGAATTAAGGGCTTCGGGGAGAATGCGGGTAAGCGGAGTTGAAATGCCCATCAGCCATGTTTAAATGGCTGAGTGGACTCGATGGGCCGAATGGCCTTACTTCCACTCCTATGTCTTATGGTCTAATATTTCCCTTTCTAAACACAAACACACAAACACACATGCAAACACACACACACACAAACACACACAGATTAACAAAAATCTGCAATTTAATTTGAAAGAACTTTGTCCAGATATTATTGGAACTCATGACAAAAGTAAAAATTGAGATTGTCCAAAACGTTATTCTGCTTCTGAAGATATTGTACACACACAGCTGCTAGCAATGGGATTTCATCCTGGGAGAGTTGGATTTGGCTGAATTCCCTTTGCTTTAGGCACTGAGGAGATTCCAGTGAATTCTGGTCAGGATCACCCAAAGGGCAGCACGGTGGGCAGCACTGCTGCCTCACAGCACCAGGGACTTGGGTTTGATTCCAGCCTTGGGTGACTGTCTGTGTGGAGTTTGCACATTCTCCACTTTCCTGTGTGAGCTTCTAATGGGTGATCCAGTTTCCTACCACAAACTGTGTAGGTTCGGTGGATTGTCATGTTAAATTGTCTGTAGTGTTCAGGGAATTCTAGGTTAGGTGCATTAGTCAGGGGCAAATATAGGGAAATGGGTTGGGAAGGTTGGTATTGACTTGTTAGGCCGAAGGGCCTGTTTCAACACTGCAGTGATTCTATAAAAGTAACGATGACTGTAGAATTTTTTTTTTTAGCTTGCACACATTGCTGTGATGAGGAACAATGAAGGAGAGAGTGTGTGATCAGCAATTCCTTCTCAGGAAGGTTACATTTTCTCCCTCTCTGAGCTGAATCACACAGTAATGTCATCCTCTCCCAAACTGGACCATGTGAGGTCTCCTTGTACTTTGTCCAAACTATGTCTCCATCACATTCCCTGCTCCATGTAGGTGTATCATTGCTGCTGTCATACACAGAGCCATACACTTAGCAGAAAATGGTCTCGACTGATTTGAAATATGTTTACATGGCCCTGCGTCATTAAAAAATAAAATATTTAATATATTCAGAATACCTGTTTTAAAATGACTGCATTTTTTAACAAATGCAGAAATTTCGGGAAAAGCTCGGCAGGTCTGTCAGTACCCAGATGCCTTTTACATGCTGTAGTTGTACCAGCCGCCATCACTTCCTCTGGCAGCTCATTCTATATGCACACCACCCTCTGTGTGAAATGGTTTCCTTTAGGCCTCATCAAAATCTTTCCCCTCTCAATTCCAAACAATGCCGTCTAGTTTTGGACGCCCCTAACCTGGGGACAAACCCTGACATACTCACCCTATCCATGGCCATTTTGATTTTATAAACCACTACTGCTGCAAAATGTGACTCCAATGATCACGAATAGCTGTACTTTCAGTCATCCCGGGCCTAAATTCTGAAATTCAATGCTGACACCGCTCCCTTATCGATCAAGTCACAATTCTAAATCCATTTTAATCAGTTTGTTCAGATTTATCATGAGAAACTTCTGTGGGATTTACACCGAGACCTTTGCGCCCAGAGGTAGGGACACTAGCATCACTCAGCAATACCCATAAAGCTGTAACAGTATTCTCCTGTGTGTTTGTTCATCAGACTGTCCTGACATGATGTGACATACCTCTGCAACAGGCAGGAATTAAATCCAGGCCTTATAGTCCAGAGCTAGGAACACTACCACACAAGTTCAGGAATTGGAATCAAATCCAGAGTTCTGGCTCAGAGACAGGGACACTACCATACCCAGATTTTGGGTCATATTTTATTGCCCACTTTCAGCTCGGTGTGGATTTATTATAATCAGGTTCCCATTACTGAACTACACAAAACCCTTTGTATTGTTAAACAAATGCAAGATATTTGTCTCAACTGTAGGATATTGAGTGACGTGCTATGCCATTGATTAATTGCTAGTATCTGTAGTCTGCAATATTTCGGAAAGAAATCCTGCAGAAACACTCTGCCCAATGAAGGGTCTCAAATGGATATTTATTACTGAACAGCAGAGACGAAGGAAGAGCTTAATTTCTGACCCCCAAACACCGATCACTATTACCCACCTCTAACGTGCGACTGCCCTTTTCCTAAAACCATGAAATG
Source organism: Chiloscyllium punctatum (assembly GCF_047496795.1). Classification (NCBI taxonomy): domain Eukaryota; kingdom Metazoa; phylum Chordata; class Chondrichthyes; order Orectolobiformes; family Hemiscylliidae; genus Chiloscyllium; species Chiloscyllium punctatum. Next base: position 12,968,652 of record NC_092788.1, read on the forward strand.
ACACCAGGCCGGTGATTACTGTCCAGCCTCTCCTCCCCACTGACTGTGTCTGCAATCTGTCCCTCCTCCCCCTAACCACACAAGGCAAACCAAGCTCAGGGTCTTTGTGAAAATCAAGGCCGGAGTGTGCAGGCCGTCTGGAGAGGGATGGGCACTTTAAAATTGAAGGGGGAGGGGAGGTGGCAGTAATATCACACAACGGGCAGAGGGATGGCTGATGGAGTTTAGTTTGGATTAATGTGCGGTATTGGATTTGGTAAATCAAACAACAGCAGGACCTATACAATGAAAAGTAGAGCCTTTGGCAGTGCTATAGAATAGACACCTAGGCCGTCAGGTATAATTCTTTAAAATTTGCATCTCATATAGATAGTGCGGTTAAGGAGGTGTTTAACACACTTGTTTTCATTGGTCAGACCCTTTGAGTATTGGAATGGGGATGTCATGTTGAGGATGTACAGGACATTGGTGAGACCTCTTCTGGAATACTGTGTCTGGTCTGGTCACCCTGCCCGCTCATTCCATAGGTACACCACCTTCTGGGTGAAAAAGCTGCCCTTTAGGTCGCTTTAATGTTTCCCCTCTCACCTTAAACCTCTGCCCTCTAGTTTTGGTCTACCCTTCCCTTAGAAAATACCTTGACTATTCACTTTGATATTATTGACCTTGATATTATTAAGCTGGAGAGGATTGAGAACAGATGAACCTGGATGTTGTTGGGAATGCAGGGAGTGAGCGATAAGGAGAGAGTGGGTATGCTGGGACTTTTTTCACTGGAGAGGATGAGGTTAAGGGGTAACTTCACAGACGTTTACAAAATAATGAGGGGTACACATAAGCTGAAGGGCTGATGTCTTTTCCCTAGAGTTGGGGATTCAAAACTGAGGGATATTTTAAGGTGCGAGGAAAAAGATTTACAAAAGTCATAAGAGTTAATTATTTTAGACAGAATCTGGCTTGTGTGTGGAATGAACTTGCAGAGCAAGTGGTGAAAGCAGGGACAGTTACAACGTTTAAAGGACATTTAGATCAGTCCATGGATAAGACATCAGTTTGGATGGTGCTGTGAGCAGCTGCTCTCTCCCTCCCCCTCTCTGAATGAATCCCTGTTGGTTTTCATCCTCTGCCAATGCCTTGCAGTGGCGTGGGGAGGCCAACAGAGGGTGGCGTTGCATCACTTTGAGCACCACAGAGACTGCAAGACCTGCCCCACACAGAGACACACACATGCACTGACAGGAATTGTTAGGACATGGCGTGAAGCTCATCTGGTAAGTTAAATGAAACATAAAGAAATGCTCAATTTGCCTCGTAAACTATTAAAATATGAGGGACAGAGAACTCCCAAATTCCACTGTTTAAATAAAAACATCAATTTATTTTTTTATTTTGAAAGTGAACACTTTACATCAAAAATTCACAACTCTGCGACCCTCTTTCACAGAACTGCTTATTACCCGAGTAGAAAGTGAGGACTGCAGATGCTGGAGATCAGAGCTGAAAATGTGTTGCTGGAAAAGCGGAGCAGGTCAGGCAGCATCCAACGAACAGGAGAATCGACGTTTCAGGCATAAGCCCTTCTTCAGGAATGAGGAAAGTGTGTCTAGCAGGCTAAGATAAAAGGTAGGGAGGAGAGACTTGGGGGAGGGGCGTTGGAAATGCTATAGGTGGAGGGAGGTCAAGGTGAGGGTGATAGGCCGGAGTGGGGTGGGGGCGGAGAGGTCAGGAAGAAGATTGCAGGTTAGGAAGGCGGTGCTGAGTTCGAGTGATTTGACTGAGACAAGGTGGGGGGAGGGGAAATGAGGAAACTGGAGAAATCTGAGTTCATCCCTTGTGGTTGGAGGGTTCCCAGGCAGAAGATGAGGCGCTCTTCCTCCAACCGTCGTGTTGCCATGGTCTGGCGATGGAGGAGTCCAAGGTACTTGTTGGAGTGGGATGGGAAGTTGAAGTGTTGAGCCACAGGGTGGTTGGGTTGGTTGGTCCGGGTGTCCCAGAGGTGTTCTATGAAACGTTCCCCAAGTAGGCGGCCTGTCTCCCCAATATAGAGGAGGCCCCATCGGGTGTAGCGGATACAATAGATGATTGTGTGGAGGTGCACAGATACACACATGGGGATGGTAAGGATACAGCATGAAGCTCATCTGGGAACTTCAATGACACAAAGAAATGCTCAATTCACCTCGTAAACTGTTAAAATATGAGGGACAGATTCGCCAACTTCCACTGTTTAAATAAAAACATCAATTTATTTTTTTCACTCTGAAAGTGAACATTTTCCATCAACTATTCACAACTCAGGGACCCTCTTTCTCTTAACTGCATATTACCCGACTCCAGCTCTTTAGCAATATACTGTTTCTAGGTCTGCCATCCTCTCATACCACAGGTGCTTGTAAGCTCTCAGTTCAGAACAGCATTCCCTCTCTCTTAAAGGTACAGTACACACTTTCAACTTCATCACATTAAACCCTGATGAAGTGGATAAGTGGGACCTAACCGGATTTCTCTTGCTCCGTGGTTTGTCAATAATTCATCTACTCTATCTGGTATGTGTCAGGACTTCTGTTTCTCCATTGACAGTATGTCATTATTCGACTCTGTCCGTGGGAATATATCAGTATTTCACTTGCTCAGACTCGTGTGTGTGGGGCAGGATTTCAGTTGTTTCATGGGGACTGTGACACTATTTCAATCTCAATGTTTGTAGATGGCACCGAACATGGAAGAACTCTGAAATCAATGGAAGACAGTGTGGAACTCTAACACGACAGTGACACGTTGGTGTAGTGTTCAGTTATAAGGCAGATGGGGATCAATGCAGAGCAGTGTGAGGTGATGGACTGTGGGAGGAATAACATTGAAAGGCAGTTTAATACAGGCCGTACCATAATAAAGGGGTTGCATGAGCAGAGGGCGCTGGGTGCATATGAGCACAGATTGTTGAAGATATCAGGACAAGTGGGGAGAGCAGTAACTCTCACAGATTAGTTTCAGTATCTGAGCTGTTTACAGGGGGAGGTGTAGGAGGGAGTCTCTGTGCTCCCTTCCCGGAAGGTGGTCGTGACGATGTATTGTGAGCCCACCCTCCTGCACACCGAGACCATGGGGATTCCATTTGTACCAGCTCGACACAAAAGGGAGACGGCATCAGGGCCACAGCTTCTAAGTTGTGCCGGGGGAAAACGGAGTTGCCAGTGGGTTTAAAGTGAGAATTGCCCTTCGCTGAACATTGCTCCTTACTCGGTCGGTGGGACATGGATGTTTCAGAATCTCCACACGAGGCGTCCCGGTCTTCTCCGACTCGTACCAGGGTCCTCCCCACGTGGTGGGGGGAAGGGGGTGAGGGAACGGATATCGGGCACTCCACCACCCGGATAGGCCCTCCCTGTCCTATTCCAGGCTTTTTCTCCTGGAATGGGAGAAAGGGAGGGAGGGAGTGAGGGTGGGAGTGGGTGGCCCTGCTGTTAGTGCTGGTTTAGGTGAAGGGGACGGGGACATAGTGAGGGGTCTGGAGGGAATCAGTTCACAGTGTTGTATCCATGCAGTGTTATTAGCGTGGGGGGGGGGGGGGTAAAGTGGAGGGAGGAGGACGACAGGGGGAGAGAGAGAGGGAGAGAGAGAGATCACGGCGGGGTGGGATGGTGCTTTACCTGTTATTCGGTGAGTGTGAGGGAGCAGACAGAATACAGTGACCTTTACCCTGACAGAGTAGGGAAGATTATTGATGCTTGTCCTGTACTGCTGGGCATTTCCTCAGACCCCAGATACTGCACTGAGCTGGGTGGGGAGCTCAGACCATGATCAGTGGGTCTGGTGGTGTGGACCCTCTGGGAAGAGAATGGTCTCCCTCTGTACTAGCCCATCCACCAGGACCTCCGTGCCCCTGTCGACAAACCGCAGTGTAATTGTCTCTTATCCCCCATGCTCAGGGTAAACTGCGCAGGGTAGCTCCTAACTGAGAAAGCGCAACCATGTGCTCATTGGCCTTTTATAGATTGCCCCAGTGTCAGGGAACGATGAATATCCAGCGTCGCCCGGGAGATGGTGAGTACCTCCAGCCATGATGGGTGGGAGAATCGGGCTGGTATTGAATGAGAGGGACACCATGGGGTGGGGTGGGTAGTTCAGGAGGTGAGTTTGATCCGATAGCACCAGGAAACTAGCTCAGCATCGTGCAGATAATCGTTCTGTCAGACGAAGGGAAAATGTCACTGAGACAGGTTTTTGTTTGATTCAGCCCAGTGCATCATAGATTCTGTTGAAACAACTCCCATTTACAAAGCTGTAGTACAAATGCTCAAATATCCCATTTGCCCATCTTTCCTGGGAAGACAGGCTCATGTTACAGGATGATATCGAAGTGTCTCCATTTCAGTATTCTGAAACCTGTGAACACATCCTTCCATGACACTGTCTCTCAGTCTCTCCCTCTCTGTCTATACCCCAAACCCCTCCCATGTGGTGATATTTAAACTGATTCCCTCACCATCTCTCTCTGGCAGTGAGGTTCAGACCCACAACACCCCCTTGTCAGGGCAACAATGGAGATATGGAGCTGTAAATGGGTGAAGCTGTACATCCTGTCAGTTCCAGAACGGGCTGCAAGTTTCCCCCACACTGGGCAGGGATCTAACACAGTGTTACTGAGCATTGCACTGGGGCAGTGTACACAGTCCTACATGCTGGGAGGGTAACTGCTCCTGGGTTACAGATCAACGTACGGGGGTGGGATACACAGTCCTACATGCTGGGAGGGTAACTGTCCCTGGGTTACAGATCAATGTACTGGGGTGGGGTACACAGTCTTACATGCTGGGAGGGTAACTGTTCCTGGGTTACAGATCAATGTACTGGGGTGGGGTACAGAGTCCTACATGCTGGGAGGGTAACTGCTCCTGGGTTACAGATCAATGTACTGGGGTGGGGTACACAGTCCTACATGCTGGGAGGGTAACTGTCCCTGGGTTACAGATCAATGCACTGTGGTGGGGTACAGAGTCCTACATGCTGGGAGGGTAACTGCTCCTGGGTTACAGATCAATGCACTGTGGTGGGGTACAGAGTCCTACATGCTGGGAGGGTAACTGCTCCTGGTTTACTGATCAATGTACTGGGGTGGGGTACAGAGTCCTACATGCTGGGAGGGTAACTGCTCCTGGGTTACAGATCAATGCACTGGGGTGGTGTACACAGTCCTACATGCTGGGAGGGTAACTGCTCCTGGGTTACAGATCAATGTACTGGGGTGGTGTACACAGTCCTACATGCTGGGAGGGTAACTGCTCCTGGGTTACAGAGCAATGCACTGGGGTGGTGTACACAGTCCTACATACTGGGTGGGTAACTGTTCCTGGGTTACAGATCAATGCACTGGGGTGGGGTACACAATCCTACATGCTGGGAGGGTAACTGCTCCTGGGTTACAGATCAATGTACTGGGGTGGGGTACACAGTCCTACATGCTGGGAGGGTAACTGCTCCTGGGTTATAGATCAACGTACTGGGGTGGGATACACAGTCCTACATGCTGGGAGGGTAACTGTCCCTGGTTTACTGATCAATGTACTGGGGTGGGGTACACAGTCCTACATGCTGGGGGGGGGGGAGGCGGGGGGGGGGAGGGGGGTTGGGGGCGGATGGCTCCCGGTTTACAGGGGGAGAGGTGATAGGTCAGAGACGAGGGTGGGGTGGATGGGGGTAAGTTGATTGACAGGTCAAGGTGTTCCCCAGAACATTCCGTTCCCGACATTCTATAACTGACATTCCCAGGAACGTTCTATCCCCGACACTGTTTGTGAACGGCCGGACGTCAGTGAATTGAACAAACGATAAGATCCCGAGGGAAGAGATCCCGTTCCATGGATAAGGAGACACTGTTCCAAAGGACCCTCAGGCAGTTAAAGGGGGGAATACGTTTTCCCTGTTATTACATTTCTCCACGACACAGGATCGACCACAATTTAGACCAAAATACAGGAATTCCCAAACTTCAGGAAACTGGGAGAGAATCCTTCAGGACAGCAACATTCCCACCCTCCGTATTAGGAACTGGGAAGGAGTGACCTGTGTCTGCTCTCGAGTGATCGAGTGTGTGGGAATGTTCTAGAAACTATCTGTCCTCATGGATGTGTCTCTGTGTGTTTGGGGAGGGAGGGTTTCTTGTGGTAGATGTCACATTTTTGTCAGTAATTCCGACCTTCCCATTTGTTATTCCAGCTCCAATTATTTTAATAAATCCCTGAATACAGGGACACATTTGAAAATCTCACTGGGTCCCCGATCAAACGGGTCCCTTTGCCTCCAGGCTGATGGATAATGGGTTTGTTTTCCTTCCTCACAGTTAACGTAGTGACCATCTACGTCCTGCTTTATAAAGATTGTGGATTGTCTCCATGTGTCAGACGTTACCTGGGGGCCATGTCAGCGGCGGATCTCCTGGTCATTATCCTCGACCTGATCCTGAGACACATTCCCATTGTTTACCGGGAACAGTTTTATTTCCTGTACTCCGTCCCCGTGTGTAATATCCACGCCGTCCTGCTTTATGCAGCCACTGACTGCTCCGTCTGGTTCACCGTCACTTTCACCTTTGATCGGTTTGTGGCCATTTGTTGCCAGAAGCTGAAAAGTAAATATTGTAGTGAGAAAACGGCGGCTGTGGTTCTGGGAGCAGTGACTGTGCTGAGCTGTTTAAAGAACATTTCCTGGTATTTTATGCTCGAGGCTCGGTATTCGCTGGTGAACCTCCCCTGGTTTTGTTATGTAACACTCGCTGTTTATTCCTCCAGTGTCTGGGTCACAATCGAGTTCCTCCACCACATTCTAGCCCCGGGTGTCCCATTTCTCCTGATTCTGCTGCTCAATGTTCTCACCGTCAGACACATTTTAGTGACCAGCAGAGCCCGCAGGAGACTCCGCGCTCACACCAATGGGGACGCTCAGTCTGACACTGAAATGAGAAACCGAAAAAAATCCATCATTTTACTGTTTGTGATCTCGGCCAATTTCATCCTGTTATGGTCAACGTTAATGCTGTTTTCTATATGGAGACGGATGTGGTGGATTGTGGATACCCCTGTGTATCTCCATCGCTTTGTGCAGGAATTGGGCTTCATGCTGCAGCTCCTCAGTTGCTGCACAAACACCGCGATTTATGCCGTGACCCAGACTAAGTTCAGGCAGCAGCTGAAGAATGTGCTGAAATATCCCTTCACCCGAATCCATCCATCCATCAAATTCCCTCATTAATCACACCATCCGGGATTTTCTCATTTCAGTTCAGTGTTTCAGCGATGGAGCAGCCTGTCGCTATGGTAACAGACTGAGGGTAGTGCTGGTTTGTCCATCCTTATCCCACAGGGGGGTTACAGGGAAACATTTCAATGTTTCTCACAACTCAGGGGCCAGTGAGAAAAGGCACCATCCCACTGACTGTATCCATCACTTCCATTTGTAACCAATAAAAATGTTGATTAAATCGTGCCGAGCAGCAGAGTGACCGATGTTGTTGTGTGTCTTTGTGTTGGAGAAGCTGAGCTGGAGAGAGACGACTCAGCCCCAAGTCCTGGTCCTCAGGGAAGGGGAGGGCACCGCGCCCTGAGCTCAGGAGCTGGGTTTAACTCCCTCTGTCCCCCCCCACACTGCAGCCTGGCATCCCCATTTCCTCTCCCCCACTTTTCCCCCTCAATTCTCTCCCTCTCTTTCTGCACACTCTCTCTTTCTCACCACCTCTCCCTTTCACTCTCCCTGGTCCCCTCTCAGACATCCCCCACAACCCCGGTTTCTCCACCTGCCTCCACTATTCTTTCTGCCTCACTCTCCCCTCTCTCTCACACCCCCAACATGAATTTCTCCACCTGCCTCCATTCTTCTCTCTCCCCCTCACCCTCACTCTCTCTCTCTCCTGCCGTCTCTGTCTCCCTCCTGCAATTCCGTCTCTACCCCCATTTTCCCCGAACTCCTACATCCCGCATCTCTCTATCGTCTCACCCCCAACCCCCACACGCAGCCTCAACACCACCCCCAGTCTCTGGGTCAGAGTAAGAGGGAAGGACCAGGGAGATCGGACTATGTCAGATCTAGAGGAAGGGTGGGAGAGAGATTCAGTCAAAGAGAAACGATGGGAGGTGGGGAGAGAGAGAGAAACGGAATTCAGGGGATCGAGAGTAAGAGAAGGTGGAGAAAGAGTGAAGGAACAGGGAGAGAGAGAGCAAGAGAGAAATAGGGTGAGAGGGGGAGAGAGAAAGAGAGAGAGACAGGGGAAGAGATAATAAAGAGGGGCGAGAGAGAGGGGCGAGAGAGTGAGGGTGAGAGAGAGGGGAAAAGGGTGGAAGAGAGGGGGAGAGAGGGGAGAGAGAGCAGGGGAGAGAGAGTGGCCAGAGAGAGTGGGTAGAGAGAGTGCGGAGAGAGAAAGTGGGGGAGAGAAAGAGGGGAAGGAGAGAGAGGGGAGAGAGAAAGGGGAGAGAGCGCGGAGAGAGAGAGGGAAGAGAGAGCAGATAAAGGGAGAGGGAAATGAGCGAGAGGGGAGAGAGAGTGGGAGAGAGAGGAGGGAAGAAAGAGGAGGGGGAGAGTGGAGGGGACAGGAGGGCGTGAGAGAGGAGTGGGGGTAGAGAGAAGAGGGTAGAGAGAGGGGGTTAGAGAGAGGGTGAGGAGAGAGTGGGGTAGAGAAAGGGGCATAGAGGGAGGGGCATAGAGAGAGGGGGTAGAGAGAAAGGAGAAGACGGGGGAGAGAGTGAGATGGGCAAAGAGAGGGCTGGGGAGAGAGACAGGGGAGGGAGAGGATGGGGGAGAGAGAGAGGGTGGGAGAGAAAGGGGAGGCCGAGGGAGTGGAGGGTGAGAGAGGGGGCGGGAGAGAGAGGGGGAGGGAGAGTAAGATGGGAGGGAGAGTAAGAGGGGAGGGCGAGAGAGGGGATGGAGAGAGAGGGGGAGGGACAGGGAGAGGGGAGGGAGGGTGAGAGGGGAGGGAGATTAAGGGGAGGGAGAGTGAGAGGGGATGGAGAGTGAGAGGGGAGGGCGAAAGAGGGGAGGGAGAGAGAGGGGAGTGGGTGAGGGGGAGGAAGAGTGAGAGGGGAGGGAGAGTGAGAGGGGAGGGCAGGAGAGAGGAGAGGGAGAGAGAAAGGAGGGAGAGAGAGTGGAGGGGAAGGCGAGAGTGAGGGGAGGCGAAAGAGAGAGGGGAGGGCGAGATAGAGGGTAGGGCAGGGGTGAGGGTGAGAGGGGGGAGGGCGAGAGAGGGGGAGGGAGAAAGAGAGCGGAGGGTGAGAGAGAGGGGAGGGAGAGTGAGAGGGGAGGGAGAGTAAGAGGGGAGGGAGAGTGAGAGGGGAGGGCAGGAGAGAGGAGAGGGAGAGAGAAAGGAGGGAGAGAGAGTGGAGGGGAAGGCGAGAGTGAGGGGTGGCGAAAGAGAGAGGGGAGGGCGAGATAGAGGGTAGGGCAGGGGTGAGGGTGAGAGGGGGGAGGGCGAGAGAGGGGGAGGGAGAAAGAGAGCGGAGGGTGAGAGAGAGGGGAGGGAGAGTGAGAGGGGAGGGAGAGTAAGAGGGAAGGGAGAGTAAGGGAAGGGAGAGTGAGAGGGGAGGGAGAGTGAGAGGGGAGGGTGAGAGAGGGGAGGGAGAGCGAGAGAAGAGCAAGAAAGAGAGGGGAGAGAGAGTGAGAGGAGAGGGAGGGTGAGGGGGAGGGAGAGTAAGAGGGGAGGGAGAGTAAGAGGGGAGGGAGAGTAAGAGGGGAGGGCGAGAGAGGGGATGGAGAGAGAGGAGAGTGGGAGAGAGTGGAGGGAGAGTGACAGGGTGGGGAGAGTGAGAGGGGATGGAGAAAGAGAGGGGAGGGTGAGTAAGAGGGAAGGGAGTGTGAGAGGGGAGAGAGAGTGAGAGGGGAGGGCGAGAGCAAGGGGAGGGCGAGAGGGGGGAGGGGAGGGCGAGAGAGAGGGGAAGGACAGTGAGGGGGAGGGAGAGAGAGGGGAGGGAGAGTGAGAGGGGAGGGAGAGTGAGAGGGGAGGGAGAATGAGAGGGGAGGGTGAGTAAGAGGGGAGGGAGAGTGAGAGGGGGGAGGGAGAGTGAGAGGGGAGGGAGAATGAGAGGGGAGGGTGAGTAAGAGGGGAGGGAGAGTGAGAGGGGAGCGTGAGGGAGAGGGGATAGAGAGAGAGGGGGAGAGCGAGGGGGGAGGTCGGGGAAGGGCGAGAGAGGTGAGGAGAGGGCGAGAGAAAGGGGAAGGACAGTGAGGGGGAGGGTGAGTGAGGGGGAGGGAGAGTGAGAGGGGAGGGAGAGAGGGGAGGGCGATAGAGCAGATGGCAAGAGTGGGGAGGGCGAGAGAGGTGAGGGAGAGAGAGTGGAGGGAGAGTGAGAGGGGAGGGAGAGAGGGAGGGAGAGTGAGAGGAGAGGGTGAGAGACAGGAGGGAGGGAGGAGGGAGGTAGAGAGTGGAGAGCGAGAGTGAGAGGGGAGAGAGGGGGTGGGATGGAGACGGGAAGGAGAGGGGGGAGAGTGAGAGGAGGGTGAGAGAGGGGAGGGAGAGTGAGAGGGGGAGAGCGAGAGAATGGAGGGGAGGGTGAGAGAGATTGGAGGGAGAGTGAGAGGGGATGGAGAGAGGTGAGGGCGAGAGAGGGGAGGGTGGTAGAGCGGATGGTGAGAGTGGGGAGGGCGAGAGAGGGGAGGGAGAGAGAGGGGAGGGAGAGAGAGGGGAAGGAGAGAGAGGAGAGGGAGAGTGAGAGGGGAAGAAGAGTGAGAGGGGAGGGAGAGTGAGAAGGGAGGGCGAGAGAGATGCAAGGAGAGAGAGAGGGGGAGGGAGAGAGAGAGGGGAGGGAGAGAGAGGGGAAGGACAGAGAGGAGAGGGAGAGTGAGAGGGGAAGAAGAGTGAGAGGGGAGGGAGAGAGAGAGGGGAGGGTGAGAGAGGGGAGGGAGAGAGAGGGGAAGGAGAGAGAGGAGAGGGGAGAGTGAGAGGGGAAGAAGAGTGAGAGGGGAGGGAGAGAGAGAGGGGAGGGCGAGAGAGATGCAAGGAGAGAGAGAGGGGAGGGAGAGAGAGAGGGGAGGTCGACAGAGCGGAGGGAGAAAGAGGGATGAGAGAGTGAGAGGAGAGGGAGAGTGAGGGGGAGGCAGAGTAAGAGGGGAGGGAGAGTGAGAGGGGAGGGAGAGTGAGAGGGGAGGGAGAGAGGGGAGGGATGGAGACGGTAGGGAGGGAGAGAGGGGGGAGGAGGAGTGAGGGGAGGGTGATCAATGAGAGGGTGAGAGAGATGGAGGGAGAGTGAGAGGGAAGGGAGAGAGAGGGGAGGGAGGGTGAGATGGGAGGGCAAGAGCGAGGGAAGAGAGAGTGAGAGGGGAGGGCAAGAGAGGGGAGGGAGAGTGAGAGGGGAAGGAGAGTGAGAAGGGAGGGTGAGAGAGGGGAGGGAGAGAGAGATGGGAGGGCGAGAGAGGGGAGGGATAATGAGCGGGAGAGTGAGAGATGGGTGGGAGGGAGACGGGTGGGAGACAGAGGGGAGGGAAAGTGAGAGGGGAGGGAGAGAGGGTAGGGATGGAGACAGGAGTGAGAGAGAGGGGAGGAAGAGTTAGGGGAGGGTGAGAGATGAGAGGGTGAGAGAGAGGGAGGGAGAGTGAGAGGGGAAGGACAGTGAGAGGGGAGGGCCAGAGCGAGGGGAGGGAGAGAGAGAGGCGAAGGTGAGAGAGGAGAGGGAGAGAGAGAGGGGAAGGAGAGTGAGAGATGGAGGGAAAGAGAGAGGGGAGGGCGAGAGAGATGGAGGGAGGAGAGGGGAGGGAGAGAGAGGGGAGGGAGAGAGGGGAGGGATGGAGACGGTAGGGAGGGAGAGAGAGGGGAGGGAGAGAGAGGGGAGGGTGATCAATGAGAGGGTGAGAGATAGGGATGGAGAGTGAGAGGGAAGGGAAACAGAGGGGAGGGAGGGTGAGATGGGAGGGCAAGAGCAATGGGAGAGAGAGTGTGAGGGGAGGGAGATTGAGAGGGGAAGGACAGTGAGAGGGAAGGGCCAGAGCGAGGGGAGGGAGAGGGAGAGGCGAAGGAGAGAGAGGGGAGGGAGAGTGAGAGGGGAAGGAGAGTGAGACTTGGAGGGAAAGAGAGAGGGGAGGGAGAGAGAGGGGAGGGAGAGAGGGGAGGGAGCTTGAGAGGGGAAGGACAGTGAGAGGGGAGGGCCAGAGCGAGGGGAGGGAGAGAGAGAGGCGAAGGAGAGAGAGGAGAGGGAGAGTGAGAGGGGAAGGAAAGTGAGAGGGGAGGGAGAGAGAGAGGGGAGGGAGAGAGAGATGGAGGGAGAGAGAGAGGGGAGGGAGAGAGAGGGGAGGGAGAGAGGGGAGGGATGGAGACGGTAGGGAGGGAGAGAGAGGGGAGGAGGAGTGAGGGGAGGGTGAGAAATGAGAGGGGTGAGAGAGAGGGATGGAGAGTGAGAGGGAAGGGAGAGAGAAGGGAGGGAGATTGAGATGGGAGGGCAAGGGCGAGGGGAGGGAGAGTGAGACGGGAAGGAGAGTGAGGAGGGAGGGTGAGAGAGAGGAGGGAGAGTGAGTGGGGGAGGGGAGGGCCAGAGCGAGGGGAGGGAGTGAGAGGGGAGGGTGAAAGAGGGGAGGGAGAGAGAGTGGGGAGCGCGAGAGAGAGGGGACGGAGAGTGAGAGGGGAAGGAGAGTGAGAGGGGAGGAAGAGTGAGAGTGGAGGGCGAAAAGAGGGGAGGGCGAGAGTTGGGGGAGGGAGAGAGAGTGGGGAGCGCGAGAGAGAGGGGAGGGAGAGTGTGAGGGGAAGGAGAGTGAGAGGGGAGGAAGAGTGAGAGGGGAGGGCGAGAGAGAGGGGAGGGCGAGAGAGGGGAGGGAGAGTGAGGGGAGGAAGAGTGAGAGGGGAGGGCGAGAGAGGGGGAGGGAGAGTGAGAGGGGAGGGAGAGAGGGTAGGGATGGAGACGGGAAGGACAGAGAGAGGAGGGGAGAGTGAGGGGAGGGCGAGAGAGGAGAGGGTAAGAGAGAGGGTAGGGAGAGTGAGAGGGGAGGGAAAGTGAGAGGGGAGGGCGCGAGCAAGGGGAGAGCGAGAGAGGGGAGGGACAGTGAGAGGGGAAGGAGAGTGAGAGGGGAGGGAGAGAGAGTAAGGGGAGGGAGAGTAAGGGGGAGGGAGAGTGAGAGGGGAGGAAGAGTGAGAGGGGAGGGCGAGAGCAAGGGGAGGGTGGGAGAGGGGAGGGACAGTGAGAGGGGAAGGAGAGTGAGAGGGGAGGGAGAGTGAGTGGAGGGGAGGGCGAGAGAGAGGGGAGGGAGAGTGAGTGGGGAAGGAGAATGAGAGTGGAGGCAGAGAGAGGGGAGGGTGAGAGAGGGGAGGGTGAGAGAGGGAAGGGCAAGAGATGGGAGGGGGAGAGAAGGTAGGGCGAGAGAGAGAGAGGTGAGCGAGAGAGGGGGGTTGAAAGAGAGGGGAGGGTGAGAGAGAGGGTAGGGAGAGTGAGAGGGGAGGGAGAGAGGGGGAGGGATGGAGACGGGAGGGAGAGAGAGGGGAGGAAGAGTGAGGGGAGGGCGAGAGAGGGGAGGGAGTGCGAGAGGGGAGGGCAAGAGCGATGGGAGGGAGAGTGAGAGGGGAGGGAGAATGAGAGGGGAGGGCGAGTGACACGGGAGGGATAGTGAGAGGGGAGAGTGAGAGAAGGGAGGGAGGGAGACGGGAGGGAGAGAGAGAGGAGGGAGAGTGAGAGGGAAGGGAGAGTGAGAGGGGAGGGCCAGAGCGAGGGGAGGGTGAGAGAGGGGAGGGCGAGAGAGGGGAGGGCGAGAGAGAGAGAGGTGAGCGAGAGAGGCAGTTGAAAGAGAGTGGAGAGTGAGAGAAGGGAGGGAGGGAGACGGGAGGGGAGAGAGAGAGGAGGGAGAGTGAGAGGGAAGAGAGAGTGAGAGGGGAGGGCCAGAGCGAGGGGAGGGTGAGAGAGGGGAGGGCGAGAGAGGGGAGGGCGAGAGAGAGAGAGGTGAGCGAGAGAGGAGGTTGAAAGAGAGGGGAGGGTGAGAGAGAGGGAGGGAGAGTGAGAGGGGAGGGAGAGTGAGAGAGGAGGGATTGAGACGGGAGGGAGAGAGGTGAGGGCCAGAGAGGGGAGGGTGGTAGAGCGGATGGCGAGAGTGGGGAAGGCGAGAGAAGGGAGGGAGAGTGATGGGGAGGGATAGTGAGGGGGAGGGAGAGTGAGAGGGGAGGGATAGTAAGAGGGAAGAGTGCGAGAAGGGAGGGAGGGAGACAGGAGGGAGAGAGAGGGGAGGGAGAGTGAGATGGGAGGGAGAGAGGGGAGGGATGGAGACGGGAGGGAGAGAGAGAGGGAGGGAGAGTGAGAGGGGAGGGCAAGAGAGGGGACAGAGTGCGAGAGGGGAGGGCAAGAGCGAGGGGAGGGAGAGTGAGAGGGGAGGAGAATGAGAGGGGAGGGCGAGTGACACGGGAGGGATAGTGAGAGGGGAGAATGAGAGAAGGGAGGGAGGGAGAGAGAGAGGAGGGAGAGTGAGAGGGGAGGGCCAGAGCGAGGGGAGGGTGAGAGAGGGGAGGGCGAGAGAGAGGGGAGGGTGAGAGAGAGGGGAGGGTGGGAGAGGGGAGGGCGAGAGATGGGAGGGTGAGAGAGAGAGGGGAGGGAGAGAGAGGGGGAGGGTTAGAGAGGGGGATGGAGAGTGAGAAGGGAGGGCGAGAGAGGGGCGGGCGAGAGAGATGGGAGTGAATAGAGAGGGGAGGGCGAAAGAGGGCAGGGAGAGAGAGAGGGGAGGTAGAATGAGAGTGGAGGGAGAGTGACAGGGGAGGAGAGAGATTGGAGGGCGAGAGAGAGGGGAAGGCGAGAGAGAGGGGAGGGCGAGAGAGAGAGGGGAGGGTGAGAGAGAGGGGAGGGTGAAAGAGAGAGGGGAGAGTGAGCGAGAGGGGAGGGTGAAAGAGAGAGGGGAGAGTGAGAGTGCGGAGTGCGAGAGAGCGGAGTGTGAGAGCGTGGAGGATGAGAGAGGGGAGGGCGAGACAGAGGGGTGAACGAGAGAGGGGGTGAGAGAGAGGGGAGGGCGAGAGAGAGATGGGAGTGCGAGAGAGAGGGGAGGGCAAGAGAGAGCGACAGGGAGAGAGAGAGGGGAGGGCGAGAGAAGGCGACAGGGAGAGAGATGAGAGAGAAAAGGGTGCAAGAGCGTGATTGAGAGGGTATGAGAGATCGAATGAGGGAGAGAGTTTACGAGAGAGATGGGGGAGCAAGGGGGAAGACTGAGAGAGAGGGAGGGGATAATTGAGTGACAGAGACAAGAGACAGAGAGACAGAGAGAGGTGGGGTGGGAGAGAGAGTGGTGTAGAGAGAGACAGAGAGAGGGGAGTAGAGAGAGAGAGGGAGGGGGATAGAGAGAGGGAGAGAGGGAGAGAGGGGACAGATACGAGAGAGAGTGTCTGACAGAGAGAGAGAAAGAGAGACAGTGAGCGAGCAAGAGAGATGGTTGAGAGAGAGAGAGAGAGAGAGACCGGGATAGAGAGAGAGAGAGAGAGAGAGAGAGAGGACTGCAGAGAAAGAGAGGTGGGAGAGTGAGAGAGAGAGGCTGTGAGAGAGAGAGAAAGTGAGAGAAGGGAGAGCAAGATAGAGAGACGGGCCAAGTGAGAGGTAGAGAGTTGAGAGAGGGGCGAAAGAGAGAGAGGTCGCAAGAGACGGAGGGAAGGCCGAGAGAGACAAAGACAGACCGAGACAGAGGGGTGAGAGATGAAGAGAGGGTGCGAGAGCGATGAGGCAAGAGCGAACGGGGGAGAGAGGTGGCGAGAGAGAAAGAGAGAGGCAAGAGAGAGAAGCAAGAGAGAGGGGCGAGAGAGAGAGCGAAACTGATGGGAGAAAGACAAGAGCGAGACAGATTGAGAGAGGAGAGAGAGGCGGGTGATAGAGGAAGGGATAGAGAGAGAGAGTGACTGAGAGTGGGGTGAGACAAGGGTAAGAAAGAGTGAAAAAGAGAGAGAGAGAAAACGAGACAGAGAGGGAGAGAGGTGAGAGTGAGAGAGCAAGAGAAAGGACAGAGCAAGGGTGGGAGAGAGGGAGAGTGTATATGGAAGAGAGGGTGAGGGAGAGAGGGAGAGAATGAGTGAGAGAGAGCAAGAGAGGGACGACAGAGGGGCGAGAGAGGTGCGACAGAGAGAGAAAGGGGAGAGAGAGGAGTGAGAGAGAGAGTGAAAGAGGAGAGAGGGGGAGAGAGAGGGACAGAAACTGCGAGGGGGAATAGAGAGAGGGATAGAGAGAGAGCACAAGCGAGCGAGGGAGACCAAGCGAGTGAAAGAGAGACGGGGAGAGCGAGAGAGAGGAGGACAGAGAGAGAGAGATGGGGACAAGCGAGAGACAGAGTAATGAGAGAGAGGGGTGCAAGAGAGAGAGGAGCTGGGGGGGGAGGACTGAGAGAGAGAGAGAGAGAGAGACGGAGAGAGAGAGCAACAGACAGACAGAGAGAGAAAGAGAGAGAGAAAGAGCAAGAGTGAGAGAGAAGAGTTGAAAGAGGGAGGGAGGGCAGAGAGAGGGAGACAGAGAGACAGACAGACAGACAGAGCACAAGCAATAGAGAGAGAGCACGAGTGAGAGAGAGCGAGCAAGAGAGAGAGTGAGATGAGACAGAGAGGGAGGCAAGAGAGAGGGAGAGAAGGAGGGAGAGAGAGAGCGTGAGAGCGTAAGGGAGGGTGAGAGGGTGAGAAAGAGCGAGCGAGATGAAGAGAGCGAGAGGAAGAGTGAGAGAGAGAGAGGGGGCAAAGAGAGGGATAGAGATAGAGCGGGAGAGAGAGAGAGGAAGAACAAGACAGAGAGGATGCGAGCGAGGGACAGAGGGATGAGAGAGAGAGAGGGCACAAGAGCGAGACAGAGGCAGTGAGAAAGGGAGGGAGAGCTGAGAGAGCTGAGAGAGACAGAGAGACAGAGAGACAGACGGTGTGAGAGAGATAGAGGGGGCGAGAGAGAGATAGAGGGATGAGAGAGAGGGAGAGAGGGGCAAAAGACACAGACAGAGGCAGCAAGAGAGGGAGGGAGCGCTGAGAGAGCAAGAGAGTCCGGGAGACAAAGAGACAAAGTGAGAGAGAAAGAGGGGCGTTTGGGGGGGGGGGCGGGAGGCAAGAGGGGGATGGAGAGGGGGAGGGAGCGGGAAGGGGGCAAGCGAGATGGCAGAGAGAGAGGGCAGAGAGAGTGGGGGAGAGAGAGGGGGAGAGAGAGGGGAGAGAGAGGGGAAAGAAAGAGGGGGAGATTGGGTAGAGAGAGTGGGGGAGAGAGAGGGGGAGAGAGAGGGGAGAGAGAGGGGAAAGAACGGGTGTAGAGCGGGAGTGAGATTTTGGGGAGAGGGTGGGGGAGAGACAAGGAGAGAGAGGGGGGGAGAGAGAGGGGAGGAGAAGGGGGAGAGAGAAGGGGAGAGAGGGGTGAAAGAGAGGGGGAGAGAGAGACGGGGAGAGGGAAGGGGAGAGAGAGGGGAGAGAAAGGGTGTAGAGAGGGAGTGAGAGTTTGGGGAGAGAGTGGTGGAGTGACAGGGAGAGAGTGGGAGAGAGAGAGGGGAGGAGAGAGATAGGCGTGAGAGAGCGAGGGTGAGAAAGAGAGAGAGTGAGTGAGAAAGAGAGCGTGGGTGAGAGAGAGGAGGGTGAGAGAGGGGTTGGGGGTGAGAGGGGTGTGAGAGAGAAGGGGTGAGAGACAGAGGGGGTGGGACAGAGAGAGAGATAGAGACAGTGTGGTGAGAGAGTGACATGGGAGACGGAGAGGGTGAGAGAGAGAGAAAGAGAAGGTAAGAGAGAGAGAGGGGTGAGAAAGAGGGAGAGTGAGTGAAACAGAGAGAGTTTAAGTGAGACAGAAAGAGCGTGAGTGAGAAAGAGAGAGCTGGTGATAGAGAGGAGTTTGAGAGAGAGGGGGGGTGGGGGTGAGATGGGGATGAGAGATAATGGGTGATGGAGAGAGTGAAAGTGGGGAGGGGGAATAGGGAGAGTGGAGTGAGAAGGAGAGGGTGTGAGAGAGAGTGGGGTGAGCGAGAGGGGTGAGCGAGAGGGGTGAGAGGGGGAGGAGTTAGAGAGAGAGCGCGGGGTAAGAGAGAAAGGGTGTGAGAGGCGATGAGAGAGAGGGGTGAGAGTGAGGGCGTGAGAGACTGAGGGTGTGAGAGAGTGAGGGGCTGAGAGAGTGAGGGGGTTTGAGAGAAGGGGTGGTGAAAGAGGGAGAGGCAGTGAGAGAGAGGGAGTGTGAGAGAGAGGGGTGTGAGAGTGAAGGGTGAGAGAGAGGTTGAGAGAGAGAGGGGGTGAGAGAGAGAGGTGGGTTGAGAGAGAGGGAGGGTGGGGGTGAGAGAGAGAGGGATGAGAGAGAGAGAAGGTTGAGAGAGAGGGGTGGGAGAGAGAGCGGTGAGAGAGAAGAAGGGGTGAGAGAGTGACAGGGTGGAAGAGAGGGGTGGTGGGAGAGAGGGAATGAGAGAGAGAGAGCTGGGTGAGAGGTCGGTGAGAGGGAGAGGTGGGAGTGAGTGACAGCGAGGAGGTGGGAGAGAGAGGGGGAGAGAGAGGGAGGGTGAGAGAGAGAGATGGATGTGAGAGAGAGCGAGGGGTTGAGAGAGAAGGGAAGAGACTGAGGGGGTGAGAGAGTGAGGGGATGAGAGATTGAGGGGGGTTGAGAGAGTAGGTGGTGAGAGAGAGGGGTGTGAGAGAGAGAGGGTTGACAGAGAGGGGTTGAGAGAGAAAGAGAGGGGTGAGAGAGAGTGTGTGAGAGAGAGTGATGAGAGAGAGGGGGGTTGAGAGAGAAAGAGAGGGGTGAGAGAGAGAGGGGAAGAGAGAGAGAGGGATTGGTGAGGGGGTGAGAGAGTGAGGGGATGAGAGAGTGAGGGGGGTTGAGCGAGAGGGTGGGGGTGAGAGAGAGAGGGGTGAGAGAGAGCGGGGTCGAGAGGGAGGGGTTGAGAGAGAGAAGGGGGTGAGAGAGAGTGAGGGGTTGAGAGAGTGGTGTGAGAGAGGGGGCCGAGAATGGAGGGGAGAGAGCAGGGGAGAGAGCGGGAGAGGGGGCAGACGGAGAGTGAGAGGGGGCAGGATTGGGGGCAGAGAGAGAGGGCGCAGAGAGAGGGGAGAGAGATGGGGAAGAGAGAGAGGGAGAGAAGGGTGAGAGAGAGGGGGAGAGAGAGGGGGTGAGAGGGGGAGAGAGATGGGGAGAAGAGGAGGAGAGAATGGAGGAGATGGGGAGAGGGAGAGAGAGGGGGAGAGAGGGGGGTGAGAGAGAGTTGTTGAGAGAGAGTGTGTGAGAGAGAGGAAGTCAGAAAGAGCGGGTGAGAAACAGGGGTGTGAGAGAGAGAAGGGGTGTGAGAGAGAAGGGGTGTGAGACAGAGGGAGTGGGAGAGAGAGGGAGATGTCGGCTAAGAGAGAGAGAGAGAGTGGGGTGAGAGAGTGAGATGGGAGTGATAGAGAGAGGGTGTGAAAAACAGGGGGAGAGAGGGTGTAGAGAGTGGGGTCAAGAGAGGGGGTAGAGAGAGGGGAGAGAGAGAAGGGAGAGAGTGTGGGAGAGAGAGGGGGTGAGAGAGAGGGGGTGAGAGAGAGTGGGTGAGAAAGAGAGAGAATGTGAAAAAGAGAGTGGGAGAGAGAGAGGTGTTGAGAGAGAAGGGTGGGTGAGGGGGTGAAAGAGAGAGAGTGAGAGAAAAAGAGAGAGAGTGAGAGAAAAAGAGAGAGAGTGTTGAGAAAGAGAGAGTGTGAGTGAGAAAGAGAGAGCAGGTGAGAGAGAGGGGGTGAGAGAGGGGTGTGGGGTGAGAGGGGGTGAGAGACAGAGGGGGTTGGACAGAGAGAGAGAAACTGTGGTGAGAGAGAGAGGGTGAGAGAGTGAGATGGGAGTTAGAGGGGATGTGAGATAGGGCTAAGAGAGAGAGGGAGTGAGAGACAGGGAGTGTGAGAGAGCGGGGTGAGAGAGCGAGGGGTGAGAGAGAGAGAGAGAAGGATGAGAGAGAGAGGATTGAGTGAGAGGGAGGTGGGAGAGACTGGGGTGTGAGAGAGAGAGGGGTGAGAGGGTGAGAAGGTGGAAGGGAGGGGGTGTGAGATAGAAGGGGGTGTGAGAGAGAGAGGGGTGTGAGATAGAAGGGGTGTGAGAGAGACGGGGATGTGAAAGAGAGTGAAGGAGATGGGGAGAGAGGGGGTGAGAGAGAGGGGGAGAGAGGGGTAGGGAGAGGGGGAGAGAGGGGGGTGAGAGAGAGTTGGTGAGAGAGATTTGTTGAGAGAGAGGGTTGTGAGAAAGGGGGTGAGAAACAGGGGTGTGGGAGAGAGAAGGGGTGTGAGAGATAAGGGGTGTGAGACAGAGGGGGTGGGAGAGAGAGAGAGATGACGGTTAAGTGAGAGAGAGAGTGGGGTGAGAGAGTGGGGGTGTGAGACACAGGGGGAGAGAGGGAGTAAAGAGTGGGGTGCAAGGGAGGCAGGGGAGGGAGAGAGTGGGAGAGAGAGGAGTTGAGAGAGAGGGGGTGAGAAAGAGGGGGTGAGAAAGAGAGAGTGAATGAAAAAGAGAGAGAGTGTAAGTGAGAAAGAGAGAGCGTGAATGAGAAAGAGAGAGTGGGTGAGAGAGAGGGGGTGAGAGAGGGGGGTGGGGTGAGCGGGGTATGAGAGAGAAGGGGTGTGAAACAGAGGGAGTGGGACTGAGAGAGAGAGAGACTGTGGTGAGAGAGAGAGGTGAGAGAGTGAGATGGGAGTGACGGGGGTGTGAGAGAGGGCTAAGAGAGAGAGGGAGTGAGAGAGATGGAGTGTGAGAGATAGAGGTGAAAGAGCGAGGAATGAGAGAGAGGGGTTGAGAGAGGGGTTGAGAGAGGGGGGTGAGAGAGAGGGAGCGAGAAGGAGAGAGAAGGGAAGAGAAAGAGGCAGAGAGATGGTGGGAGAGAGGGAGGGGGTGAGAGAGCGAGGATGTGTAAGAGTGTGTGTGAGAGAGAGGGTGATGTGAAAGAGATTGGGGTGGGGGAGAGAGGGGTGATGGAGAGAGAAAGGAGAGAGAAAGAGGAGGTGAGAGAGAGATGGATGTGAGAGAGAGGGGGGTGAGAGAGAGAGGGGTGAGAGAGAGGGGTTGAGAGAGAGAAGGGGTGTGAGAGAGAGAAGGAAGGTGAGAGAGAGGGGAGTGAGAGAGACGGGGGTGAGAGAGAGAGGGGTGAGAGAGAGTTGACGAGAGAAAGGGTTTGAATTAGAGGGGGGAGAGAGGATGAGAGAGAGAGGGGTTGAGAAAGATGGGTTGAAACAGAGAGGAGGTGAGGGGGAGGACTAAGAGAGAGAGACGGAGATAGAGCGACAGACAGAGAGAGATATAGAGCAAGAGTGAGAGAGAAGAGGTGTGAGAGGTAGGGTGGACTGAGAGAGATGGAGGGAAAGAGACAGACAGAAAGAGCATGAGCAACAGAGAGAGAGAGCGAGCACGAGCGAGAGAGAGTGAGCGAGAGAGCGTGAGATAAGAGAGGGAGGAAGGCAAGAGGAAGGGAGAGAGGCAGGGAGAGAGAGAGAGCGTGAGAAGAGGGTGAGAGAGTGAGAGAGAGAGAGCACGAGGAAGAGAGCGAGTGGAAGAGTGAGAGAGAGAGGATGCGCGAGAGAGAGAGGGGGTGAGAGAGTGGTGCGAGAGAGGCAGGCGAGAGAGGAGGGGAGAGAGGGGGCGAGGGAGCGGGAGGGAGAGGGGCGGGATTGGGGCAGAGAGATGGCACAGAGAGGGGGGAGACAGATAGGGAAGAGAGAGGGGGAAAGGAGGGGGAGAGTGGGGGAGTGAGATGGGGAGGAGAGGGGGAGAGAGTGAAGGAGATGGGGGAGAGAGGGAGTATGAGAGAGCCGAAGAGCGAGAGGGTGAGAGAGGGGGGGGTGAGAAACAGGGGTGTGAGTGAGAGAAGGGGTGTAAGAGAGAATGCGTGAGAGACAGAGGGGGTGGGAGAGAGAGAGAGACGATGGCTGAGAGAGAGAGAGTGGGGTGAGAGAGTGAGAGTGGGGTGTGAGAGAGGGGGTGTGAGAGACAGGGGGAGAGAGGGGGTAAAGAGTGGTGGGCAAGAGAGAGGGTAGAGAGAGGGGAGAGAGAGGGGAGGGAAAGAGTGGGAGAGAGAAAGGAGTTGAGAGAGCGGGGGTGAGAGAGAGAGGGGGTGACAAAGAGAGAGCGGGTGAGAGGGGGTGAGAGAGGGGGGTGGGGTGAGAGGGGGGTGAGAGAGAAGGGGTGAGAGACAGAGGGGTTGGGACAGAGAGAGAGACTGTGGTGAGAGAGAGAGTGAGATGGGAGTGAGAGGGGGTGTAAGAGAGGGCTACGAGAGAGAGAGTAAGAGAGAGAGAGTGTAAGAGAGAGGGGTGAGAGACGGAGGGGTGATAGAGAGTGGTTGAGAGAGAAGGTTGAAAGAGAGAAGGGGTGAGAGAGAGAAGGAGGGTGAGAGAGAGGGGAGTGAGAGAGAGGGGGGTGAGAGAGAGAGACGGTGGAAGAGAGGGGGTGTGGGAGAGAGAGGGGGGGAGAGAGCTGGGTGAGAGGGTAGTGAGAGGGAGAGGTGGGAGTGAGTGACAGAGAAGGGGTGCGAGAGAGAGGGGTGATAGAGAGAGGGGATGAGAGAGGGAGCGAGAAGGAGAGAAAGGGGATGAGAAAGAGGCAGAGAGTTGGTGGGAGAGAGGGAGGGGCTGAGAGAGCGAGGGTGTGTGAGAGTATGTGTGAGAGTGTGTGTGAGAGAGGGGATGTGAAAGAGATTAGGGTGGGAGAGAGAGGGGTGACGGAGAGAGAGGGGAGAGACAGAGGGTGTGAGAGAGGGATGGATGTGAGAGAGAGAGAGACAGGGGTTGAGAGGGGGTGGTGAGAGAGAGAGGGGGTGTGAGAGAGAGGGGTTAGAGAGAGAGGGGAGAGAGAAGGGTTGAGAAAGATGGGCTGAAAGAGAGAGGAGGTGAGGGGGAGGACAGTGAGAGGGAGAGAGAGAGAGAGCGACAGACAGAGAGAGAGAGATAGAGCAAGACTGAGAGAGAAGAGGTGAGAGTGGTAGGTTGGACTGAGAGAGAGAGAGAGTGAGACAGACAGAGAGAGCATGAGCGACAGAGAGAGAGAGAGCACGAGCGAGAGTGAGCGCGAGTGAGACAGACCATGAGATGAGAGCGAGAGGGTGACAAGAGAGAGTGAAAGAGGCAGGGAGAGAGAGAGAGAGCGTGAGAAGAGGGTGAGAGAGTGAGAGAGACCGCAAGAGGAAGAGAGAGAGCAGAAGAGTGACAGAGAGAGGATGCGAGAGAGAGGGGTGTAAGAGAGAGGTGCGAGAGAGGGGGCTGAGAGAGGAGGGGAGAGAGGAGGGGAGACAGGGGATCGAGGGTGGGTGAGTGGGTGGGATTGGGGGCAGAGAGACAGCACAGAGAGGGAGGAGAGAGGGGGCAGAGAGGGGGGAGAGAAAGGTGAGAGTGAACTGGAGAGAGAGGAGGAGAGAGACGAGGGAGAGAGGGGGGGAGAGAGAGAGGGGGGAGAGAGGGTTTGAGAGAGAGGTGTTGAGGGAGAGGGGGTGAGAGAGAGGAAGTGAGGGAGAGGGGTGAGGAAGAGAGGTGTGAGAGAGAGAGAGAAGGGGTGTGAGACAGAGGGGGTGGGAGAGAGAGAGACGTGGGGTGAGAAAGAGAGTGAGTTGAGAGAGTGAGAGTGGGGTGAGAGAGTGAGATGGGAGTCAGAGAGGGGGGTTTGAGAGACAGGGAAGAGAGGGGGTAGAGATTGGGGACAAGAGAGGGGGTAGAGAGAGGGGAGAGAGAGAGGGCAGGAGAGAGGGGAGAGAGAAGGGAGAGAGGGGAGAGAGAGAGGGGGTTTGAGAGAGAGGGGGTGAGAGAGAGGGCGTGAGAAAGAGAGAGAGTGAGTGAAAAAGAGAGAGAGTGTAAGTGATAAATAGCGAGCATGAGTGAGAAAGAGAGCGGGTGAGAGAGAGGGGGTGAGACAGAGGGGGGGATGAGAGGGGGTTGAGAGAGGAGGGGTGCGAGACAAGGGGGGGACAAAGAGAGAGAGACTGTGGTGAGAGAGAGGGGATGTGAGAGAAGGCTAAGAGAGAGAGAGGGAGTGAGAGAGAGGGGTTGAGAGAGTGGGGTGAGAGAGCGAGGGGGATTGAGAGAGAGGGTTGGTGGTTGGAGCGAGAGGGGTGAGGGAGAGAAAGGGTTTAGAGAGAGGGAGGTGGGAGAGAGAGGGGGTGAGAGAGAGAGCTGGCTGAGAGGGCAGTGTGATGGAGAGGTGGGAGTGAGTGACAGAGAGGGGGTGGGAGAGAGAGAGGGGTGAGTGAGGGAGGGGGTAAGAGAGAGGGAGCGAGAGAGTGGGTGATGTGAAAGAGATTGGGGTGGGAGAGAGAGGGGTGATGGAGAGAGAGGGGAGAGAGAGGCGGGTGAGAGAGAGATGGACGTGAGAGAGAGAGGGATTGAGAGAGAGGGGGTGAGAGACTGAGGGGGAGACAGAGTGAGGGGATGAGAGATTGAGGGGTGTTGAGAGAGGGGGTGGTGAGGGGAGTGAGAGAGAGAGGGAGTGGGAGAAAGAGGGGTGAAAGAGAGGGGTTGATAGAGAAAGAGAGGGGTGAGAGAGAGACAGGTGAGAGAGAGGGGGTGAGAGAGTGTGGTGAGAGAGAGGGGTTAAGAGAGAAAGAGAGGGGTGAGAGAGAGAGGGAAAGAGAGAGCTGGGTGAGCCATGGGGGTGAGGGGGGAGGAGTTAGAGAGAGAGCGCGGGTTAAGAGAGAAAGAGTGTGAGAGAGAGAGGAGTGGTGAAAGACGGTGAGAGAGTGAGGGTTTGAGAGCAAGAAGGGGGTCAGAGAGAGAGAAGGGGGTGAGAAGGAGGGTTAAGTGAGAGGGGTGAGAGAGAACGGTTGAGAGAGAGAGGGGTTGAGAGAGAGACGGGGGAAAGAGGAGGTGTGTGTAAGAGATAGAGGGTTAGAGAGAGGGGGAGAGAGAGGGGTTGAGAAAGATGAGTTGAGAGAGAGGAGGTGAGGGGGAGGACTGAGAGAGAGAAAGACGGAGAGAGAGAGTGACAGACAGAGAGAGAGATAGAGCAAGAGTGAGAGAGAAGAGGTGAGAGAGGTAGTGTGGACTGAGAGAGAGAGAGAGAGAGTGAGACAGACAGAGAGAGCATGAGCGACAGAGAGAGAGAGAGCACGAGGGACAGAGAGCGAGCGAGAGAGACCGTGGGATAAGAGAGAGGGAGGCAAGAGAGAGGGAGAGAGGCAGGGAGAGAGAGAGCGTGAGAAGAGGGTGAGAGAATGAGAGAGAAAGAGCAAGAGGAAGAGAGCGAGCGGAAGAGTGAGAGAGAGAGGACGCGAGAGAGAGAGAGAGGGGGGTGAGAGAGTGGTGCAAGAGAGGGGACGAGAGAGGAGGGGAGAGCGGAGCGGAGAGAGGGGGCGAGGGAGGGGGAAAAGGGCAGGATTGGGGGCAGAGAGATGGTGCAGAGAGAGGGGGCAGAAGGGTGAGAGAGAAGGGGAGAGAGAGGGGGTAGAGAGAGGAGGGAGAGAGAGGGGTAGAGAGAGGAGGGAGAGAGGGAGGGTGAGATAGATGAAGTGCGAGAGAGGCGGTGAGAAAGCGGGATGTGAGAGAGAGAAGGGGTTTGAAACAGAGGGGCAGGGGGAGAGAGAGAGAGGGGTGAGAGTGACAGTGGGGTGAGAGAGTGAGATGGGAGTAGAGAGAGGGGGTGTGAGAGACAGGGGAGAGAGGGGGTAGAGAGAGGGGGTAGAGAGAGGGGAGAGAGAGAGGGGGAGAGAGAGGGGGAGAGAGAGAGGGGGAGAGAGAGAGGGGGTGAGAGAGAGGGGGTGAGATAGAGGAAGTGCGAGAGAGGCGGTAAGAAAGCGGGGTGTGTGAGAGAGAGAAGGGGTTTGAAACAGAGGGGCAGGGGGAGAGAGAGAGTGAGGGGTTAGAGTGACAGTGGGGTGAGAGAGTGAGATGGGAGTGAGCGAGAGGGGGTGTGAGAGACAGGGAAGAGAGGGGGTAGAGAGTGGGGGCAAGAGAGGGGAGAGTGAGGGGAGAGAGAGAGGGGGAGAGAGAGGGGGAGAGAGAGAGGGGGAGAGAGAGAGGTGTTGAGAGAGAGGGGGTGAGATAGAGGAAGTGCGAGAGAGGCGGTAAGAAAGCGGGGTGTGAGAGAGAGAAGGGGTTTGAAACAGAGGGGAAGGGGGAGAGAGAGAGAGAGGGGTGAGAGTGACAGTGGGGTGAGAGAGTGAGATGGGAGTGAGCGAGAGGGGGTTTGAGAGACGGGGAGAGAGGGGTTAGAGAGTGGGGGCAAGAGAGGGGTAGAGAGTGGGGGCAAGAGAGGGGGTAGAGAGAGGGGAGAGAGAGAGGGGGAGAGAGAGAGTGGTTTTGAGAGAAAGGGGGTGAGAGAGAGAGGGAGTGAGAAAGACAGAGTGAATACAGAGAGAGAGTGTAAGTGAGAAAGAGAGAGTGAGTGAGAAAGAGAGAATGGGTGAGAGGGGGGAGAGACAGGGTGTGATTGAGAGAAAGAAAGTGGGGTGGGGGGTAAGAGAGAGTGGAGTGAGAAGGAGATGGTGTGAGAGAGAGAATAGGCGAGAGAGAGAGAGGGGGTGAGCGAGAGGGGTGGGGGGAGGGGTTAGAGAGAGAGAGTGAGGGGTAAGAGAGAACGTGTGTGAGAGAGGGTGAGGGGGTGAGAGAGAGAGGGATTGAGAGAGAGGGGTTGAGAGAGAGGGGTGAGAGAGAGAGGGTTGAGAGACAGAGGGGGTGTGTGTGAGGGTGTGAGAGAGTGAGCGGATGAGAGAGTGAGGGTGGTTGAGAGAGATGGTGGTGAGAGAGAGGGAGTGAGAGAGAGGGAGTGAGAGAGAGGGAGTGAGAGAGAGGGGTGAGAGACAGAGGGGGTGAGAGATAGTGGGGTTGAGAGAGAGACAATGGGATGAGAGGGAGGGGTCTGGGGGTGAGAGAGAGGGGTGAGTGAGAGGGTTGAGAGAGAGAGAGCGTGGAAGAGAGAGGGGGTAGGAGAGAGAGGGGGTGAGAGAGAGAGAGCTGGGTGAGAGGGGGTGAGACAGAGGGGGGTGAGAGAGAGAGGGGGAGTGCGAGAGAGAAGGGTGTGAGAGAGAAAGAGGTTGAGAGAGAAAGAGGGGTCTGAGAGAGAGAGAGGGGTGAGAGAGAGGGGAGTGAGGGACAGAGAGGGGTGGGAGAGAGTGAGGGGGATGAGAGAGCGAGGGCGTGTGAGAGTGCGTTTGAGAGAGAGGGGATGCGAAAGAGATTGGGGTGGGAGAGAGAGGGGGTGACAGAGAGAGAGAGGGGGAGAGAGAGAGGGGTGAGAGACAGAGAGAGTGCGAGAAAGAGGGGTGATAGAGAGAGGGGTTGAGAGAGAAAGAGGGGGGTGAAAGAGGGGGAAGAGAAAGAGGGGGAGAGAGAGAGGAAGAGAGCAAGACGAAAAGTGAGAGAGGATGCGAGAGATTGAGGGGGGCAAGAGAGGGGAGCGAGGGGGGTGAGGGAGGGGGAGGGAGAGGGGGTGGGAGTGGGGGCAGTGAGAAGGGGAGAGGGAGGGGTGAGAGAGTGGGAGAGAGGGGAGAGAGGGGAG
Organism: Chiloscyllium punctatum; assembly: GCF_047496795.1. NCBI lineage: Eukaryota > Metazoa > Chordata > Chondrichthyes > Orectolobiformes > Hemiscylliidae > Chiloscyllium > Chiloscyllium punctatum. Next base: position 12,995,981 of record NC_092788.1, read on the forward strand.
AAGGGGGAGAGAGATGGCGAGAGAGAGGAGAGAGTGGGGAGAGAAGGGGAGAGAGAGAAGGGGCAGAGGGGGGAGAGAGAGGGGGAAGGGGGAGAGAGAGGGGAAGAGAGGGGGGAGAGAGGAGAGAGATGGGGAGAGGGGGGAGTAATGGGGAGAGAGAGTGGAGGAGAGGTCGTGACAGAGATGTGTTGAGACAGAGGGGGAGAGAGAGAGGGAGTGAGAGAGTGGAAGTGAGAGAGAGGGTGTGTGAGAGAGGTGGGGTGAGAGAGGAGGTGAGAGAGAGGGGCTGAGAGAGTGCGTGTGTGATAGAGGGGGTGGGAGGGAGGGGATGGGAGAGAGAGGGTTTGGGAGAGAGAGCTGAGTGAGAGGGGGTGAGAGAGAGAGAGGTGAGAGGGGGAGTGGGGAGAGAGACTGGGGAGAGAGGGGGGAGGGGGTAAGTGGAGGGTGACAGAGAGAGGGGGTTTGAGAGAGATCACGTTGTTAGAGAGTGGGGGAGTGAGAGAGAAGGGGAGTGAGACAGAGGGGGTTGGAGAGAGACAGAGATGGGTGAGAGAGAGGGGTAAGAGAGAGGGGTGTGTGAGAGAGAGTGCGAGTGAGAGGGTAAGAGAGAGGAGGTTTGAGAGAGAGAGGGAGAGAGAGAGCGAGTGAGGGGGTGAGAGACAGAGGGGTGGGAAAGAGAGGGGGAATGGAAGAGAGTGGGGGGTGGGAGAGAGAGGTGGGTGGGAGAGAGAGTGGGGGGTGAGAGAAAGGGGAGAGATAGAGAAGGGATTGAGAGAGAAAGGGGGACAGCAAGAGAAAGAGGGATGAGAGAGATGGGACGCGAGAGAGAGAGAGCAAAAGTAGTGAGAGAGGTGGTGAGATAGACAGTGAATGACGGGTTGAGAGAGAGAGAGAGACAGCGAGAGAGAGAGAGAACGAGTGAATGGATGAAAGAGTTAGAGGGGTGTGAGGGAGATGGGGTGAGAGAGTGGGCGGTAGAGAGAGAGACAGAACGAGAGCAAGGAGGAGGGAGGAAGAAAGGGGTCAAAAGAGAGAGAGAGAAATGGGGCAAACGAGAGAAAAAGGGAGCGAGAGAGGGAGTATACAGAGAGAGAGAGAGAGCGGGGTGTGAGACAGAGTGCGAGAGGGAAAGGGAATGAGAGAGAGAAAAAGGGAGCGAGAGACAGAAGGCAATAGAGCGAGAGAGAGGGCGGGATAAGAGAGAGGGCAGGGGAGAGAGGGGTGAGAGAGAGAGAGGGGAGAGAGAGAGAGACAGAGAGGTGGGTAAGAGAGAGAGGGTGTGAGCTGGGGAGAGAGGGTGAAGGGGTGTGTGAGAGAGAGAGAGGGGTGAGGGAGAGGGAGGGGAGAGAGAGAGAGACAGAGAGGTGGGTAAGAGAGAGAGGGTGTGAGCTGGGGAGAGAGGGTGAAGGGGTGTGTGAGAGAGAGAGAGGGGTGAGGGAGAGGGAGTAACGGGGAGAGAGGGTGAGCGGTGACGAGAGAAAGGGGTGAGAGAGAGAGGGTGAGAGACAGCGAGGGGGAGAGATATACCAATGTGAGAAAGAAAGGGGGTGTGTGAGAGAGAGGGCTGAGAGAGAGAGAGAGGGGCTTAGAGAGAGAGCGTGAGGGAGAGAGGAGGTGAGAGACAGGGGGTGAGAGAGATAGTGAGTGGGGAGAGAGAGGGAGTGAGTGGTGAGAGAGATGGAGTGAGAAAGAGAGTGGGTGAGAGAGGGGGTGAGAGAGGGGTGAGAGAGGGGGTGAGGTGGTGGAGAGAGAGGGGTGTGAAGAGGTGAGAGAGTTAGAAGGGCGTGAGAGAGAGGGTGTAATAGAGAGGGGGCGAGAGAGTGGGATGAGAGAGAGAGAGGGGGTGAGAGAGAGCGAGGGGAAGAGTTATAACAAGGTGAGAAAGAAAGGGGGAGTGTGAGAGAGAGGGGCTGAGAGAGAGAGGGGCATAGAGAGAGAGAGGGGGTGAGAGAGAGGGGGTGAGATAGGGAGAGTGAGAGAGAGGAGGGATGAGAGTGGGAGGGGAGAAAGAGGGACGGGACGAGAGAGGGAGGGTGAGAGAGAGAGGGGTGTGAGAGGGGAGGGAGGGGGAGAGACGGGGAGCGAGAGAGGGGGGAGAGAGGGGGAGAGAGGGAGGGTGTGAGAGAGAAGGGTGTGAGAGAGAGGTGAGAGAGAGGGTGAGAGAGAGGGGTGGGGGGAGAGAGAGAGAGGGGAAGAGAGAGGGGGAGAGAAGGTTAGAGAGTTAGAGTGGTGAGAGAGGGATGACAGAGAGAGGAGGTTGAGGGGGGTGTAAGAGGAGTGTGGGGGGATGAGAGGGGGCGGTGCGTGAGGGAGTGTGTGGGGGATGGGTGGAAGAGGGGGTGAGAGAGGGGGGTGAGGGAGGTGGGGGGGAAATAGCGGGGTTTTGAGAGGGAGATGGGAGAAAGAGAGGTGTGTGAGAGAGCTGGGTGAGAGGGCGGTGAGGGGGGCTGAGAGAGAGAGAGGTGGATGAGAAAGAGAGTGGGGGTGAGAGAGAGAACTTGGTGAGAGAGGGGGGATGAGAGAGAGCAGAGGGTGTGAGAGAGGGAGATGGGAGTGAGAAAGAGGGTGGTAGAGAGAGGGGAAGAGAGAGAAAGGTTGAGAACGAGGGGGGTGAGAGAGAGGGGTTGAGAGAGAGGGAGTCAGAAAGAGAGAGGGGATGAGAAAGAGATAGAGAGAGGGTTGGAGAGAGGGAGGGGGTGAGGGAGAGAGGCTGTGTGCGAGTGTGTGTGTGAGAGAGAGAGTGATAGAGGGAGGTCAGACAGAGGGGATGTGAGAGACATTGGGGTGGGAGAGAGAGGGGGTGACAGAGAGAGAGGGTAAGGGTGTGAGAGAGGGTGTGAGCGAGGGAGAGAGTGATGGGTGTTGAGAGGTGAGGGTTGAGAGAAGGGGGTGAGAGGGAGGGGTTGAGAGAGGGGGTGAGAGAGAGCGGGTGAGACAGAGGGTGTGAGAAAGAGAAGGGGTGAGAGAGAGGGGTGAGAGAGAGAGAGGGGTTGAGAGGGGTGGGTGAGGGGGGTGAGAGAGATAGGGTTCGAGAGAGAGGTGGCGAGAGAGGGTGGTAGAGAGAGAGAGAGAGGGAGAGAGAGAGGGGGTGACAGAGAGTGAGGGTAAGGGGGTGAGAGAGGGTGTGAGCGAGAGAGAGGCTGAGGGGGGGGAGAGGTGAGGGTTGAGAGAAGGGGTTGAGAGAGGGATGAGAGAGAGAGGGGTTGAGAGGGGTGGGTGAGGGGGGTGAGAGAGAGAGGGTTCGAGAGAGAGGTGGAGAGAGAGGGGTGAGAGAGAGAGAGTTCGAGAGTGAGGGGGTAAGAGAGAAAGGGGCTGAGAGAAAGGGGGTGAGAGAGAAGGGGTGAGAGAGCGAGGGGCTGACAAAGAGAGAGAAGGGTGAGAGAGAGCGAGGGGTGAGAGAGGTGGGTTTAGAGAGAGAGGGGGTTTGAGAGAGCGAGAGACAGCGGGTGAGAGAGAGAGGAGGAGGAGGAGGGGTGTGAGAGAGAGAGGGTGAGAGGAAGGGTGAGAGAGAGGGTTTGAGAGAGAGGGGGTGAGAGAAAGAGGGGTGAGAGAGAGAGGGGTTAGAGAGAGAGAGAGGTGAGAGAGGTGTGAGTGAGAGAGGTGTTGAGAGTGAGGTGGGTTGTGAGAGAGAGAGGGAGTAAGAAGGAGAGTGGGGGATGAGAAAGAGACAGAGAGAGGGTGGGAGAGAGGGAGGGGGTGAGAGAGAGAGGGGTAAGAGAGAAGGGCAGTTTGAGAGAGTGCGAGTGAGAGGGTAAGAGAGAGGAGGTTTGAGAGAGAGAGGGTGAGAGAGAGCTAGTGAGGGGGTGAGAGACAGAGGGGTGGGAAAGAGAGGGGGAATGGAAGAGAGTGGGGGGTGGGAGAGAGAGGTGGGTGGGAGAGAGAGTGGGAGAGAGGGGGGGTGAGAGAAAGGTATTGAGAGAAAGGGAGACAGCGAGAGAAAGAGGGATGAGAGAGATGGGACCCGAGAGAGAGAGAAAGTGAAAGGGGTGAGAGAGGGGGAGAGATAGACAGTGAATGAGGGGTTGAGAGAGAGAGAGACAGAGACAGAGAGAGAGAACGAGTGAACGGATGAGAGAGTTAGAGGCGTGTGAGGGAGAGTGTGTGAGAGAGTAGGGCGCTAGAGAGAGACAGAACGAGAGCAAGGAGGAGGGAGGAAGAAAGGGGGCAAAAGAGAGAGAGAGAAATGGGGCGAACGAGAGAAAGAGGGTGCGAGAGAGGGGGTATAACAGAGAGAGAGAGAGAGTGGGGTGTGAGACAGAGCACAAGAGAGAAGGGGAATGAGAGAGAGAAAAAGGGAGCGAGAGACAGAATGTAATAGAGCGAGAGAGAGGTGGGGATGAGAGAGAGGGCGGGGGAAAAAGGGGTGAGAGAGAGAGTCAGAGAGGCGGGTAAGAGAGAGGGTGTAAGCGGGGAAGATAGAGTGAAGGGGTGAGAGAGATAGAGGTGAGAGAGAGGGTGAGGGGTGACAGAGAGAGAGAGGTTTGAGTGAGAGAGCAGGGTGGAGAGAGAGAGGATGTGAGAGAGAGAGTGAGAGAGGAGTGAGAGAGAGGGGGTCAGAGAGAGCAAGGGGGAGAGATATAACTAGTTGGGTGAGAAAAGGGGTGTGAGAGAGAGGCGCATGAGAAAGAGGGCCTGAGAGACGCGGTGAAAGAGAGGCGGTGAGAGAGAGGGGGTGAGAGAGATAGTGAGTGGTGAGAGCGAGAGGGAGCGAGAAAGAGTGGGTGAGAGAGAGGGAGAGAGGGGGGAGAGGTCGTGGACAGAGGGAGGTGTGAAGGGTATGAGAGAGAGGGTGTAATAGAGAGGGGGAGAGAGAGTGGGATGAGAGAGTGGGGTGAGAGAGGGGGGCTGTGAGAGCGGGAGGGGCTGAGAGAGAGAAATGGGCTGAGAGAGAGGGGTTGAGATAGGGAGAGTGTGAGAGAGGAGGGAAGAGAGTGGGAGGGGGAAGAGGGACGAGATGAGAGAGGTAGGGTGAGAGAGAGAGAGGAGTGTGAGAGGGGTAGAGAGGGGGAGAGCGAGAAGGGGAGAGAGGGGTGTAGAGAGTGGGGACAGAGGGAGGGTATGAGAGAGGGACAGGATGAGAGAGGGACGGCGTGAGAGAGAGGGCTGTGTGAGAGAGAGGTGAGAGAGAGTGAGAGAGAGAGGTGAGAGAGGGTGGAGAGAGAGGGGAGAGAGAGGGGGAGAGAGAGTGGTGAGAGAGAGAGGGATGACAGAGAGAGTGGGTTGAGTCAGGGGTGAAAGAGGAGGGTGAGGGAAGGGGAAGAGGAAGGGGAGTGAGAGGGGGCGGTGTGTGAGGGAACGTGTGGGGGATGGGGGTGGGAGAGGGGGATGAGGGAGGTGAGGGGGAAGATAGAGGGGCTGTGAAAGGGGGATGGGAGAGAGGGAGGTGTGTGAGAAACAGCTGGGTGAGAGCGTGGTGAGGGGGTGCTGAAAGAAATGTGGGTGAGAGAGAGAGTGGGGTTGAGAGAGAGACGTTGGTGAGAGGGGGGATGAGAGAGAGGGGAGGGTGAGAGAGAGGGGTATTGAGAGAGAGAGATAGATGGGAGTGAGAGAGAGAGGGTGTGAGAGAGGGGAAGAGAGAGAGAGAGAGTGAGAATGAGGGGGGTGAGAGAGAGATGGAGTCAGAAGGAGAGAGAGGGAATGAGAAAGGGATAGAGAGAAGGTGGGAGAGAGGGTGGGGGTGAGGGAGCGAGGGTATGTGTGAGTGTGTGTGAGAGAGTGAGAGAGGGAGGTGAGAGAGAGGGGGAGAGAGGGAGGGTGTGAGGGTGGGAGGGTGTGAGAGAGGGACGGGATGAGAGAGGGAGGGTGTGAGAGAGAAGGGTGTGAGAGAGAGGTGAGAGAAAGGGTGAGAGAGAGGGGTGGGGGAGAGAGAGGGGTGAGAGAAGGTTAGAGAGTTAGTGTGGTGAGAGAGAGACGGATGACAGAGAGAGGAGGTTGAGGGGGGTGTAAGAGGAGGGTGAGGGGGGTGAGAGGGGGCGGTGCGTGAGGGAGTGTATGGGGGATGGGGTGGAAGAGGGGGTGAGAGAGGGGGGTGAGGGAGGTGGGGGGGAGATAGCGGGGTTTTGAGAGGGAGATGGGAGAAAGAGGTGTGTGAGAGAGCTGGGTGAGAGGGCGGTAAGGGGGGGGCTGAGAGAGAGAGAGGTGGATGAGAAAGAGAGTGGGGGTGAGAGAGAGAAGTTGGTGAGAGAGGGGGGATGAGAGAGAGCGGAGGGTGTGAGAGAGGGAGATGGGAGTGAGAAAGACGGTGGTAGAGAGAGGGGAAGAGAGAGAGAGGTTGAGAACGAGGGGGGTGAGAGAGAGGGGTGAGAGAGAGGGAGTCAGAAAGAGAGAGGGGATGAGAAAGAGATAGAGAGAGGTTTGGAGAGATGGAGGGAATGAGAGAGAGAAGGGTAGGAGAGAGAGATGGTGTGAGAGAGCGGGTGAGGGGGTAAGAGAGCGCGGAGCTTTGAGAGAGAGAGAGAGGTTGAGAGAGTGTTTGAGAGAGAGAAGAGGGGTGTGAGAGAGAGAGTGAGAGAGGGAGGTGAGAGAGAGGGGATGTGAGAGATATTGGGGTGGGAGAGAGAGGTGGTGACAGAGAGAGAGAGAGTGTGTGAAGGGTTGAGAGGGGGAGTGAACGAGGAAGAGAGTGAGGGGTGTTGAGAGATGAGGGTTGAGAGAAGGTGGTGAGAGAGAGGGGTTGAGCGAGGGGGTGAGAGAGAGGGTGAGACAGAGGGTGTGAGAAAGAGAAGGGGTGAGAGAGAGGGGTGAGGGAGAGAGGGGTTGTGAGGGGGGGTGAGAGCGAGGGATGTGAGGGGGGGTTGAGAGAGAGGTGTGAGAGAGACAGGGTTCGTGAGAGAGGGAGAGAGAGGGGGTGGGACAGATGGGGAATGGAGAAAGATGGGGTGGGAGAGAGAGGGAGAGAGAGAGAAGGGTGAGAGGGAGAGTGAGTGAGAAAGAGGGGAAGTGGAAGAGAGAGAGGGGTGGGAGAGAGAGAGTGGGGAGAGAGAGAGTGGGGTGAGGGAGAGAGCGGGTGAGTGAGAGAGTGGGGTGTGAGAAAAAGGGGGAGAGACAAAGTGGGAGTGAGAGTGGGTCAGAGAAAGAGTGGAGGTAAGACAGAGAAGGGGTGGGAGAGAGGGCGTGGGAGAGAGAGGGGTTGAGAGAGAGACGGTGAGAGGGAGATGGGGGTAAGAGAGAGAGGAATGAGAAACAGACAGAGAGAGGGTGGGAGAGAGGGAGGGAATGAGTGAGAGAAGGATAGGAGAGAGAGAGATGGTGTGAGAGCACGGGTGAGGGGGTAAGCGAGCGCGGAGGTTTGAGAGAGAGAGGGGTTGAGAGAGGGTTTGAGAGAGAGAAGACGGGTGAGAAAGAGAAGGGGTGAGAGAGGGGGGGTGGGAGAGAGAGTGGTTGAGAGAGGAGGCGTGAGAGCGAGGGGTGTGAAGGGGGTGAGAGCGAGGGGTGAGAGGGAGAGGGTTCGAGAGAGAGGGAGAGAGAGAGATGGGGATGGGAGAGAGAGGGGTGAGAGAGAGAGAGAGAAGGGTGAGAGAGAGAGACGGTGAGAGTGAGATGGGGTAAGAGAGGGAGTGAGAAGGAGAGAGGGGGGTGAGAAAGAGACTGGGAGAGAGGGTGGGTGAGAGAAAGAGAAAGGTAAGAGAGAGGGGGTGAGTGTGAGAGAGAGTGGGTGAGGGGTTAAGAGAGAGAGGAGGTTTGAGAGAGAGAGACGGGTGAGAGACAGTGCGGGTGAGGGGGCGAGAGGGGGTGAGATATGGGGTTGATAGAGAGAAGGGGGGTGAGAGAGTGGGGGGCTGAGAAAGATAGAGAGGGAGGGTGAGAGAGAGAGGGGGTTTGAGAGAGCGAAAGAGAGTGGGCGAGAGAGAGAGAGGGGATGAGGGGGTGAGAGAGAGAGTGTGAGAGAGAGAGAGTGAGAGAGAGGGAAGGGGGTGAGAGAGTGGGTGAGAGAAGGGTGAGAAAGAGAGAAGGGGAGAGAGAGAGAGGGCTGAGAAAGAGAGAGAAGGGGAGAAAGAGAGGGGGTCAGAGAAAGAGTGGATGTGAGGGGTGTGGGAGTGGGGGTGAGAGAGAGGTGGTGAGAGAGCGGGGATGAAAGAGGGCAGGGTGAGGGAGAGGGGGGCTGAGAGAGAGAGGGTGAGAGAGAGAAAGGGTGAGAGAGAGAGGGGTTGAGAGAGAGGGGTTGAGAAGAGGGGTTGAGAGAGAGGGGATGAGAGAGAGAGGGGGTTTGAGAGTGAGAGGGATTGAGAGAGAGGGGAGTAAGAGAGGGGGTTGAGAGAGAGGGTGTGAGAGAGAAAGGGGTTCGAGAGAGACGGGATGGGGGAGAGATGGGGATGGGAGAGAGAGGGGTGAGAGAGAGAGAGGGGTTGAGAGAGAGGGGTTGAGGGAGGGGTTGAGAGAGGGTTCGAGAGAGAGGTTTTGAGAAAGAGTGGTTGAGATGAAGAGGGGGTGGGAGAGAAATGGGGATGGGAGAGGGGGTGAGAGAGAGAGAGAAGGGTGAGAGAGAGAGTGGGGTGAGAGAGAGAGAGAGAGAGGGGGTGAGATGGAGAGGGAGTGAGAAAGAGAGGGAGTGGAAGAGAGAGAGAGAGGGTGAGAAACAGAGGGGTGGAAGAGAGAGAGGTGCCGGAGAGAGAGTGGGGTGAGAGAGAGAGTGGGGTGAGAGAGAGGGTGTGAGTGAGAGAGAGGGGTGAGAGAGAGAGAGAGCAAGGTGAGTGGGGTGAGGGAGAAAGGGGGACAGACAAAGTGGGATCGAGAGTGGGTCAGAGAAAGAGTGGAGGTGAGACAGAGAGGGGGTGGGAGAGAGGGGGTGGGAGAGAGGGGGTGGGAGAGAGGGGATGGGAGAGAGGGGGTGGGAGAGAGAGAGAGCGGTTGAGAGAGAGAAATGGGAGTGAGATGGAGTAAGAGAGAGAGGGATGAAAACTAGACAGAGAGAGGGTAGGAGAGAGGGAGGGAGTGAGAGAGAGAAGGGTATGAGGGAGAGGCGGTGTGAGAGAGAGCGGGTGAGGGGGGTGAGAGAGAGCATGTTTGAGAGTGAGAGGGGTTGAGAGAGAGGTTTTGAGAGAGAGAAGAGGGGTGAGAAAGAGAAGGGGTGAGAGAGAGGGGTGAGAGAGAGGGGGATTGAGAGTAGGGGTTGAGAGCGAGGGGTGTGAGGGGGGGTGAGAGCGAGGGGTGAGAGGGAGAGGGGTTGAGAGTAGGGGTTGAGAGCGAGAAGAGGGGTGAGAAAGAGAAGGGGGTGAGAGAGAGGGGTGAGAGAGAGAGGGGGATTGAGAGTAGGGGTTGAGAGAGAGAAGAGGGGTGAGAAAGAGAAGGGGTGAGAGAGAGGGGTGAGAGAGAGGGGGATTGAGAGTAGGGGTTGAGAGAGAGAAGAGGGGTGAGAAGAGAAGGGGTGAGAGAGAGGGGTGAGAGAGAGGGGGATTGAGAGTAGGGGTTGAGAGCGAGGGGTGTGAGGGGGGGGTGAGAGCAAGGGGTGAGAGGGAGAGGGGTTGAGAGTAGGGGTTGAGAGAGAGAAGAGGGGTGAGAAAGAGAAGGGGTGAGAGAGAGGGGTGAGAGAGAGAGGGATTGAGAGTAGGGGTTGAGAGCGAGGGGTGTGTGAGGGGGGGTGAGAGCGAGGGGTGAGAGGGAGAGGATTCGAGCGAGAAGGGGAGAGAGAGAGATGGGGATGGGAGAGAGAGGGGTGAGAGAGAGAGAATGGTGAGAGTGAGAGACGGTGAGAGTGAGATGGGGTAAGAGAGGGAGTGAGAAGGAGAGAGAGGGGATGAGAAAGAGACTGGGAGAGGGGTGGGAAAGAAGGAGTGACTGAGAGAAAGAGAAGGCTAAGAGAGAGAGGGGGCGCGAGAGAGAGCGGGTGAGGGCTTAAGAGAGAGAGGAGGTTTGAGAGAGAGAGGGGGGTGAGAGACAGAGCGGGTGAAGGGGCGAAAGGGGGGTGAGATATGGAATTGAGAGAGAGAAGGGGGGATGAGAGAGAGGGCCTGAGAAAGAGAGAAAGGAATGAGAGAGAGAGGGTGAGAGAGAGAGAGGGATAAGGGGGGGTGAGAGACAGGGTAAGAGAGAGAGAGTGAGAGAGAGAATGGGGTGAGAGAGAGAGCGGGTGAGTGAGAGAGAGGGGATGAGGGAATGAGAGAAAGGGTGAGAGAGAGAGACGGGGTGAGAGAGAGGGTGAGAGAGAGTGGGGTGAGAGAGAGTGGGTGAGTGAGAGAGAGGGTTGTGAGAGAGAGAGGGTGATGTGAGGGGGTGTGTGAGAGAAAGGGGGAGAGAGAAAGGGGAGGAGAGACAAAGGGGGAGACAGAGTGGGTCAGAGAAAGAGTGGAAGTGAGACAGAGAAGGGGTGGGAGAGAAGATGTGGGGAAGAGAGAGAGATTGAGAGAGAGGGTGAGAGTGAGTTGGGGTGAGAGCGAGAGGGAGTGAGAAAGAGAGAGGGGAGGAGAAAGAGAGAGAGTGGGAAAGAGGGAAGGAGTGAGAGAGAGAGGGTAAGAGAGAGAGATGGGCTGAGAAAGAGAGAGGGAGTGAGAGAGAGGGGGTGAGAGAGAGGGGGATTTGATGGAGTGAGAGAGCGGGTGAGAGAGAGGGGATGAGGAGGTGTGAGAGAGAGAGGGTGAGATGAGAGGATATGAGAGAGAAGAGGGTGAGAGAGAGAGGAGGTGAGAGAGTGGGTGAGAGAGAGAGGGGTGAGAAAGGGAGAGAAGGGTGAGAAAGAGAGAGGAGGAGAGAGAGAGGGCTGAGAAAGAGAGAGGTGGTAGAAAGAGAGGGGGTCAGAGAAAGAGTGGATGTGTGGGGGGGTGAGAGAGGGGGTGTGGGAGAGGGAGTGGGAGAGAGAGACAGTGGGGGGTGAGAGAGAGGTTGGTAAGAGAGCAGGGATGAGACAGAGGAGGGTGAGACAGAGTGGGGATGAGAGAGAGAGATGGGAGTGAGAGAGAGCGGGGTGAGAGAGAGGGGAGTGAGAGAGAGGGGGGGTGAGAGAGAGGGGAGTTGAGAGAGAGGGGGGGTGAGAGAGAGGGGAGTGAGAGAGAGGGGGGTGAGAGAGAGGGGAGTGAGAGAGAGGGAGTTGAGAGAGAGGGTGTGAGAGAGAAAAGGGTTCGAGAGAGACAGGGTGGGAGAGAGATGGGGATGGGAGAGAGAGGTGTGTGAGAGAGAGAGAAGGGTGAGAGAGAGAGTGGTGAGAGAGAGGGGGGTGAGATAGAGAGGGAGGGGTGGGAGAGAGAGTGGAGTGAGAAAGAGAGTGGGCTGAGAGTGACAGCGGGTGAGTGAGAAAGAGGGATGAGAGATGGGGCGATGTGAGGGAGTGAGAGAGAAAAGGGGAGAGACAAAGGGGGAGAGAAAAAGGGGGAGTGAGAGTGGGTCAGAGAAAGAGTGGAGGTGAGACAGAGAGCAGCTGGGAGAGAGAGAACGTGGGTAAGAGAGGGGTTGAGTGAGATACGGTGTGAGTGAGATGGGGTGAGAGAGAGAGACATTGAGTGGGAGAGAGGGAGGGAGTGAGAGAGAGAAGGGTAAGAGAAAGAGGAGGTTTGAGAGCAAGGGAGAGGGGTGAGAGAGAGTGCGGGTGAGGGGTTGAGAGGGGGTGAGAGAGGGGTTGAGAGAAGGTGAGAGAGAGAGTTGCTGGGAAAGAGAGAGGGGTGAAAGAGAAAGAGAGAGGGGAGAGAGAGATATGGTTTGGAAGAGCGAGAGAGAGCAGGTGAGAGATAGAGGGGATGAGGGAGGTGAGAAAGAGGGTGAGATGAGAGGGTGAGAGAGAGAAGGGGTGAGAGGGAGAGCGGGTGATGTGAGGGGGGGTGAGAGAAAGGCGAGAGACAAAGGGGAGAGAAAGAGTGGAGTTAGAGAGGGGGGGAGAGAGGGTGTGGGATTGAGAGAGAGGGGGTAAGAGAGAGAGGTGGTTTGAGAGAGCGAGAGAGAGCAGGTGAGAGAGAGAGGGGTGAGGGGGGATCAAAGAGAGAGAGTGAGAGAGAGGGGTGTGAGAGAGAGGGGAATAAGAATAAGAGAGATTGGGGTGGGAGAGAGAGGGGGTGACAGAGAGAGGAGTGAGGTGGGAGAAAGTGAGGGGTTGAGAGATGGGGGCTGAGAGAGGGGGATGAGAGAGAGGGGGGTTGAGAGAGGAGGGTGAGGGAGAGAGGTGGTGAGGCAGAGGGTGTGAGAGAGAGAGGGGGGTGAGAGAGAGAGAGAGGGGTGAGAGAGGGGGAGTGAGAGAGATGGGGTTTGGGAGAGAGGGGGTGAGAGAGAGAGGGGGTAAGAGAGAGAGGGGGTGAGAGAGAGAGGGGGTGAGAGAGAGGGGTGTGAGAAAGGGTAGTGAGAGAGAGGGGATGAGAGAGAGAGGGAGTGAGAGAGAGGGGTGTGAGAAAGGGGTAGTGAGAGAGAGGGGGGTGAGAGAGGGGGTGGTGAGAGAGAGCGGGGTGAGAGAGAGGGGGAGAGAGAGAGGGTGAGAGAGAGTAGGGGTGAGAGAGAGAGTGGGTATGAGAGAGGGGGGAGTGAGAGTGAGGGGGTTGAGAGAGAGGGGCAGTGTGAGAAAGGGGTGAGAGAGAGAGGGAATGAGAAAGAGAGAGGGTGGGAAGAGGGGGAGAGAGGGGGTGAGAGATGGGGTGAGAGAGAGAGGGGAGAGAGTGACGGGTTGAGAGAGAGTGATGGGATGAGAAGAGAAGAGGGTGAGAGAGGGAAGGAGTGAAAGCGAGGGTTGAGATGGACAGGGGTTGAGAGGGAGGGGGGTGAGAGAGAGAGGGGGTGAGAGAGAGGGGTGTGAGAGACAAAGTGGTTCGAGAGAGACAGGGTGGGAGAGAGATGGGGATGGGAGAGAGAGGACTGAGAGAGAGAAGGGTGAGAGAGAAGTGGTGTGTGAGAGAGAGAGTGGTGAGAGAGAGGGGGTGGGAGAAGGAGAGTGGTGAGAGAGTGGAGTGAGAGAGAGTGGGGTGAGAGAGACAGCGGGTGAGTGAGAAAGAGGGGTGAGAGAGAGGGGTGTGAGAGAGAGGGGGTGAGAGAGAGATCGGGTGAGAGAGAGACAGGCTGAGAGAGAGAGAGAGGGTGAAAGAGAGTGGGTGTGAGAGAAGGGGTGAGAGAAAAGGGGTGAGAGAGAGGTGAGAGATAGTGAGGGGTGAAAGAGAGAGAGGGGATGAGGGAGAGAAGGCCTGAGAGAGAGGAGGTGAGAGAGACTGGGTGACAGAGAACTGGTGAGAGAGAGGGAGAGAGAGAGATTTGTGTTAGAGAGAGGGATAAGAGAGAGAGGGGTGAGAGAGAGAGAGAGGGATGAGAGAGAGGGGTGCGGTAGAGAGAGTGGTGGAAGTGAGAGCGGGTGAGAAAGAGACAGGGGGTGACAGAGATACAGGCTGAGAGAGGGGGGGAGGGAGAGAGTGGGTGAGAGAGAGGGGGTGAGAGAGAGAGGAGTGAGGGAGAAAGAGGGGTGGAAGAGAGAGCGGGTGAAAAAGAGACAGGGGGTGACAGAGATACAGGCTGAGAGAGGGGGGAGGGAGAGAGTGGGTGAGAGAGAGGGGGTGAGAGAGAGAGGAGTGAGGGAGAAAGAGGGGTGGAAGAGAGAGCGGGTGAGAAAGAGACAGTGGGTGACAGAGAGACAGGCTGAGAAAGAGAGGAGGTGAGAGAGAGAGAGGGCCTGAGGGAGAGGGGGTGAGTGAGAGGGGGTGACAGAGAAGGGGTGAGAGAGAGAGGTGTGTGTGAGAGAGAGGGGTGAGAGAGGGGGGTGTGTGAGAGAGATCAGGGTGGGAGAGACTGGGGAGAGAGAGGGGGGCTGAGAGAGAGAGAGGGCTGAGAGAGAGGGGGTGAGAGAGAGAGGGGTGTGAGAGAGATCGGAGTGGAAGAGAGAGCGGGTGAGAAAGGGGGGGGTGAGAGAGAGACAGACTGAGAGAGGGTGAGAGAGAAGGTGAGAGAGAGGCGTGAGAGAGAGGGGATGAGAGAGGGGGTAAGAGAGAGTGAGTGGAAAGAGAGTGAGGGGTGAGAGGGTGAGGGCGAGAGGGGCGATGAGAGAGATCGGGGTGGAAGAGAGAGCGGGTGAGAAAGAGAGAGGGGGTGAGAGAGAGTGGAGGAGTGAGAGTGAGTGAGAGAGGGGTGTAGAGAGTGGGAGAGTGGGGGAGTGATGGAGAGAGGGGTGAGGGGTGAGAAAGGGGTGAGAGAGAGGGGTGTGAGAGAGAGGTGAGAGAGAGGGGGTAGAGAGAGGGGGGAGAGAGAGGGGTGGGGAGGGGAATGAGAGAGGGGGAGAGAGGGGTGTGAGAGAGGGGTGAGAGAGAGTGGAAGAGAGAGAGGGGGAGAAGGGGGGGGATAGAGGGAGGTGAGAGAAAGTGGGTGAGAGAGAGGCGGAAGAGAGAGGGGGGAGAGAGACAGGGGACGGGAAGGGGGAGGGAGAGGGGTGAAAGAGAGGGTGAGAGAGAGGGGGAGAGAGAAAGGGGGTGAGAGAGGGGGGAAGAGAGGGGGAGAGAGAGGAGGGAGAGAAAGGGGAGAGGGTGAAAGGGGGAATGAGAGCGATAGGGTGAGAGAAAGGGGGTGAGAGGGGGGACAGAGCACGAGAGGGGCAGAGAGAGAGGGTAAGAGAGTGAGAGGCGGGGAGAGAAACAGGGTGAGAGAGATGGGTTGAGAGTGCGAGGGGGTGTGAGCGAGAGAGAGAGGGGGCAAGAGAGAGAGAAAGGTGCAAATGAGCAGGAGGGAGGGGGATGGAAATGAGACAGAGAGGTTGAGAGCGAGAGAGCGCACGAGAAGGGGACAAAGAGAGAGAGAGCGAGCGAGAGAGAGAGAAAGAGAGATAGCGAGGAGGCAGAGCGTGATAGGGAGAGATAGAGGGCGATCCAGTGACAGAGGGATGAGAGAGAGAGGGATGGGAGGGGAGAGAGAAGTCGGGTGAGAGAGAGAGTTTGGGTGGAGAGTGAGTGAGGGGGTGAGAGAGAAAGAGAGGGTGAGAAAGAGAGAATGAGAGTGAGGGGGTGAGAGAGAGAGTCAGAGAGAGAAGTCTCAGGGAGGACCAGTACAGCAGAGGTGAAAGCAGGACCCTCACAAGATGATGTGAATGAAGCCTAGAATGTAGCTGTTCCTTCCCCAGCTCTGTGTCTATGTCCTGTCTTCCAGGTCTGAATACAGAAGGTCACTAACCCCTCCCTGTGCTCTTCACTGTGAGTGATCTTACCGGCTGCAGGATTTACTGAAGGCTCCAGACCTCCCTCTTCATGTCTCTCTGACTGACCAACCGTCTTTGATGTGGTTATGGACGAGACAGGAGTTCGGAATTCGGCTGAGACAGGAACATCCAGATGACCTACAGGAGACAGAGAAACAGACAGAATGGGAAATTAGACTGATGCAGTGAGGGTTACACATGGAGAATGGCCCTGAGTCCCACAGAGATCTGGAAAATCCCAGTCTCCATCCCTGGCCTGTGCTGCTGTGTCTCTCTGGAATGGGGTATTCCATTGGTCAGGATCTGGAGTAGCTGCAAGAGTGAGAGACGCTGACAGAGGCAGCAATTAGACCCACACAGTGAGGGATACCACATGGAGAGAGACTGAGTGATATCACCAGAGTGCAGGAAGGTATCAGGATCACACAATGGTCATGATAAAAGGGTTGTGATTCATGGTGCACGGGGATCAGTACTCAGTGACGGTTGACCTACGAGTGGGACAGGTGATGGCCTCGTGCTATTCTCACCCGACTGTTCATCCAGATGTTAATGCCGGTGTCCAGTATAACCCATCTAACTGCCTAATATCCTTTTAGGAAGGAAATCTATTATAGACAGCGGGTCTGGCCTACACATGATCCAGACCCAGAGCGATGGGGTTGACTCTAAACTGATCTCTGTAATGATCCAGCAAGGCACTCAGCTCAAGGGCAGCTCGGGGTGGGCATGCGATGCTGGCCAGCCAGAGACAGCAACATCCCATGAGTGAATTAAACACAACACTGCTGGGAGCAGTGTCCTGGTCAACCATGTCGGTAGGCTCATGGGCAGGACTTTAAACTGACAGAGAGGATGCAGGACCAGGGTTCAGGTGAAAGGAACTTTCCAAATCCAAAGAGAAAATGGTGATGTAGCTGAAGACAAGCAGAAAGGAACAGGAAGAGACAGAGTTTAACTGAAACTGTACATCAGTGAATTGGACTGTGACAAGAAATTGTGGAAAGAGTCAATTGTGATGTTCTTTTTTGGAATGGACAAAGTCTCTGCAATAAGGAGGATGGACTGGGGCACAGAGATAAATGAGATTTAGTGGTGACAGGCTGAAAAAAAGGTGGAAAATGAATATTCTATTGTCCACCTCCTTGAGGGGTGTCAGGGAGTGCAGGATGGGTAACCCTGACAGTAATGGGTAACAAAGGCATTACAGAGAAAGCATTTGGCCTCAGATGATGAAGCTGAATCAGCCTGAATGCAGATTCTGGGTAACGTGTCAACAACACAAGCAGGAGAACAGTTTAGAGGCTGCCTAACAGCATTTCATTGCTCAACCCTGTTACACATTCCAATGTATTCCTGTGTAATGCAAAGGCACTGTGATAATTCTGGGAGACTTCAGTCTTTGTATAATCTGGGACAGTCACATCGGCAAAAGGGATGTTCTCCGAACTCCTCTTTGAATGTTTGTGTCAGTGTTTCTTTGAATAAGACGTTGTGGAAACGGCCAGGGAGGTGACGATCTCAGATCGCCCGTTGGGTGATGACGCTGAGGGAAGGAGTAATGTCCCACTGAGATATCCTCTGGGAAATTGTAGTGTAGTGGAATTCAGTGAGATGATGGATTTTTAAAGTGACCATAAAGCACACCCAACAATCACAACCAAAGCCATTGACATGTGTTTGAGAGGGGAACTGACCAAGGTAAACAGGGGAAACAGTGAAGTGTATGGCTGGAAATGGACAGTGCAAAACATTTACAGTCAGAGAGATGGACAGCACAGAAACAGGGCCTTCGGTGTCCAACTCATCCACACCACCCACATATCCGAACATAATCTCATCATATTTGCCAGCACTTGGCACAAATCCCTCTCAACCCTTCCTGTTCGTATACCCATCCAGATGCCTTTTAAATGCAGTAATTGTACCAGTCTCCACCACTTCACCAGGCAGGTCATTCCATACACGCAACACCCTCCACATCAAAACGTTGTTCCTTACGTTCCTTTTATATCTTTCCCCTCTCATCCTGAACCTAGGCCCTCCAGTTCTGGACTACCCCACCCCAGGGAAAAGACCTTGTCAGTTAATCCTAACCATGCCTCTCATAGCTTTATAAACCTCCATATGGGTTACCCCTCAGCCTCAGACATTCCAGGGAAAACATCCCCAGCCCATTTAACCTCTCTCTTTAGCTCAAATCCTCCAATCCTGTCAGCGTCTTTGCTGTTAGTGTGGATGGGCCAATTTGGGCCAAAGAGCCCGTCTCCATGCTGTAGAACTCTATGACTCTATGAACATACCCAGGTGTCCCATAATACAGAAGCAGCCAAAACCATAGGAACACAAGCCGGTACAAATGTGAAACAGTCCTGCAGAATTTCACAGGAAGCCAGCCTGGCCTTGCAGTGAAGGATTCCTGGTACAGGAGCTTTGGTGAGATGCCCATAGAGAACTGGGGAAGGAAGCTGGAAAGATCACTCCACTGTCGATAGCCTGGAGGACCCCCAGCTGGGATAAGGCCGCTGGGATCCGGTCACCCCAGGGAAAACTACAGGCTGTGACAGAGCTAGGTCTCCTACGCAATGAGCAGGACAGAAGGTTGCAGGAAAATCTCACCCACATGGAACTACTCCAGTTCCAATTGGGAAGAGCCCAATCCAGTGAAAGGAGGGTCTCTGGGGATGGGGAGGCAGCCTCAGGTTACATTGACAATCTGGAAGGACAGTGTATGAGCTCCAAGCAGCTGTATGGGTCCTGTACACCTGCAACACGGAGCAACACACATCAGGCCCTAGTCGGAGGTGCCAGGAGCAAATACAATCCCTAGGGAACTAGGAACTCTCCAAGAATGGGATAATGTGTGCCTTTGGGGTTCTACCTCCCCAGGGAGATAACGACAGTCCCCACACTGACACATCCACACCCTCCCACAGATGGGGACTCCCACTGCCTGTCTCCCAGGTAACTGCAACTTTTGCCCCCATCCCTGAGCCACAGACGGACCCAGATTCCATGAATCCTGTGGTTCCCCAGTGTAAAGCAGCTTATGGTCTTCACTCCGTACACAACAGCCATTCCAGGCACCCAGCTGGTGGGCAGCACCAAAAAGGCCACTCTCTTTGATCCTGTCTCAAACCCAGATACATTTTTGAATGAGATAGACCGACAGTCTGTCATACACGGACTGGATGCTGACAAACAAATTAAATTAATCGCCATGTGACTTTGTCCACCAGGCCATTCAGCCCTCCCTGAGGGACAACAGTGAGGGAGGGGCATCCTTGATGAAATGAAGGCAGCGGTCCTCACTGCTCGAGAGAAGTCCCATCCCGGATTAGTGACAAACAGCGGAAATATTTGTTCCAGGAGAACACCCACACTAACATGTCTCACTGTCAGTTACAGCAGCTCACCAAGGACTGGGTTAATGACAGCTGTAAGGACACTTTCAGTGGGGCACTGGGCTTGGTGCGAGGGATTCCAATTATCCCAAGTGACAATGTTAGGATGGGGATCTTTGAAGTCGAAAGTATCGGAATTACATTAAAGAAGGTATTTGGATGGGTTATCATGATTCCATCCCACATGCTGTGGAGATAGAGGGGACATTGACAAGGACCACACTTACGTAAATGTGAAGGAACAGGCCAGACCATGGCATTCCCACCGCCTGTCATTAAATAATTCGGCTCCTCTCACATCAAGCTGTGGTCCTAACCGCACTCACCTTGATATATCTCGGGATACCGGTGGTTAGGATTGCAGGCTGTAACAGATGGGTCCGATCATGGTGAATAATGCCTGGACACACCCCCAGGGACTGGAAGGTAGATGGAACTCCCCGGGTGATCACCTTAGTTTCATTCATTTGCAGTGTTTGAGTGTTCCTGGCTGGGCCCAGTATTGATTGCCTGTCCGTAGCTGCTCGGGAGCTGGTTTTGGTGGTGAGCTGCACATTGAACTGTTGCAGGTGGTGGACCCACAATGTCCTTAGGAAGGGAATTCCTGGAGTTTGAGCCAGGAGGTCTCATTCACTTGCATTTATTCTGCTCACCGGATGTAGGCTATGCATCACAATTCTGTATGGATTCTCAGAACGGAATATGTTTTGTCAAAACAGTTAGGAGAGCCACAGTCACTCAGTGGTGAGCACTGTTACCTCACAGCGCCAGAGACCTGGGTTTGATTCCACTCCTGAGCGACTGTCTGTGTGGAGTTTGTACATTCTCCCTCCATCTGTATGGGTTTTCTCCCACTGTTCAATGGTGGGCATTTTTGACAGATTGCCCGTAGTGCCGAGGGATATTCAGGTTAGCTGGAATAGCCATGGGAAATGTAGGGTTTCAGGGATATCATCAGGGGATGGATCTGAGTTGGATTCTCTTCAGAGGGTCATTGTGGTCTCGATGGGCTGAAGGGCCTGTTTCTGCTCTGTAGGGATTCTATGATATCACTTATCAGCCATATGACAATCGGTTTGAACAAAGTACAAAATGGTTTTCGCTCAAACAGCAGGCTACTCTGACAACAAACATAACCAGCTTTTAAAATTAGGTTTGTAATTCATTGTATAAGCTTCTTTCTATTCAAAAGACTGGGTGGGGGAGGGGGAATGGGTGAAATGTTCCTGCCTCCTTGCTAAAACACAGGTAGACAGCTAAGAGATGCTGGGTATATTGGACAAGTTATACTCCCAAATCACAAAAGCCAGACAGCAGCCAGATGGTTATCCCATCAGCATAATGTAAAAGGCAACAGTTCCCCTGGGCAGACATATCCCTAATAACGTCTCCACCAAACAAAGGAGGGCCCAGACAGGAAGGTACCGGGTCCTGCTACACAAAGAAACTAACAGGACCAAGCCATCCAAATGATTAGCAACGCTTCAAACTATTAACTGATTCTCTGAATTGGCCAGAAGTATAGAAAGTTCGGAGAAACCATCCAGAAATGAACGAAACCAGGGATCACCTGCAGACTGACCTCTTGAATTTTCTGGAGGCTTTCTGAGGTGACCAACATGGCAAGGGACAGAGACCAGCTCACCATCCAGAGAGAGGGAGAGAGAGAGGGAGAGAGAGACAAGCTGAAGGAAACCTCAGGAGCATGGGAGAGAGGGAGTGTGAAAAACCATTGAGAGAGAGAGAGCTGGAACCAACTGGAATACTGAGTGTCACCCCTTCAGTCTGTCCATGCTTTAACGCCTGTTTGTCTCAGTCTGACTTCCCCTTCTCTCTTTGTCCTTCTCTCTCCCTGTCTGTCTCCTTCTCTCAATCTGCCTTTCTCTCACACCCTCCCTCTCACTGTCTGTCTCTGCCCCATCTTTCTCTCATCCCCCTTCTCCATCCCCACTCTCTATACCTCTCTCTCTTTTTCTCACCCTCCCTTTCTCTTTTTCTTTATTTCAGACCTGAAAGTGCTCACCCAATTTTGACCCCGCTAAAAACATTTGCCCCTCATTTTAACTCTCCTCAGAAATTTATTCCCTTCCCCAAAAACCTTCCCTCCCAAATACCTACCTTACCAACTGTGCCCCCCTCAAATATTTTGCTGCCCCCAACATTGCTGTGATCCCCACTCCCTGGGGCAGAGGGAAATGAGTGGAAAAGTGTGGAGCTGGAAAAGCCCAGCAGGTCAGGCCTGACCCATCGACTCTCCTGGCTGACCTGCTGTGCTTCTCCAGCTCCACACTTTGTAACTCTGACTCTCCAGCATCTGCAGTCCTCACTTTCTCACACAGGTAAATGAGTCTGGGTTGACTGACT